>NW_017732466.1:296980-345573 GCF_001890085.2 Hipposideros armiger | reverse complement strand
AGGGGAGGGCAGAAGGAAGGAGAAGGAAGACAGAGAACAGAGGAGAATAGGATGGGTGGAATTTCAGAAAACGGAATGAGGGAATGAGGAATCTGGGGCAGACAGAACCTTGCCAACCACCCTTCTGCCCCTGCTCCTCGAATCGCATCAGGTAAGGCAGCTGCCTCTTTGCCCTAAAAGGAAGATTTGACACAGTAGAGAATCAGGTGGAGAAAGCCTCTCTCCTTTTCTTTACCAGTTAACAGAACCAAAGTCAGCTTTGATGTGTCTGGGAGTCAACTATCCAACTGAGGAATATTTTACAACCGTTTTTTTGTTTGTTTGTTTTTTTTTAATCCTCGGCTAGATTTTTCTCTCCCATGTGGCTCTGGAACATTTCCCCTAACAGTCTGTCACTGTATACTCAGGAATGAGAACTGGTTTTCATATTAGCCGGAGCCAAACAGAAAATGGGCTGCTGAACGGAAACAAGGCATTAAAAACCCCAACAGCTTCTAGAAACGCTCTGATCTCGTAGGTTCTGTAATTTCGCTCTCTTCTCCCACTCCGGATTAAGTCTCTGTTCTCCTCTGCCCCCGTTGCCTCTGCCCAAACCCACGGCCTTGTCCTTGGTCTCCTGTTCTTGCTACTCACAGATACGCTTTCTCTCTCAAGCTCATTTGTGCCCATGGATTCAACTACTACCTACAGGCTACTGGTTCATAAAAGTATGTTTTCCAGCCCCTTTCCTGAACTTTAACCAGATATCACTCAGATACGCCATCGAACTTCAAACTCCACACATTCAAAGTGACAATGATCGATTACCCAGACCTGTTTCACTTCCTATATTCCATCTCTTGGTTCCAGCACCATTATCTACCCAAGTTTCCTTATTACAAATTTGGGATTCCACCTTCTCTCTTACCCTTCATAACCTCACATAAAATCAACCACCAGGTTGCACCAATTTTACTTTCTATCACCCACATATTTCATCCCCTTCTCTATCTCCTGCCTCTGCCCAGTTCAGTCTCTCATCATTTAGCATTAGGCCTATGACAATGGCCTTCTTGTTAACCTTGGATACACCCCGTTAATCCACAGGCCAGCTCTATCTTGCCCACTTATGCCAAAGGGATTGGGTGACCCTGCGAAGCCGGCCATGTCACTTCCTTGCTTACAATTCTTCAATGGCTCCCCTTCACCCGTGACAGCATTTTCCAAAGTCAGGTGCATGAGATGCTATGAACCCCATGAGAAAGTCCTTGCAAAAGAGATTCTATGGGAAATGCTGACTGGGAGCCACAGTTTGGACAGTCACCATGCGTGTCAGCCTAGCAAACGTTCTGACAACTTTCCAGTTTAAAAACCTCTCTGTTCAACGCCATATTTTTCAACTTATTTGACCTCGGAGCCCGTTTTGCACGCTCCATCTATTAACACCATGAAGAGCTGTGTTTTGTAAAAACACATTTGGGGGCCGGCCAGGTGGCTCAGTTGGTTAAGAGTGCGAGCTCTGAGCAACAGGGTTGCCGGTTCAATTCCCACATGGGCCAGTGAGCTGCACCCGAGTTAAGCGGCTGCTGAGCTGCCGCCTGGTGGCTAGATGGCTCAGGTGGTGAGAGCACATGCTCTTAACAACATGGTTGATGTCGGACTCCTACATGGGATGGTGGGCTGCACCCCCCTCCCCTCCCCCCTCTCCCCCACAACTAGATTGAAAGCGGCGGCTGGACTTGGAGCTGAGCTGCACCCTCCACAACTAAGATTGAAGGCCAACAACTTGACTTGGAGCTGATGGGTCCTGGAAAAACACAATGTTCCCTTCCCAAATTCCCCAATAAAATCTTAAAGAAAACAAAAGCAAAACCAAAAAAAACACATTTGGGCAAATTCTAGCGAGAAAATAAAATCTACATCCCTGTGCATGGCCTATGAGGACCTTCATGATGTGGCCCCCATTTACCTGTCCAGGTTCATTTCCTGTCATTCCTCCCCCTCCAACCTCTAGCAACAACTCATCGCCTGTAATTACAGTTCCCGGGGGTTTTTATTCTGCAATGCTGTTTCTTCTGACCAGAATACCCTCCCCTCACTGTCTTCTTTGCAAGTTCCTACTTTTTACTTACGTCTCAGATCAAACACTATCTCTTTTGTAAAACTCCCTGCCACCCCCACCCCGACCCAGGCAGCTTAGCAGGAGGTCCCCACTGCACTTGGCCATGGCTGCCATGGAGACACTTGTGCTTGCCTGCCTGCTACCCTTTCCAGATGAGCACCTGGAGAGCACAGGATCCATCCAGCACAGAGCCCGGAGAGCACACGGCACGGAGGGCACGTAATGGAAGCAAGATGCTTGTCATTTAGGTAGAGCGTGGACTACACAGTGAACCACTGATCTTAATACTAATGTCTTCTTTCAGACTTAGTCTGTGTTTATAAAATAATACCAGCCCAGTGATGTGATGTAGCAAGTACATTTAGTACTTGCCACTTAATACAAACAACCTGAAGACAGCACCTTAACTTTTTAACGCTTAACAGCTTCTGTTTCAAGAGCCACGTTTTATGCAGAAAATTCAGATCCTCTTCACTTTAAAAGAATCTGGTTATAAACAAAAGCAAAAAAAAAAAATTTGACATGTCTGTTTAGATCTTCTGGATGTGTCAGGTGAAGGATAAAGAAAGGTGAAAGTGGGTATAAATGGAAATGCGCACATTTAACGTGTGTAGAAATTCAAACACACTACCCTTCACTGATGGGGACCAATGACTCCAATGACAAAGCTGAGAACAGAAGTGCACGCAGGGTGCCAGCTGACGCGTGGCTGACCTCATCTCCTTACGGTGTGCACTGGCGCGGTGTCAGAACACGTGAACGTGATACATTTTCATTAACTCTAAAGGCTTATCCATAGATCATTCCTGAGCAAAGCCATTAGAGTTACCCGAAGACTCGTCTACAGAAGGACCAATCACATTTCCATAATTGAAAAGATACCTCTAACACCCAGTGCATTTAAGGAGCATGTGCCTTTCCTGAAATTTGTTTCTCCAATTGTCAGCTTGGTGTCTTTTTTTTGTCACCAGTGACTCCAATGACGGGTCCATATAATTCCTGCTCTGTTAATCTGGTTACAGTGGCTAACGGTGAGCAAATAAACACATACAACCGCTGTCTCGGACCATGTCCACTTGTCAGACGTCCAGGACAAGGAAAGTAACCTGAAAGGCGGCCCTTTGTCTCATACGGGTAGAAAGAGCTAAACTCAACTTTCAATTGCAATCAAGGAGCAACAATGCTTGTTCCACCAGTCTCCTCCTTTAAAACTGACCATTAATCTAAATGAGCTCTACCTAAGCTCCTGTGTCCTTAATAACACATAACAAAATGTAAGTTTTCCATTTGAGAAGAAAGTACACAGATTCCTGTGAGAAGTGGAGGGGCAAAAATATCCAACAATACAAAAAAAAATATAAAAAAAAAGGTTTTAATGCATGTAGGGGGACCGGGAGCCAGGCTTGGTTTGAATTCCTGGCTTTACCACTTACTAACCTTGCTCAAGTCACTTACTGTCTCTGTAATCAGTTCTCTCCTGTATAATCTCGGTCTCATATAGCTTTTGGCAGGAATAAACGTAAAGTGTTTAAATGCTGCCTGCACACAGGAAATGCTCACTAAAAGTTGGCGATCCCCGTTATGCCCTCGTTGTAACTGGTAATTCCTATACTTGGGGATGCTGACAACTGTTTTGGGAGCAAGATCAGGCAAGTGGACTGATGTAGGAGGAAATAAATCACTTGCCTCCAAGTGGCGTCCCAAAACAACAGCCGACTCCAACAGCACAGCCCACCGTCAGCATGTCAGTGTAATAGTATGGCTGCTACTAGGGGAGAGACAGACCAGGAGAGAGATGGGCGGGGTAGGGAAGGAGGCGGGGGAGGAAGGAATGGAGAACAAGCAAGGGTGGGGACAAGGCAGAAGGAGAGGCTTAAGTGACAGGGAATCTTCCTGGTCCATGGCCCCTGCAATTCCCAGGCCAAGAGAAACTCAAGTGAGTTTGGCAAACAGGAAGTGACCTCACAGCGCAAGGCCAAACATAGAAAATAAAAGTTAGGCAAATATATGGTGGGCAGGTAAGCCAATAAAATGATCACCAGGGCGGGGCTGGAGGGGGAGGGGACAATCAGGGAGAGGAGTGTCAATAGCAAGAGACAGGAAAGGACTTCAGACAAACAGGACTACCATGAAAGCCTGCATGAAATAGCTACCAGCCTCAAAAGAACACATGGCCCTGTGGTAGGAAAGTGTGGGTGCCTGGAGACCAGCACCTGGGGTCCAGGGTCACTCCCTGAATGCCCACCCACCAGTCCCTCAGCGAGCACCCTCCTCCACCCCAAAGCTTGTGGCAGCCACCCAGACCCCACTTCCAAGTCATGCTCAGGCAACTGGGATGGGGAGGAAGTGGGACTTGCCTCCAATAGGGGCTGCAAAGCAGCATCCCACGCCCACCGCACAGGCTGACACCAGGAGGTCAAGCTGCCCAGGCACGGCCTGCAACAGAGAAGCACGCGGGACGAGGAGGGCACAGGGCTGGGGCAGGGGGCAGTCATAGAGAGACGGGCTGGGGGACCAGGAACAACAAAAGGGCAGGGGCAGCACAGGAGGGAATTGTGGAAGGGAACTGATATGGGGGGGCATGTAGACTGGCAGCTTAGCAGAGGAGCGGGCCGTGTGCAGCCCTGATGCAGGGGTGCAGAGCAAGAAGAGGGTGTTACCGGACAGACACAGGCTAAACAGAGGTGCCAGGGGTGTGTGTGGAGGGTGAGGGAGCATGGGTGAGCGCCATGCCCCATTTCAGCATCACGGCCAGCCTGGAGCAAAGGCAGCCCTCCCGACACCCTGAAACACATAGCATCTCCCCCTTCCCCGTAGTTTACTTTCTCAACCTTACCTCATATACCCCACTGAACACAGACATAAACTTGCTGAGGACAGCAGCACAGATGCTGGCAATGTGGACAAACGGGCCCTGGGAGAGAGGAGAGAAAAGGGTCAGGGGTGGGGGTCCAGATGGGGCCCCTTGTGGCACCCCACGGACTAACATTTGCTGTTCCAGATTCTGTCCTAGGTGCTGGGGACACAGAAGTAAGCTAGAAGTTCTGCCCTCACGGAGCTTCACCCCAGAGAGGAAGGGAGAGGCGACATCAGCATGTTATCATCTCAGAAAATTTTAAGGGCCGGGAGGAAATTGTGGGAGGACAGGGGGATGGAGAGAAACAGGACAGAAGAGGGTAGGGTGGGGGGAGGGGTGTTTGGAGAGGGTGCTCAGGGAAGGTCGCCGCTGAGTGGCGCCTTACTGAAATGAGGGCAGTGAGCCACGTGGGGGTCAGGAGGAAGAATGTTCCAGACTGAGGGCAGAGCAAATGCAGAAGCCCTAAGAGGGCACACGCTTGCGTGGTTGAAGGACAGGGACAAGGCCTTATCACTCAAATACAGTGAACAAGGGGCAGCCTGGGAGGACAGAAGAGGGACAGAGAGCAGCCAGGTCACCACAGGTCCCCGAGGCCCCGGTGAGAAGTTCAGATTTTATTTTAAGACGGGAAAGCCATTGGGAGCTCTTGAGCAGAGGTCAGACATCACTGATTCCATTTTGAAAAGGTGACTCTGGCTGCTGTGAGGATTACTGACTGTCGCAGGGCAAGAATGCACTTGAGTATAACCTTGAAGAAAGCACAGCCTCTTTCTAGGTCTGTTTTCGCATATTAAACCAAGGGCATCGGTGTGGAGTGTTCCTAACACAGTGGTCTTCGACTGGGGGAAATGTGGCCCTCCTTCCCGGCAGCGGACATTTGGGCGTGTCGGGGGCTGCTACTGGCATGGAGTGGGTAGGGGCCAGGGATCACGCTGAACATTCTCCAGTGCACAGGATGGCCCCCCCACCCCCAGGACCAGGAATTACCCAGCCCAATGCCCAGTGTCCACGCTGGGAGTCTCTGCTCTAAGGCCCTCCCAGCCCGGACGGCTCTGCTCTTCTGCCGCAGGCCTGGGGCATTCCCACGTATTTCCCCTCCCTGACTCCCCTTGGCCCTGGCTCTGGTCCCCATGCCCATGTCCACGCCCATGTCTGCTCCCAGGGCCGCCCTCTGCCTGCGGGCTGCCCAGCTGCCACCTCAGTGACTGCCCACCTACCTCCTTCCCCACAGGGATGCCACTGCCCAGCCCAGCAGTCAGGGCCACAACCTTGGCCACGAAGGCCTTGAGGGTGAGATATTCCTTCAGGATAACCCCACGGAGTATCGTCTTCATTTCAGGGATCCCAGACCCTAAAAGGGTCACACAATGATTATTTGCAGGTGCAGGCTGGAGGTTAAAAGGGCTGTGAGCATCCGGACAGTGGACATGGGGATGGGGCAGGGAGAGGGCTGTGGTGGGGAGGACAGTGGCAAAGCAGGTGCAAGGGCTGTCAGCAGGGCTGGGGGAGGGAGGTGTGGGGTGGAAGGGTCAACAGGACAAGGAGATGATGCTTGATGATGTGCGTGGGAGCATCTGCGGGAAAGTTCTCACCAACGGCCTGGGGAGAGATAAGGTGGCAGAAGAGGGCGCTGAAGAGGATGAGCGTAAGTGGGAAGGTGACCCAGACCAGGTACTGCAGAGGCAGGTTGGGCTGCATCTTGTAGTAGCTCCACTTGTAGGCTGCAGAGACACGGGCCGGGGCTCAGGCTGGCGTGCACGGGAGGTTGCCGCCAGGCCCACGCCGCCGCAGTGGACCGTGTGCAAGGAGCATGCGCGCGCCGGGGCTCTCCCGTTTGACCTTGCGAGATGGTGCTAGTCTCATTTGACACGTGTGTGGGGAACGTGAGTTTCCGGAGATGCCCTGCCCCGTTCAAGTTCCCACCACTCGTAGGAGGTGGCGTCCCTGGCAGTGCTGCAAACCACACTCGGTGCTGGGGCTGCGGGTGTGATGTCAGTTCCGGGTTTGCCTGGAACTGCGGGCGTCCTGGGACCCAGGACGTTCAGTGCTCAGACCGAGAAAGTCCTGGGAAAACTGGGGTGAGTAGGTCACCGTATTAGAGGGGCGCCCACAGCTTGGCTGGTAGCAGGTGGAGGGACAGGAGAGATGGGTCTGGGTCTGGCCTGGTCTGTCCTGGGCCAGAGTCCCACCTGATCTCCTCTGTGCAATGTCACCCTCCCAAAACATACCCAGCTTATCCTAGGTAGACCCTCTAGACACAGCCTCAGCTTGGGGAGAGGCTGAGGGGACAGGGCCCGGTGAAACCTACCCTGAAGGGTTTTAGCACTGACATAATCCATGCTCCAGCTAACCAGAGCCATAAGCAGTCCCAGAAGCACCAGAAAGATCCAGTCTTCCCCTAATTTTCTTCTTACCATGCGTCCCAGGCGGCACATACAATCTAGGAAGAGAGAGAGGTAAGGAACAGTGCTAATGGATCACTGCTCAGGTGGACGACGGAGGACCGGAGGGGAGGTCTGGTCTAGACATATCATTCACTTAGGGTCTTGTCTAGACGTCTCATCCACCGAGTTTCTCTTCACCTGTCTGCCAGGTGGGACAGCACCTGCCCTTTCCAAAGCCACCAAAGACCAGTGCCCCACTGGATCCTTGAAGTCCTTCCTAAAACTCATTGCTTGGGGCTGGGTGGGAGGGAAAGTGGGGAAGAAGGCAAGTGAAAAGATGGGGAGAGATGCGTCTCCTTAATGCTGGGAGGCGGGCTTTGGGGTGCATGTGGGGAGCGGGGAGGACGGGATATCTGCAATGGGGCATCCAAGTTGCTCTCCTAAGCCTGTACCTCCTTCTATTCCAGATTCTTTTACTCCTCAGTCCCATCACCTTGACATTTAGAATAGTGGTCCTCATCCTTGCTGTCCGTGCTGGCACTGGAGCCCGTCTTCTTGGGCATCCCCATGCCCTCCTCCTTGTCTGAGAATTGCTCTTTGTGATGGCCGTAAATCTGGACAGAGGGAGAATGGGAAATGACTGTCTTTTGAAAGAGTCAAAAGGAATAGACAGAGGGAAGCACATAGACCCACAGAAAAATAACGAACGGCTTTATAAAATCCTGGGTGTTGAGGGCCTCATTTAGGGTCACTGCATGGTCCTCTCTGCCCTGAACTCCCCGCTCTCCATTGGCACATATCCCACTCTTTACCCTTATCTGTCCATCCTCACTCCCTCTCCATCCTGTCCTCATCTTGGTTGACGGCAGCCTTCATCAAGGAGGCCAGTTTCTACTCTGTGGCAGGGATAGAAACACTGTGCTAAGACTGGGTATCTGTGTCAGTTAGGTGTTTTCTTTGTCACTCTGCTTACTGTATCTAAGCCTGTCTCTAACATCCCCAGACCCCCTGCACTGACTCTCTCCTAGGACTCCTGCCATGGGACAGGGTGAGGACAGACCAGCCTGGGATTCTTGGTTGCACTGTGACTTGGTGCGTCTAGACTTTCTGGAGGCCCCTCAGCGGCTCAGCCGAGCTTAGAGAAAGCCTATCCCGCACTCCCTGGACTTGTATGCACAAACAGGAACCAGTCCCGAGAAGGGAACTTTTTCCCATAGCAGGGTAATTAGATGCGCCCTCAAATGTGAAGTGGGCGGAGCATGTCTGGTAGCCCTCCGCTCTCATCCCCAGGTAGAGCAGGTGAGTTCCGTGTTAGGAAAGGGCTCTTTTAGCCTGCCCCACCCCCACTGCACTCACTCTGTCCTCTGGGGCCAGGGTCAGGCCAGGCCATGCTGCTGGTTCTGAGACAACCTGGGTGTAGGAGATCTGATTTCGCAATATAAGCGCAGATCTGAAGCCTGAGCAGTGGACAGGCGCACACTAATTGCCCCGCTCGTGTCTGTTTCCTCTTCTGGGATTGAGGTTAGTAGTGACTGAGGGAGGCAGCGTTTCCCTCCACGCCCCACCTGGGACCCAGGGACAAGACGCTAGCAGTGCACGCCCCGCCACAGGCTGTCTCAGTCTCTTGGGTCCCAGGCTGAAAGAGTAGAAGAGGGGCGCTCCGTACCAACCCCAGCCTGGGAAACACTAGACGAGCCAAGTCTGCGCTGGCTGGTTCAGGGCTGAGCGCCACAGCAGAGCAGGGCTGGGGAGGGGAGGGGGGAGTCAGGCCGAAAGGGATGTGGAGTCTGCGCTTCACGTGTGTGGGGTGGTGCTGCGTGTGGGTGAGGGTGTGAGGGAGCTCGCACACGCACAGGCGTGGGCTCCTTGGCCAATCACTCGTGTAGCTTATGTAAGCAACAAGCGTGTCACCCATGTGTGGCTCTGCTGTCCCCCATAGGATTCGGGTGTCCCGCTGGGAAAGAAAGGTTATATAAAAGGACGTGCGTATCTGGCAGTGCGCGAGCAGCTGGGCCCAGCCCTACAAAGGACTCATATTGTTGAACACACTGAAATGTACTTTTTTGAAATGAAAAAGAACATTGCTCCCTCTTTCCCCCCATTTCTTAATTTCCCCCAGTCCATCACACCACTGTCTCCTCGAACCCGTGCCCCACCCTTAGGACTTTACCTGTGTGGAGTGGCTGTTGGGATGGGGGCCTGCATCCCTCCGGAGCCTGTGCTGGAGGCCCCCATTCTCAGAGGGCAGTCCGTAGCTGCTGCAGTGTTCGAAGGGCATGTACTGGTACTGGGGGGCGCTACCCCACCAGCTTTGTTCGCCCCCACGCCTCTGGGACTCCGATGGCTTCATGCTGCCTCCCCAGGCCAGGCCGTGGCCTGCTTGGCCCCGTTCGCCCCCCAGTACAGCTCCTTAAGCCTGTCCCCTTGCCTGTCCCCAAGGCGTCTGGGGCAACATGCCCACCCCCAGCTATTTATAGCCATCTCTCCATCACATGACCCCCCCNGAGCTTACACTTCAGCTTAGGAGCCAATCGACTGCGGTGGTACTTTTACAGACATCTATCATATTAACTGAAATACAGCTGAAGACACGTGAGCTCAAGTTTTCAAAGGAACAGCTGGCTACTGGTCCCTTCCCTGAAGGATTTCATCGTAGAGAGAAGGTTCAGTTTGCCCCTAGAAGAGAGCACCTTCTCCCTGTCCGCATCTAGTATTGCCTAGATCTCTGAATAGAGGAGGACAAAATGATCACAGATGGTTTTATCAAGTACCTTCTCTAACTTCACATAACCAGTCAGAATTTGACTCCTAAGTTAGAGCTTTGAATGATGATTCCTTTCCTCCCAGATGAGAAGCATGCCTGCGTGTCTGCTGCGCCTAGTCACAGGGTCCTAGCTCTCAAAGGGGCAACGCAGGCTGCGTGAGAGAAAGAAGGGGATGGAAGCGAGGATGGATGAAAGAGGGAGTCACGGGCTGACCTGGGGCTTCTGTCCGGCTGTCCTGCACGGCACACGGATGATGCAGAAGACAGCAAGAACGGCAGGGTAGGTGAAAAGAGAAGAAAAAGGAGCAAGTGGCAAGGGGGAGGAGAGATGGAGAAAGGAAAAGAGGAGGGGGATAAGGCAAGAGACACAGGGGTAGGAAGAAGAGACAGACAGAAAACCCTTAACTGGAAGGAGTCACAAAAACCGCAACAGGGTGATTAATAAGCACAGACAACGTCAGCGTCCTCAGCAAACAAGGCGGAGACACTGACAGCGAGTCTTGAGAACAGGCCATGGCGGTGCAGAGAGCTGACCAACCTGAGAGCCATGGGCTGCCCAAGTCCCAGCACACCCCATGCATTGGGAGACACTTACAGAGCAAGAGAGGCGGTGGCAGCAGTGAACAGAAGGAGGTGCCCAAGGGATCCACTAGCACCTGAGAGGAGCAAACAGCACAGTGAGAGCTGGTGGGAGGTCGCCCAGGAGCCACCGCCCAGGTGCTGGCTGGCCAGGGCACTCACCTCCACGGCAGGCCTGGATGAAGAACATTTTCGGCTTGTTCTGTAGGCTCGGGCAGTTGGCATTGTCAAAGATCTGGAACACCTCTTGTAGCTGCCGGAAAGAAATGAGGGAGAAGGGACGGTAAGTAGTCAGTCAGACCTCCAAGTCAGAGACACACCACAGTCGCCAGTGCTGGACAGACGGGCCGGCCAGGGGTGACGCGCCTGAGCCGGAACGCATCGTTCACAAGCCTGCACGCACCTGAAGTAGTTTGCCGTCCACTCCGTAGACGCCTCCCTCCACGCCGTGAGACAGGAGGGCCACGATGCACGAGTCTGTGACACGGTGAGCGGGTAACCGGGCAAAATCCTGCAGTTTCTTTTGCATTTCCTAGAGGACAGACACCTCTTAGCCTTGTTCGCTGTAGTCAGCACCAATATAAGCTTTTCTTTGGTGTCTGGGCCCCTTGTGGGTACTGACACATAGATGGTCGTGTCCCTTATATAAAATGGCACAGAAGAAGGCACACAGCTGACCCTCCTCTGCAGGCTCCCAACTGCAGACTGAAAATACTGTTTCCTATCCAAGGGTGGATGAATCTACTGATGCAAAACCTGGGGATACAAAGGGCCTACTGTATATTTACATGCAGAAAAATATCCGCATGTAAGTGGAACCATGCAGTTCAAACCTGTGTTGTTCAAGGGTCAACGGTACTTCTGTTTGTAGATAACTGAGACTTAATTATATCAAAGACTTGAAAGTCTGCAACTTATCTGGAAATGGAGTAACTAGCTCTGTTGAAAAAGTATGTATAAGCCAACCACAATACTGGAAATCTTAAGGTAATAAAAGATACCCAAAAGTAATTTATTTCAAGAATATGTAGCCTCAAGAGAATACACAAGTATGAATGAGAACCCTAACAGAATTTAACATCTAGTAGCTGAAGTTAAGTTTGCTTGAAGAAGAAAATAAAAACATGCTTTGCACCTACTCAACTAGCCTTCTGAACTTAAGTGAGATTATAGGTCAGTAAACAGAGGGCAAGAAAGCCCAAAGTAAGAACACACACTTTGTAACTGAATTAATAAGACGAATCCATTAAAAAAATGGGGATTAGTCATTTGGGGGAATTTTCCCAAAGGTAGTATCACTTAAAATAGGATCTGTAGATTTATTTCTGATAAAATTACAGTACTTCTATAAATAGTTTCAACTCGTGTGTGTGTGTGTGTGTGTGTGTGTGTGTGTGTGTGTGTTTGGCTGGAGGGCACAGAAGGGAATAACCTGTGAACCCTCTGAAATTATTTGCAAAATGTTGTGGGTTAACTCATTTTCCTGGAACTGGAGAATGAGACTCCAACAGGTTCTTATGCGTCAGCTTTAGCAGAAACAGGAATAATGCTGTGAAGTGGGCTCACTGGTCCATCAAACCTACTGACTGTCGCTAAAAAACAACATACAGCCGACTTGGTGATTCAGGATTGTAACTTTTACTATCACCGATATAAGATCGGTTATTGACTATATATAATTTAGAAAACACAATAAATTCCTAGTAAATTTAGGATCTAATAAATTCCTGGTAAAAAGAACTGACTAGACCCAAACCTGTAAGAAAACATACAGAGCCTTCATTTTGTTACATGACTTTTTAACAGGGTTCCCTCAGGAGGAATTATATGGCTGATGTGCCACCCGTATTCTCTTCATGCCCAGCAGACCTCTCAGGAAGGCATATAACCTACTTGAATACTTGACGACTAAAGAGGCTGTTTTAGCCATGGCTTTGAGGCAAGGGTGGGTTTACTCTTTGCATGGGCTGTTACTGGAAAGCTGGCACGCACAACATGTAAAGGAGATCATCTGAGTACCTACTGAGGAAACCAGCCTTACTAGAAGTATAGCAAATACATACTTTCCTCACAGAAGCAAGACAGTTGAGAAACAGAAAGAGGCCACAGACAACATTGAAGACAAAACAAAGACCGCCCCCCCCAACAGATTAAAGTGAGTCTCCTAGAAACATTCATTTTACCACTAACATTTCCAAAGGCGAGTTTAGGAAAGTACTATTATGCTGGAATCAAAATGAAGAATTTGTTATCATTTCACCAACAGGGCTATTATCAATTTCAAAAGAGAAATACCTAAAGGTAACAAAATCAGTAGCACAGTTTTATAATTGAGGTTAACAGGGGAGAACCCATAACGAAAATGCCTATGACTTGCAGGAATCTAGTTCAGAAATAATCTACCCTAAGATCTGCCTTGTGGCCACACGACTGATTAAAGTAAGAAATTTTTCCATGTTAATTCATTAAACCGTCACCAAATGGTATTTACAAGGGCAAGTCCAGCAAACTTTCATTTGTAAGAATTTTATCTGCCAAAGTCATCTTTACAACAATAACTGGACTCCTGTTATTATTCACCAAGTAAATGTCCTGTGTAGTCCCGGCTTAGAAATAGCTTTCTGAGTCGGTTGGGTGAATCTCCGTGTCGCCTCACTTCCTGAATGACTGGGAATCAAGTTGCCGAACACAGAACAGTGAGAACCAACCCCGGACTTTTATTTCTCAGGGAGGGCACAGCTACCCTGAGAAGTCAACACTGACGCGGCTGCCTGGCCCTACCTAGATGTGGTCTTTCTTTTTAAACTAGATTGCAAAGTGGAAGGCAGAACAGAGCAAGTAAAAATTTAAGGAGAGAATCTAACTCTGTCAGACACATCCCAGGAGGTGGAGAAGCAGGTGTAACAGCAGGTGTTTCTGGCCCCAAAGAGTTGCCTGGCCCTCTATTTACAAGGCAGCGTTTCTGGCCTCCGGTACCTGTGCAGTCTGGTCAAAAAGAACGTGGACTTCGTAGCCCAAAAGCTTGAAGAGGGCGACTAGTGTGCTGTGGTCCACATCTCCTCCAGAGCGAAATTCTAGGTCTTTCTCTCCAGTGAAGTGCACGTTGCTTAGCACCAGTGCCAGGCCGCGAGGCCGAGATTGCAACCTATAGGCCTGGGGAGGGGAGGCCAAGGACACTGTGAGAACAGAAACTATATGTGTTCCTGCCCCCACCCCCCACACTAGATGAGACATTTAAGAACACCAAGACATCATATTCTTCTTCTGAACCCCACCAGGTCAAAATAGAGAAATGCCCACAGGAGACGTTCCATCAGCAAAGACATGACTAACAAAGCCGGGAGGGACTGTATATACAAACTAAGTTTAAATGCCCAGGAAGCGCATCTCCCAACACTTGTCTCTTGCCGCTCTGCAAGACTCACCAGCTGGTAGTGTGTTTGATAAAACTCAGGAGTGCAAGGCTTCACCTGGAGGCAGGGAGGGCCATCTCCGTCGTCTAAGGAGGGTTCCACAGAATCTGTGGCACAGAAAGCCGAAACACTAGCATATAACCTACGCATCAGTCCTAGTGCTTCAGTGTCACTTCAGGTTTTATTGAACAACTACTCAGGTTTCAATAATTACTGGTCTTGCTCACGCCCCTAATTTGCAAGAGGGCAGAGACCCTGTTTATTTATTTAGCCTGCATACAGTAGGTGCTCAACCCACTGAAGGACTGGATGAGATAGATAATAAAAGCCTTGTTCTAATCACAAACCAATTCAATCGGCAGGTTAGCAGCCCATCATGTAGTCTTTTTTTCGTTTTAAAATAACTTAGCTTTACAGAGACAGGCCAATCACAGGCAGGACTGTAAAATGGTTGCTCCAAGGGCCAATTACCACAAAAAAATCATCTGTGATGGAAGGGAAAGAGGCCTAAGCAATACCCCATCTAAACTGCCCTGCTGGTCCCTAACAAATTCCCTATATGAAAGAAAATACGTAATGATGCTAGGGTGGTCAGCGACCAGTCAAGGACAGGGAAACCCATCTGTGGGACCCATTTTAGCCTATCAATTCTCACCTGCAGACAGGCGGAGCTGCTTGGGAGGGGGACAGGATTCATACACCGGGAAAGAGAGACTTGAGTCGTAGTCACAGCTCAACTGTAAGACATCAGGACCCCCATGCCAGGACTTAGGGAGGTGGGCCAGTCCAAATAAACCAAAAATCTAGTCCCCCCCAACCCTGTCTCAAAAAGGCCATTCCCACCAAACTAACCCTTCTCAACACACCCCACGTCTTGAGCTCCATACCGGTGGGGTTACATGCTGAAGATTAGAGAGGGTTGTGAGCAATAGATCCTCCAGGTGACCCTGCTTGGTCTCCCTCAGGGCCGCACAGAAGGCATCAAAAGCTTGGGGACCCCGCTTGGGCAGCAAGTTGAGGAGTTCCACATTCTGGCCAAAACTGCCCACTTTGGCCTACGATACAAGAATAAAACAGGAAATCATATTTACTCATCTAGCTATAATTGTATTTCTCCAGCTGAGCTTCCTAACAATGGCACCGTCCATTGCAAGAATTCCCTTTATAGGAAAAACATGCATGGGTGAAACCCTTCCCGTTATTCTTTCTTTCTAGCTGAGCCATCCTGCCACCTGTTGGCAGCTCAGGGGCAGCTCAGCTTGGGCCAGGACTTGAACCGGTGACCCTATTGCTCAGAGCTCGAACTCTTGAGTGAGCTCTTAATCAAATGAACCACTTGGCCGGCCCCCTTCCTGTTATTCTTGAACCGCATGTCTTTTCTGTTAAATGCTCTAGGGTAGAAGGGCCTTTTGATTTGCTGAGGAAGGCGCTACATCCTTTTCACACTTTATCAGGCTCTGCTCCTACCTCTGCCGCCAATCTACTTGGCCTTCCTCTTTTGCCTCCAGATACCTGAATGTGCTCCCTCATTTCAAAGGTGATGATGTCTTTCTCCAGGAGATGTTCTAAGAGTTCACCCAGCAACAGCTGTTGGGCTAGCACCACTCGGTTCTTTTTTAGAGCTTCCTGATGGTTAGGATGCATGCCACAAACTCCCAATGGCCTACAGATAAAACGCAGAGAGAAAGGCTGTCAAGTGCACAAGAGTGGCGTGGAAGAGGTGTGGGCAGGAAGAACAGAAAGGACTTACAATAACCAAGATTAGGCACATTTTATTGAATCTGGTTAAAATCAAAGTATTAAGCAGTCATACATATACACTGACCATAAGAAAATGAGGTATATAATTCTTTACCAAGTATATTCAATTGAGCATCATCTGAGACATATGGTCTGTCTAGGGGAGGCAAATACCTATCTTGATAAAAATAATAGCACACACAGCAAGCACCCATGTATTCATGAGATGGAATATTCCTGTGACAGACCAATTCCAATTAAGAGATTAAGTCAGAAAACATTTTACATTATTTATCTAGGCTGTTGAAATTGATATAAGTTTAAAATGATCCTGGGTGAGGAATGAAATAATTTGATACAATGGCAAAAACTCAAACCAATGACCAGCTTTAATGGAACATAAATGAGGTGACACACAGACACACACTCTGTCTAGCCTACTTATAACAAAAGTTTTAGAACTTTAAAAGCCATAGGACAAAATGATGCTACAATTGATAATGAACCCTGTAAGAGCTGGGTAAGTAGAAAGTATGACAGAAAATCACAGTAGATAAATAACAATGACACACACAATCACCATAACTTGAAATCAGTTAGAAATATAACACACAGAAAGGCTAAATTATTTTGGTAATTTAGTTTACTGAGATGAACTCATTTCAAGGATTCCTTAGTTTTGCTATTGGTTTGGAAAGAGATCACTTTCTGTTTATGAACGAAAAGAACCCCATTTCCAATACTGGGGTATCATCTATGTGCCTAGTTTATATAAATCCAGAGCTCGCCAGCCTGCTTAGCCAGTGTCCAAATATACGACAACTGTAAGGGCCTGACGGTAGTGAGAAAGGAATATAGTAATAGCTTCAGTTTATAACTTTAAAACCTATCCAAAACATGCTCCTGGGCCGGCCGAGTGGCGCGNGATCTGGCACGAATGACAGGGAGGTGGCATCACGTGGGAGGGTGGCCCGGGAACAGATAGAGGTGACGGCACAGGGTGCTGCAGTACTCCGACATCTCCTTGCACCGGTGGAACTCGGTGCCAGGGGCGTAGCCTTCACGCTCCTTGATAAGTGCATTCACCTGGAAAGGCAGCAATCGAGAGTCCAAAGTCTGAGAATTGGGTGTTCTCATGATGCCAGCAGCACAACAGGAAGGGTGGAGACTGTGGAAAAACAGTGCAGGGAGGAGGAAGGCGGGACACCGTTGGGGGGGGGCAGGAAGGGGGGCGAGGGTGCAAAGGGCTCACGGAGCCAGACGGAGGGACTTACCTTCACCAGCATGTCAGCCACGTGCATGTCACAAGCCCTCTGACAGAACACTTGGGTGAGGGCCTCAATGTACCAGGAACCCCGTTTGGTATTACGCATGGCAGCTGTCCCTGCAACCAGGAAAGTCACCAGTGTGAAGGTCGTGGGACACCCTCGCACAGCTGGATGCCCCAAACTAGACTTTTCATGGCACCCGGGACCCTCCCCAGCCAGAAAGCCCTGCATGAAAACGTGCACGAGCATCACGTTTGGCTTATTCTTCTGGAACTCAAAATACCTTTGAGGCAGGCGTAGCCACATATCATATCTGAGCGAGTGGGCAGTCTCATCTTCAGCAAGTCTTCCCTACCAGCATCACTCTCCTCACACCCAGGGGACGGGGCGTGGTTCTTTCCGTCCTGCTGGTCGACCCCACGATCTGTTTCATCTGTAGGAAGGCAGACAGAATGGACCAAGATGTTATTTCCTCCCGTCTCTCTTGGGCCTGTCACAGGCAAGCCCAAGTTCCCTTTATAACCTTGACTGGGAAGAGCCATTTCCAGCTATTGCCTCCAACCTATGTTTGAGGAATTAAAAAAAAACAAAACCAAAAACCACAAGAAATCATTACTCCATTCTTTCCCAGAATGCATCTGTCACTCAGGGAGTGCACACAAACATGGTCTGAGCTTTGTCCATTCTGTGTAAGACAGGAANTTTCTCCTCTACACCCTACTGGATCTTACCTTCCAGATCCTTAAAAACTCCTTGGTCCTCTTCCCCATGCCCAGCATATGAGGCCTTCCTGATAGCACTGGACAGGCCTCTTTCTCCCCCTTCTGGTTTTACAGGCACCATGCAATTTTCCCCTCTTCTCTGCCTAACTAGGGCTAAGATGGAATAATCAAGTCTTTGGGTCTCAGGTTTCTTCTCTCAGCTCAGTGGGAAAAATCTATAGCCCCCAAAAGCGAAGAGAAAAATCTCCCACTAGGGAAAGTCACAGAAGCGATAGTTAAGGGCACACACTGAAGCTGACAGATTGCTTCACATCCTGGCCTCAGTGTCCTCAGAAAGGCAGTAACTTAGAGGGTTATGGAGATGAAAGAATGCCTGTAAGTTACCATAGTATTTGCCCCACAGGGAGCACCGGAGGAATGTTAACTGGTGTTATGAGACGGAAACTCCTTCTGAGAGCGTTAATGCGTTAACACCGTGTAATTTACCAGGCATCATCACGTGAAATCCTCTTCCTTTGAAGGTACAATTTTCCTCATTTCAGATGAGGGAGACTGAGGTTCCATGAGGTTAGGTACCTTTAGCCAAGGTCTCCAGGATCTTATAAAGCTAACATTCAAAATCTTCTTGATTCCAAGTCCATGCCCTCACAGCTAGCTACATTTCTTCCTTTTTTTGTATAATTGAAGTCTCCAAGCTTCATGTTCCTCTCCTGTAAAATGGGAAAGTGACGACCTTGTGGGACGGTGGGGGCGGGGTGGACAAGCTCCAAGCACAGTGCCTGGTCCGTTGTAACTACTGTCGATGGCTTCCTCCTCAGATCTGACACCTCCCGCACGTTTCATTTCTTCCTGTTCTCTCCGCTTCCTCATTAGAGGAAACAGGCCGGGGGAGGGCAGCCCCCAGCTCTGGGAGGGGATAATTTTAGAAGAGAATGCCTGGCAGAGGTAAGCAGGGGGGAAGGGAACAGAGCTGTGAAGTTGAACCTGATACCCTTCCTCAGGGGCTGGGGTGGGAAGGCCACACAATCCAACTCAGACAGATGCTGCTCTGGAACTCCCAAACATCACACACCTCTAAAAAGCTTTCCTACCCCAAAAAAGTGTCCTTACTGTACTCCTGCTAGTCCAGGACTTGCTCAACTGCTCCTAGACCTTGTCGCCCCCTCCCTTGAGGCCATCCCGCTGTTTCTTCTTACAGCGCAACCCACCAGATCAGTCCCTCCTCGTGCCCGCATGCCCCCCCACCCCCGTGATGTCACTCAGTCCTTCGCGCTCCTCCTCCTCTGTATTCCTCAACGACTCGCCCCCAGCTCCACAGCTGCTTCCCACCAGTGTTCCCACAAAGGTCCCATCTCTTGCTGAACCTCCGCAGCCCATCTACACTTAGATACACTGCACCCCAACAGCTCCCCAACTCACGCAGCCCACTGCTGAGATCCCATCCTGGCTGCCCGAGGATTCTCTCACAACCTGTGCCCACCCTAGAAAACCTGAAATCCAAACTGGACCATGTGAGGTAAGGAATTCTACAATCCTCATCACCCTCCTGTGCCAGCCCAAGGCTTCTCCAGCCTTCATCCCACAGCTTAAGATGGACTCCTCTCAGGTGTGGACTTGTACATATAAAAAGGATGTGGCAGGGCCGGCCCGAGTGGCGTGTTGGTTAAGAACTGGCTTGGGACGCCAGAGGGCCCCGGTTCGGATCCCACATAGGAGGGCCAGTGACACTGCCCTCTACAGCTAAGATGCTGAACAACAGCTCAACCTGGAGCTGGGCTGCCTATGAGTCGCCGGCGACGGCGTAGGCTGCAGCCCCTGTGGCAGTGGGTTGCCATGGGCTACCGTGTGTAGCCAGNCAATCCAAATCAAATGCGTATCAGGCAGAATTCCCAGGTCTGCAGCTCTCATCAGGTTTTAAGGGGACCGAGTATAATTCCTCATAAAGGAAGAAAGGGAAAGAGTCTCTTAGAGACTTAAAGATGGTGAATTTTAAAAGAAGCCGAGATTAGGCAGGACTGGAAAGAGCCCCCCTGAGTTGGACGAATCGAGGCTGGGTAGTCTTTTTTCACCAGGGACAAGGCCGAGAAGAGGCCCGCCCGCCCGCGCGCCCCTTTGGGGCACAGCCCGGCCTCCCGCCCTAGGCAGCAAACGCGAGCACAGCTGTTTCTAGGCGCTCCAAGGAGAGGGCGCGCCAGGGCCACACGCCTGGACCCCCGATCTCCCTCCCTGAGCCCCACTAAGGACCCCTGGGGACCTTCCCCTACTCACCTGCGTCCTCTGTCAGCGGCCATCAGGCCCTTTTGATGAAAGGCGGGCCGCGAGCCCGCAATCGGCGTCGCCATTTCTCGCTTTTCCCGGGCTGTGCGCGGACCGCTCACAACCCAAACAAACCCAAAACGTTCGCGCCCTCTGCATCCCACCCCGGTCCGCCGGAGCACAACGCGCCTGCGCCCTTCCTCTCTTAGCACCACCCCCTACACGAGGCTGCCCCGCCCCTACTGTCGCCGGCGAGCGCGCAGGCGCAGAACTTTGCGGTGGACGCGCCGTCCAATAGGGTGAGAGCACGATCGACGGAAAGGGAAAAGGCGGGGACAGAGCGAGGATCCGCGTCCTACGTGGGAATGAGATTGGTCGTCGGTTCCCGCGGAAATCGTGGGCCCTCTTCCCGGCACCTCCCACTCCGCCTTCCTGGCCTATTGCAAGAAGTTTACGGAAACGGGTGTGGCCGGACTTTTCCCTTTATTGAAAGCGGTTGGTTAAGGAGGAGGCGGAGAGCGCTAGAAGGCGCTAGACAGACACCCGCGCCGTGACTGGAGGCCCGAGTGGGGAGCGCACCCCGGAGGAGGGTTGGTCAGCGATGGCTGAGCAGCGCCTAGTGGCTAAAACCTACACCACAGCCGCAGCGCGTGATTCCAACCTGGGGTATTGTTGGGATTTGAGAAAGCGGGGAGGGGCGGGGGCGGGGGCGGGCCGCGCTGGGGTAAAACCCTAGCGGTCAGAGTGCAGGGGTGAGGCTGAATCGATTCCAGGCTGTGCAAGTGGCTCCAGCCGTTCACATGGGAGATTCGAGAGTATCCTTAGGTCCTCCGCCACCCCTGCCAGGAAGCTCACGTTTTATCCCTGCTGACCCTCCTACCCACCCATTCCCAAACCGGGAAGTCTCTACTCTTGGGGCATTTGCACCCCACTGCTTCTCCATTGGATGGGCAGGAACTGCTCGCACCTGGAGCAGGGCCCTTCACAGCTTTGGTTAGCTTTGCTCCTCTCTAGGAGGCTGGGCACGCTCCTGGTCACACGCAGCCCAGCCTGTCTGCAGACACAGCTGGTCCCCCATTCTGTCTACGCGAAGCCTTCCACCCCTCACTAGCAGTTGTCCAAAACGGAGCCGGAGATGTGCGGATGGCCTGGCTTCCGTTCGTTACCTTGTATGGAGAACACACCGGGCTTTGGGATCAGGAGAGCCAGAGCTCAAGTCATTTTGATGCTCTTTACTAGTCCTGCGCCCCCAGTGCAAGTAATCAAACTTCCCTGCCCCTTGGAATCCTCATTTTTCAAATGCGGGGAATAATACCTCACAAGGCCGAGAGGCCTAAGTGACCTAATGGAGAGGCAAAACACCCCGGAAAAGAAGCAACAGAGCTGTCGCTTAAATGTTTCTTTTCTTCCTTCTCCAGAGTCAATGGATCACGACCTCATCTCACCCTCAACCTAACTCTGGAAATATCAGATCTGGGGTAGGTTTCTGAACGTTGCCTGAAAATTCAAATTGTGCCACCTACATCTCAACTGGGAAGGGCTTCCCGTAGCCTGACTCCTCCTTGGATTAAATTCCCCATTTGTGATGTCCAGTTCCTGACACATAGCAAGCAGGCCCTGGGAAACGTGGGTCAAATGAATGAGTGGCTCTGGTGCAGAGAGATGGTATAGCCTGGGAAAGTCTGTTAGGGGGGTGTCCAGTTGTCATCATAGAAAACGTCGTCATCATCATTGTCAAAGCGGATATCATAGGCAGGGGGTGGAGTAAGAGGCTCCAGTTTGGGGAGTGGCTCCGTTTTGGGGAGTGTCCCCAAGCTCTGCAGGTCAGGAGCAGTGGCCACTGTTCGTGGTCCCCGGAGCCGAAGGCTGATGGGAGCTCTTCCAGGGCTTCCTGGGGTCATAGAGCCCTCTGAGCCCACTTGCCTTTCCAGTCTGTCTCTCCTGGGTCCCTCTGGATGGTTAGACTGTCCCTCTGCAAGTCCTGGGGGGATTTCGACAGTGCTGTAGGGGGGCGGTTGATCCAACTCTTGCGGGCGGCACTGTGATTCTAACACCACGGCCTCTTCATAAGTTGGCACCTCAAAGGCTTCATTGTCCCTGAGGAAGGAGAAGTAAGATCACTGGTGATTTCCTGAAAGGAGCCCTTTTTCCGCTTTCTGTCTTCTACGGGCAAAAGACCCCTCCACAAGCCCGCGGCCCCTCCTCTCACTGATACCGGTGACAGAGGGAGGCAGAGCCTGTCTGTGTGTCTGAGACACTAGGACACGGGGATAGATCCCCAGTGAAGTCCTCCAGCCCTGCCCGCCCCTTCACTCACCGTGCATTGCCGGAGGCCCCTGGGCTGTCTGTCTGCACTGATCGGAGCACCCTTTTCAGAACAAAACAGGCCAGGAGGCAGGCGAACAAGAAGAAGCCACCCAAGGTCAGAAAGAAATAAGCAACAGGGGTAATGTCTGGCCGTATGCCCAGCAGAGCCAGCCCCAGGATGAAGGCGGTGCAGCACAGGTAGAGAAGCAGCTTCTCCAGTCTTCCCCACCACTGGCCGGGCACCATGGCCCTTCCCCAGGCTCCTGCAAAAAGATACACAGCTGTTGTGTCTAAACTAGCAATTGGCATCATGGCTGGGTCCGATTCCAAAGAAACCACATTAGACACCTTTATGGGTCTCAAGTTCTTCAATCTCAAATCAGATAAATGGTCAGCAGGGTCCTCTCCAGCTCGGTCATTCTTTTTAAGCTCACGCTGTGGTCCCAGAGTAGTATTATAAGATATGCGGAGTAGCCAGGAAACCAGCCCAGGAGTTCTGGCTCCCGGCCCTCACGCCAGTTTACTGTGTCACAGCCCTGCCTTCCTGTTTCCTTCTTCCCTGTGGTCTCCCTTCCACCTCTCCCTTTCCACACACACTGTCCAGAATCCAGCCCTGGATGGGCTCTGGGGCCTTGGGGTTCCCTGGCATCTCTGGAAGCCAGGTGATGGGGCAGGCCCTGCCCTTTGTCTGTTACTGCTGTTGCTGGATGCCCACCCCCTAGCGTCCCAGCCAGACCCTCAGTATAACCCTGTTGGGGTGAGTAGCAGGTAGGAAGCACCACTCGCCCTGTCCGACCCCATCTTCCCATGTCCTCCAGTCCACCCATGCTCCAGTTGGAGGGAGAAAATGCACGGAGGCCCACCGTAGCCACAGGACACAACTATGTGAGACAGAATCTTACAGACAACAACTGACCTCTTCACACCCCCCACATCTGCCAGGGTCTCCCACCCACCACTGGCCCTAACGCGGGAAATTCAGATTTCTAGTTTCCTGCCCAGAGTTACCACAGAGGCTGGGAGGTTGGTGGGGAGAAGCCTTTGCTTTTCTTTGCAACACAGCAGCAGCACCGAGGCAGCTGTATCCCAAAAGCAGCCTGTCAGGAGTTCCCTGAACGCTGAGTAGCAGGGACTCAGACTCCACAAAGGGGCCGGACCGCCTCCTTACACCCCGGCCCCAGTCCCAGGACCCTCCTGCCCCTCTCACCGGCCTGACGAGTTCCTCCCTCACCTGTCTTGACCAGACTCCGCAGAAAGTAGGTTGTGGGGGGAGTGAAGGGCGGGGAGGGGGTGGAGCCCGCTGGCCCCACCCCCTCTCCTGCCCCACTCTCTCGGTTCCTGCCCCGGCTTCGCTCTTCCCCTGTCTCGGTGAGGCTGACCTGCTACTGCCCCACCTTGATGTCTCCTCCCTCCGTCCGCCCCCTGCAGTGCGCTAATGAGCGGCGCGCCTTCCTACCCCCAGCGATCTTTGTACTTGGGACCAGGGTTAAATTTATCCCTTCTCAGTGCGCAGTGTATGCTGAGCAGCTTGCCTTGTGTTTAAGGAATCTATTTTGTGCCCAGGGACAGAGACCATGGTTTGTTTAATCTCTGTTACATCCCACAGTGCTTCACACTGTAAACTCTGCTGTGGGCATGGAAAGGTGCGTCCTGCCTCTGTTGCCTCAGTCCCTTTTTCATGAACTCCTTGTTTTCTGCAGACCTGAGATGAGTTTGTGTGTGTGCTTTCTGGCCAGGTGAACTGGCGATTGAGAAGCCACTGTGGAGGTGAAGCCTGCTGTGGAGGCTGTCTCCACAGTGTAACCACCTACCCCTGTCCCAGCCTTTACCTGTCTGTATAGTAATTTTCTGTGTACACACCGTTTTTCCACTGTGAGCTTCTCTTGGTGAGTGATTAGTTTCCATCATCTCTGAATCCCTGCAGCTAACTCAGGTCCTTACAGGCACACAGTAGGTGCTCACTTAGCATAGCTAAATGCTTTGATTAGAAGGCTACCATTTGGCTTGGCCTCGCCACACACTGGAGAGCTGGGACCCACTCTGTTGAGCTGCGGATCAGACAGTTCATCGGGGCGAGGCAAGTGCTGGGAGGTGCAGAGTGGCTGGAGGCACACTTTGTCCTTGCGACTCAGAGAAGGATAGTCAAGGCTGTGCTCTGTGCCTTCAGAGTCACCAGTGGACAAATGGAAGGGAGTAGAAGATAACGGGGTACAAATCTAATGCCAGGGCCAGTTGTGAGCATTGCCAGGAGTGCAGCAGCAGACGATGCATGAGCGTGAGTGTGTGTGTGGGAAGAGGAGGGGTACGTGAGTGTATATAGTGGGGCATGTCATGATGAGCCTGTCCCAGACTGACAGAGAGGAGGGAAGGCTGTGTAAATGGGGTGTCAGTGCTATAGGAAGTGGCAATGGAGAGTGGCAAGAGAGTTTGTTGTTATTTTGTTTCCACCAGTTTCCTTGCTCTTCAGCTCACCTGGGGAAAATGTAGCTGGGATCAGAATTTCAATCTACAGCTAATATAGTAAAAGAAGGAAATTGGTCTGCATAATAAGTGTCAATGTAAGAACATCCAAACCTGTAAAAATTTTCATAAGACTTTATTGGAGCCAAAACTGACAATTGCTGGAAAGCAAGATCTCAGATGCTCTGGAGAATGACAGTGTTGCAGTTTCTTTAATGCATTTAAAATTAAGGAGGGAGCATAAGGACCATTACACGGAAGTGGGAGAAGGCAAGGATGGGGCTAGATGACAGGATGCTTAATATTATGTGCTCTCTTGAGGGTGGTTAGGCCTTCGAGGGCTATGACTTCTGGCATCTCAAAGGTGTGCTAACCTAGATGCCTAAGAACAGTGGACAGGACTGGCTTCAAACCTCTCACTAAAGAAGCTGTAGGCCTGGGGCGTGACCACCCACAGTGACCTGCCCGGTGAGGAATTTACTCTTAGGATCAGGTCACCCAGTGAGGTTACTTTCCAAAGGACCCTTTTTTGTCTACATCTTGTGTCGTGTAATTTTTCTTTCGTTTTCGATGATTTCCTCCTGTTGAATTCTAAGGAATGTCATTATTGAGACAAGCAATGTGAACGTTTTCATTGCCCTGAATACATATGGCCAAATTGTTTCCCCAAACTTGCACTTTCCTTTTTCTTCATCAACTTAGTGTGTCCTTAGCAAAATTTGAATGCACCACTTAATTCAATTGCCATTCCATTTTCTACTTGCCTGCCTCCCACAAACCACCTTGCTAGAGGTTGGGTCACCCCTCTTGGCTGGCTGGCTGTGCCCACATCATTTGTGGGGTGATGGTGAAGGGATGTAGGAGGGCCAGGAGAAGGGAGAAGAGGAGATAGCTGATAGGCTGCTGGCGAGGGGGACCGGCTGCCAACTGCTGAAAGCTTCTCTCCGTTTTCACCTTTCTGTGATTTTGTGTTTCCGAATCTGGGTCTGCTGTGTTACTCACAGCCAACACGTGTACAGTGTTTTGTGTGCATTTGTGCTCAATGTACATACACATTAAGTAACTTAAAACACGTAGAATGTAATAAGAGGTTGTCGTTGCCGGGGATTTGCGGGGAAGGTTTCGGTGGTGAGATGCCCAATGTAAAAAAGGCACGGGGAGCCGACATGAAGGAGGAATCCGCATCTTTCATTAGCAATAGCAACCTTATATAGTGGTTTTGGGGAGGAGAGCGCAGGGGCGTACCCATGCTCCCTCCCGCTTATGCAAGTCATGCTTATGTAAGGGCTTATGCTCCTGCTCAGTAGGCCCCGGGGTCAAGGCTTGTACCCTGGCCTGCACATATTTGGACATACCCGGGTCTGTGTTCCGGGCTTCCGCTGGACAATACCCGGGTCTGTGCTCCGGGCTTCCGGTCGTGTCCCTGAACATGCAGGGCCCTGTTAACGTAGTTACTGTTACTGTGCCCATTTTAAGGGTAAGGCCAGAAGCTTGAGGAAAATGTGTAACTAATCAAGGGTGGGGTCAACATGTGAACCCGAAGCCCCAGTCCAGAACCCGGCTCTTAACTACTCCGTCATCACACTCTGAACGCTCTTTCTGGCTGCCCTAATAATGAGAATTTAATAAGACACCTATGATACTCTATGATCATTACGCCTGAAGTGGTTAGAAGGTATTTTCCCATTGTTTGGCATCCTAAGAAAAGGCTAATCTTCAGACAGCAAAGGTAGCAAAAGAGAATATCAGAAGATAAGAAAAGGTTATTGATCTATAAGGAAGCATTGGGAAATTAAGATCCCAGGCTCTGTATCAGGATGCTTATCATTTAGGGGCTCATTAAGACCGATTTGAAAAGGGGACACTTTCAACTGAATGGCTCAAGAAGCCCAACGTGCAGGGCATTGGTGGTGGCATGCACGTAAGTGTGTAGAAACGGTTTGGCCCACACCCATGATCTCATTTGATCCTTAGTAACCATCACGTGGTATAGGTCTGACGATCATTTTTCATGTTACAGAGGAAGGAGCCAGCTCAGAGAAGTACATGCTTTGTTTAGTTAGAATCAAACTCATCAGTTTGGCCCCGTAACTCCGTTGGGAGTATTTTTCTCTGTCTGTTGCCTTACTCACAGCTCCTCCAACTGTGTAGGGAAGGTAGATGAAGGATTTAACATGATGTAGGTCAGAACATTGATATTTTGGGGATGGAAATGCTTCCAAAGAATCATAAATCCTCAAGCATGTCAGGACAAATCGACGTTGTCGCCCTCACCGACTAGTTGAAATACTGTACAAAGCTCACTGGAAACCAACGGAGTGAACAGTGGGGTTCAGGCTGTCACTCTTGCTCAGATACTCAGCACTAAGCCACAAAAAGCGATTCTGGAATTTGAGAAATTGAGCATGGTTGTTGCCAAGTGACAGAAAAAGCATTGTGTTTGTTAGCAATGTCTATAGATTGTGGCAGCAGGGTCCCTCATGAATATGTCCCTAAGAATGAGACAACAGGGAGGCATTGTGGTTTATCACGTATTTTTAGGGCTTGGCCAAACCAGGTTTCAAATCTCAGTTCTAATCTGTTCTACCATCTATCACACTTGGGTTCATACATCCTTTATAGTTCACTTGCTATGTGGACACTCTGAGGTGTATACAATAGATCCCGTGGGAATCTCACACTTCAGGAGCTTACTGTCCACAAGAGGACAGCCATGTACATAACGAGCTGCTGTAAGACAAGGTACAGAGTGACAAATGCTGCGAGCAAGGTACAGAGTGCTGCCCGGCATCAGAGGAGACACTTTGTGCCGAGAAGGGTGGGGCTCAGAAACACATCATGGATAAGAGTGGGGATTGTTTACACTCCTCGTAGACCCATCTCATTACTAGGCATGGAGGAGACAATAAATACTTGGTGTGTCATTTATTGGTAATTAGCGAATACTTACCGATTTAATGATTACTGAGCTTTTGATCCTCCCTCAGTTGCCTACCCTTCCTTGCTTCCCCACACCCTTTCCCCGTCTTTTCCAGTCGGGCAATCAGCTAGAGCCAGTCCTAGCCTTGACCATGGGCTTGGCAGAAGAGGCAGGTGGTCTGCTCCAAGCCAAGGGTTTTAGTTTTGCCCAGCGTTTGTAGACATTGAAGGAACTCTCCAGGCAGGGGTTAGGGGCCTGGGACAAACAAGGAGTAGTAGTACTATAGTTAGGCAGAATGTCACCATTGGGGAAATTGATGAAGGGTGTATGGCATCTCTCTGCATTATGTGTGACACTTAACGTGTTAAAAAATATGGACGTTTCTGGGAGGGTATGCAAAAAATTGGAGAGTAGGCATGGGAGCGGGAAAGGGGAGACTTCACTTTTCACTTGACACCTTGCTGGGTTTTTTTGTTGTTTGTTTACCACATGCATACAATACTTTTTCGTTAATTACCACTTGCGTTTTGGCTCTGAAAAATATCATTTTTAGGAATTTTATTTAAGAAGGTTGTGGTTTGGGAGCAAAATGTTATTTGTTAAGCTTGGAATCTGAACTGAAACCCAAGAAAGTGGTTCACTATTGAATTCTGAATATTGACTTAATTGCAAATTTGGTATTACAGAACAACTGTTGGTCAGAAAGGGGGAAGAGAAAGAAACTAAGTATGAAACTCTCTTTGGATTAAAGAAAAGAGTGTTCCTTTGTTTAATAAAAAATTCAGCTGCATTTGGGGTTTTTTTTTTTTGCCTTGATGGTTAATTTTATACACATAAACTTCACTGAACAAAGGGGTGCCCAGACAGCTGAGAAAACATTTCTGGGTGTGTCTGAAGGTGTTTCTGGGAGAGATGAGCATTTGAATCGGTAAGCTGAGTAAAGAGGGCCCTCACCAGTGTGGGTGGGCGCCATCCAATCCTCTGAGGGGCCCAACAGGACAAAAAGAGCAGGAAAAGAGCCAGTTGGCTCTCTGAACTGAGACACCCACATTCTCTGCCCTCAGATATCAGCGCTCCTGGTTCTCAGGCCTTTGGGCCGCACCTGCTTTCCTGGGCCTCCAGCTTGCCGGCCTCTGTCAGATGGTGGGACTGCTCAGCCTCCGTAATCACGTGAGCCAATGCCTCATAATTGATTTCTGATTTCTCTACATATCTATAAATATTTGTTTTGCGTCTTTGGAAAACCCTGATGAATACATTCATTGTGGATGCTACTTGGCAGAAATTGTTCAGAAATTATAATCTAGATCATGTGTGTGAGGATTAGTCGAGAAATTGTCTCCTTCCTCCAGGGAAGATTAAGTTCTGCGAATGGATTAGGAAAACGGGATGTTTGTCTTTGAAGAATGGGCAGAGCTGGGAAAAGTGCATCTGTGGTAAGAGATGATCCTGCTTCCACCTGGGACATGATTTAGGATTAGGTGGAGCAATTGGTACCTTTAGGAAACAACGGGAAGGATGCACAAGTGGACCCAAATGTGAACCTCCAAGTGCTTGTTTCTTTTTAAATTTAAATATATATTTGTTCACCTGATCATTTAAAAAGGTATACAAATAGAAATACCTTGACATATTTTATTCCAAGATTAATATTATAACATCTTCTGTAATATATCAAGACATAATTGAGATATTATAGTTTCATCTTTTTTTCCCAATCAATGTTATATCTTAAGATTTCCAGTGTGCTTTAAAATTCTTCACACATACAACTTTTGATGGCTATGAAACATTACATACGGGATAATACCATAATTTATTCAAACATCCTCCTACTGTTAGATATTTAAGTTATTTGGTATCACAAATAATGCCAAGATAAGCATCTCACGAAATCTCCTTTGAAGGAGAGTGCTGATTTGGAGAGGGACTTCTGCCATTACTTCACTATGACTTGAAATCCTGGGATATTCTGGAATAATGGAAAAGGGGGCGAGAGGAGGAAGACAGAATGTGGTGTGGGACAAAAGGGGAAAGTGGGATGTGAGATGAGAAAGAGCCAGAGGAAGGGGGCAAAGGGAAGATGGCGTCTGCTCCTAAGGCCCCTAGAAGTCTCCACACCTGGTTTCCACCCGGCGTCCAAGTGTGGTTTCAGCTTCTGAATAAAGGGTATTCTCAAGGAAGTCCAAATACAAGGTATTCTGATTACTGCGCAAGTGGGCAGATAGAGCAGGGACTTTGGATAAATCACTGAGGGTGCGGGAAAGCCATAGGTTTGTGTGCAAGCGACAGACCTTGTACTTGGCCAGGGAGAGGGGCCTGGGCTTTTCTCAGGATCTGCACTGTGGGCGAGAGGCGGATTAGCAGCTTCCCCAGGCCACGGCAGCTCCAGCAGGCCTCCCTGTGCTGCCTTGCCCTGGTTCTGCCGGTCAGTGTAGCTGGACCCGGCTTAAATACCCGGGCACAAGTCAGCCACGCTCTGGTTCCCTCCAGTCTTCACTCCCACGGGGCCTCAGGTCCCAGCCCCGTCTTGGACACCATGGGGGGGTCAGAAGACAGCAAGTGCCAAACTGGACAGTTGCAAAATCTACCTGGCTTAGTTTTCTGTCCTTGACAGAGACCTAGGGAGTTTCTGCCGAAGAAAAAGGGGCCTGTTTCCTGCTCCTTGCACACAAGCTGCCCCAGCTGGGCAGGGGAGCTGGGAGTCCAGGAAGAGCTGTTCTTCCCAAACACCTAAAAGTGGACACGATGTGGCTGCAGCACCAAGAACACACGGACACCAGGGAAGACGCAATATCATGCCTAATGGCATTAAGTTTATTTTGTGCGAAAGCAGAGTCTGGGGCTCTGAAAAGGCACTTGTGAGGGACAGAAGAGCAGCCAGGAGAGTAACGTAGAGGAGGCACCACACAGCCCCTCCCCGGCATCCCCAGGGCTGGGGAGGCCCGAGGCCCAGTGCCCCATGGTGAAGGCAGGGTAAGCAAACCGTTATACCAACGGTTTTGCTTCCTCTGGGTGTCCTTAGAGTCTGGAACCCACAGCTGGAGGCACAGGGCCCATCCACTTCTCTCCTGGATGGCAAAAGCCACACGTGTCAGAGGCTGACTTCACAAGCCCCCAGGGTTTTTCTGGGAAGAGCTCGCTTGGCTTCCTTCTCTCCTAAGGGCGTGAAGGTGGCCCCTCCCACTTAACCGCAAGCACCCCACGTCTGTATGAGGCTTCGCTGTTGGAAATACCTAGAACATTGTTTTCTTTGATTATAGTTTTGAGTTGAACTGCTGCATTCTCTATGCCAAGAACATATTTTGTTCTAAATCTGTCCTCGTCAACCAATATGACAGGGGTGGGGCTGGGGTCAAGGGCAGCTCAATGTGTACCTGTAACTTACCCAGCAGGTATGCCAGCAGCTCCATCCGGTCACAGCCAAACAGCATGTGGGTTTGGCCATCCACGTGGGCCACGGTGACAGGCAGCCCGAAGGCCTGGAGAAAGCAGTTACAGTGCAGGGAGGAAGGTGGTAGAGCAGGGGCTCCTCAGGCTGGGATCAAGGCCATGAGCCAGTACTTGTCTGGGGCCACATAAGCAAATCTAGCCAGAGGTGTCTGAGAAGAGTTCCTAACTCTTGGATGCTCTGTCTTTGCTCACCCTGTATCTCCCTCTCTTCCTGTCCCCGGGGTCAGGGCCTGGAAGGGAGAGGACAAGGTCATCTGGGAGAGCGAGGGAGGACTTCTGGCCAGGAGCGTGGGGACCCAGCAGAGACTCTAACACTGGCATTGGGGACACACCATGAGCTGCTCACCCCGTATTTGCAGGCTGCGTCGGTGGTCTCCTTGAGCTGGTTCTTCACCTGTGTTGTAGAGGCCTTTTCCAGAATTCTCCGGGCTTGTTCTGTAGACATGCCAGCCTTCTCTGCAGCCTGAGGGGAGATGCAGGAAGGAACACAACCTATATTAGCGGGGGTTGGGGTCTCAGGAGAAAACTCTGGTCTTTTCATTGTCTGCTCCCAGATTTCTGTGGCAAGGCCTTTCCCCACCCAACAGTGGAGGTCTATCCTTGCCAAGAGGGGCTGTGTTTTCTTCCTTCAAAAACTTGACATCAGTGGAAAGAGCCGGTGGCAGAGTCATAGCTGCAGAGATCTAACACCAGAGGGCATCTTAGAGACAGCTCCTGACCTCTGCAGTAACCCACCAGGACTCTGAAGTGGAGGCGGCACCTCACAGGGAAGCGTTCAATAGCCAAGGTCAGAATCGGAGTCCCTGAAGTGAAGTCCCGGGCTCCTGTCTTCCTACTGCTCAGGATTCCTGACTATCTAGTGCTTTTTTTTGAATCAAGGGCCGGGCTCTAATTCCCATGGAATTTCCAGGGGACCTCTGAGCAGGGAGCATGGCTGCAGCCACCTGCCTGGCTTCACGAGAAGGATAAAGGCTGTTTGGGGTTTGTCGTTATAGTTTGGGATCAGTGGTTTGGCTGTACGTTACAATCTCTAGGGGGAGCTTTTTAAAATCCCAATTCTCAGGCCACCTCCAGAACAATTCTATCAGAATGCCTGGGGGCAGCACCCAGGTGTTCCAGGTGATTTTAATAGATAGCCAAGTTTGAGGAGCACTGGTACCTGACCTCCTTAGCCTGCAGGGATAAACACGAAATCACGCAGTGCTTTCTGATGTGACATTGCCTTTGTCTACGCTACATAAGATATCTGTGTCCCAGATCAAATATTCAATAATAGGAGAACGGTAAGTAAACAAAAATAAGCCTGGTGCATAGAATGCTGTGTTATAAACCAAAGGGTTTATAACAGCATGGGAAATGATTGCTAAATATTAATCGAAAAGGCAAGCCTATGCATAAAGTTGGCAGGAATAAAAACACGGGGCGGGGGGGGGGGATATATAGGCCATTCTTTGTATGTTTAATGTGTTTTGTGAGTTGCCATTTTATATATTAAATTTGAATATACCTCAACTATCTTCTGTAAACGGAAGGGACAACATTGAATTTCCTGATTGAATCGCAAAGAAAAACGTACTTTTTATACCTCTGTCTATGGCTGGTACACATTTTAATGTTTTGAGCTATTTGCATTTGTTCTCGCTCAGACTTCGGTGTAATTCTGGCCTGAGTCGGTCATCTCTTTTGGTCTTTTTAAAGCCTGTTTTGGAAGTCTCCTGCTTTCTACTCTGGACATGTTGGTGAGGTCTGTGCTGGAATGTCTGGGTCCAAGACTCGTCAGTACTTCATCCCTCCCCATCTGTGGAGGGGTAACATTGATGATCTCTCTCCCACTGACTTCCTCCATCAAATAAATTGTACCCATGCAGAATTTCGCACGTCCCCTTTCAACCATGAGATATTCTTTTGAGAGTCCTCTTAGTTCTAGCCTTTCAGTAATTTGGCCCCCCAAACACAGATATCCTTTCTCCCCAAATAACAATAGCCTCTTCCACCCAGTAAGAAAATGGTATCTTCTCTGCCCCCAAATGCCAACTGTTCTCAGATTCCTCAGGGGGGTGGGCAGAGCCAGGACACTCACTGCCAGGATGCTCTGGGGTTCTGTGATGTCTTCATCCTGGGAAGAAGCGAACACTCAGTAGGAAGGAGGTGGCCAGGTGAGGGGTGGGGTGGAGGACAGTAGGGCAGCGAACAGGGTAGGGCTGGAGCAGGAGTCTGGAAACTAGGGGAGGGTCGCCGAGTCACCGAGGGTCTCCCAGGTGGGTTCCCAGAGCCCTGCCCTCACCCGAGACCAGACACGCATCCATAGTTCCCTGGACGCTTTCTCCAGCATCTCTGGGTGCTCCAAGTTCAGGGCCGTGAGGAAGCGCATGGCCGACAAACTTCCTGTGGGGCACAGGCACTGAGGTAGGGCTCCCCTCGCTTGCTTCCTGATGGAGAGCTGCCTCTTTCCTGCTTCTGACATGCCCCAGAGCTCCACTGCCCTCGGCTTCCCACCCAAGTTTCTCTGGACTGATTTGTCCTGCTCTTTGTCCTCTGATGTCCCCACAGCCTTCTGTTCGCTCAGTGCTGATCCTGCATTTCCCCAGAGTTTGTTTCATTGAAGTTAGATGCCCTTTTGTCTCCAAACTTCGCTGGCTTCCACGTGCTCCCCCATCTGTATCCCACACTCGTTACCTTTTTCAAGGATCACAGAGAAGAAATCCTTGGGGGTGTTGATGGGAACCTGGATATGCTGTCCCAGGCGCCTCACGTCGGCTTCCATGTATTTGCCTTTGCGGGGCACCAGGGCTGGCGGCCTGTTTCCTGCAGGTGGAAAGTAGGGCCCCGCTGGTGAGAGGTGGCCTAAGAGTCCCAGGCTTGGGGGACCCATACTGCTTTTTGGGCAGAGGGCAGATTAGCTAGCTGCTGGTGCCAATACAAAGACCCAGCGGTGGGCAGCCTCGGCCAGTCTTTGAAATCAGCCCTCCCTCGAGTCCCTGCCCCAAGCGCCGCTGCCTTCTTACCACTGTCTTTCATGATCCCTGCAATGAAGCTCGGGCGCAGCTGCAGGTGGACATTCCAGATGTTCTTATAGCGGCACAGGATCTGCAGGGGCAGAGCGGAAGCTCTAGAGCCAGAGAGCAAGGTGGAACACGTGGGAATGGCAGCGGGACGAGCAAGGTGTGTCAGGGCAGCTGGTCAGCCAGGGGCTCTAAGCGCCAAGTAGGGCTTATGAGGACACCCTGAATTACTTGCGTTTGAGATGGCAAAACTCCCTCTACTCCTAGAAATCTATCCCAGGATCTCTGCTCCTGAGGACGGTTTCCATCCTGTTCTGCACGCCATCCCCTCACCCCCTCCAAATTGACATCCAGGGCTAAGGGGTGGCGGTGCCATGGCTTTCTCCTTGATTCTTTGGAGTTGCCCCTTTTCCAAAGCACTATGGGAAACCACTGCCTTGAGATATAAAGGCGTGACCTGGAGCCAGTGACCTTATTCTCTTTGGAAATACAAAGTGACCTTCAGCCCCGTCTGTCTATCTGCCTGTCCTAAACCGCTCTGGGCACTGCTAGGAATTGCACGTGACCATAGGTCCTGAGTCCTGCGTTCTCTTCCCTCTGCCCGCGCCCTCCCAGGCCCGGTGTCACCTCAAAGCCCAGCCAGGAGTAGGGGGACAGCACGTCGTAGAAGAGCTCCAGGGTCCGCGGCGCGGGCCCCATCCTGCGGCGTAGCGAAGGAGACCCGAGCAGGACTCTAGAAGAAAAGCTGCGCACGCCGCCTTCTTTTGGACACCTCCCAGGTTCCGGGCTGCCCGGAGGACCGCCCCATGCCTCTACTGCGCAGCCTCGCAGAGGACCCCACGGAGTCTGGTTGCAGGTTGGGGTGGGCGCGGCTGCACTGCTGGGATTTGGGGTGGGTGGGGCGTCACCACCAGGGCGTGCAGGATTGGTGACCCGCCCACCTCGTGTTCGCTGCCCTGTCCTGGGGTGGAGTCTGGGACAAAAGAGGGTGGCTCGAGATGCATGCTGCGCCTCAGCTGTGGGCCTTTGGCAAGCCACTGAACCGCTCTCAACCTGTTTCCTCATCCCTCATAAATACGGGGATGCGTAGCAATAACGTCTGCCTCACATAGACTTGGGAGGAATGAAAGGACCCCGGTACACGTTAGTTATTAGTGTTACTTGGCAGTTGCATGAACTTACTGGGACTGGACAGAGTAAGAAGTGGCGAAAATGTAATTTTTTTTGCGTGTTTCTGAGTGCTTAGCACAATGCCTGGAACATATTTGACCGTCAGTACATATTTTGTGAGTGAGTGAAGGAGAGAAGGAATAGTCTTGCCCTGTTTGTATTTGTGAGTGTCATATTGTCTTATAGTGGGATTACACTTACCGCAGACACACAATTTTTTAAAGTTCCACTGAATTTTATTAAAATTATTATTTTTTAAAGATTTTATTGGGACATTGGGGGAGGGGAATAGCACTGCGGAATCAGGGGAAGGGGAACAGACAAGTTGCTGTCGTTCTGTTTTTCAGTCTAGTTGTGGAGGACGTTGCTTCACTGGCTGATGTTGGTATTATCATTGTGCTCTTCCTGGATGAGGCAGCTTGGTCGTCGGCTGCTCACAGCAGCTCTTGGCAGCTCACTCGGGCTGCTGGCCACTCATGCTGGCTGCCAGCCACACATGGCAGCCCACTGCAGCAGGGGCTGCAGCCTACACTGTCGCTGGTGACTCATTGCATCCCAGCTCCAGGTCGAGCTGTTGTTCACCATCTTAGCTTAGAGGGCAGTGTCACTGGCTCTCATGTGGGATCCGAACCGGGGCCCTGCTGCTCAGAGCTGGTGTCCCAAGCCAGCTCTTAACCAATGCGCCACTCGGCTGGCCCTAAAATTATTTTTAACATTACTAATTTTATGAATTGGAAAGCACATAATAGATATTCCACTTCTCATTTGTATCTATTAGGAAAAAACTCCCAGGCCACCAGAATACAAAGACACAGTATAAACATGTAGATAGAGTAGAACATATAAAATGGAATGAGAAACGATGTTATGTTCGCCCCCTTGCAAATTAAAACTAATTGCTTAATGATCGCCAAAACTGAAAAATTATGCTTTGTTTTTCTCCAGTATTGATTTAAAAGTATCCAAGAGCTAATTTAGCCCGGTAATAAGCTTTTATTATAACATCAGTTCATCCCTTATTTTTAAAAACCTTTACATTTGGAAATAATTTCAGGCTCACAGAAGAGTTGTAAAGATAGTATAGAGTTTCTGCGTGCTCCTTGCCCTGCTTTCTGTAATGTGAACATCTGTCATAATCATGGTGGAATGATCAGAACTATGAAATTGACATTGGTTCATTACTCTTAACTAGATCACATGTTAAAGAAAGGAACCAATAAAGTGCCTGGAGAACTCATGGAAAAACTTTTTTTTTTTTTTTAAAATCTGTGAGTAGAGACAGTTTTGCTAACTGTAATACCAAATGCAGAAGCCTTAAAAGATTTATACATTCAATTACATAAAATTAAAATAAAACCTGTTTGGCCGAATCCAATTAAGTAAAAAAATAACTGGGAAAAATATTTGGGTTCATTTCACAGTCACACAGCTAATTATCCTAATGTAGAAAAAGGTAAACAAACCCAAGAAAGTAAAAGAACAGCAGCCCAGTGGAAAAATAGGCAAATGATATGATTAGGACAGCCATAGAAATGGACATAGATGGCTCTCAAACATAAAAAAAAACTTTCTACATACTTATGAAAATTTCAAGTGAAAATTACACTATGATATATTTTTGTCTCTTGAGTTGTCAGAGGTCAAAAAGTTTGCTGATTCAGGGTGTTAGAAAGGCATTGTCTTATGTAACTGGTGGCAATACAAATCTATACAGCCTCTAAGGGAAGTTCAGCCATCTCTTTGTGTTTTACAGATGCACACACCCTTTGACCTAGCAATTCCATTTTTAAGAATTTGTGCTATAAACACGCTTGCCTACATGCAATATGGTGTATTATGAGGTTATTTATTATGGCATTGTTTGTAATGGCAAAAGATTGGAAAGTACCTAAATGTTCACCAATGTGGGACTAATTTGATACACCAATATTTATAGTTTCTTCAACTTTACAAGGGTTTTGGAAGCTCTATTTATTAATAATGATATCCTGTATATTGATAAGTGAGAATCAAGGTGTAAAACAGTGCATGTTGTTTGCTATCTTTTTTTTAAGGACTGGAATACTCTAAGTGTGTGGATATACACATGCACATATATGTTTGTTGATTTTGCTGGATGGAGAGAACAGAAGCGAATCAAATTGGTTGCTTTTGAGGTGGGGAGCTAGGTGGCTGGGGGCAGGGCAGGGCAGGGGGCTTTTATGTTGTATACAACCATGAACACTTTCTTATCTTTGACCCCAGGGAGTATATTATCTACCCAGAAAGAAAGGAGGGAAGCTGCTTTTAGGAACTTGTCCTGGCAGAATGGGGAGGGGCTTGCAAGGACTTATTTATATGATTTATTACCATTTCTATATTTTACTTAGATTTAAGGAAAATGTCAAGTATGAAGGCCATATAGCAACACACGAGACACACTTTTAAGATATAATATTTGCCAAGATGCAGCTGACTATTTACATCGCTGGTTCTAAATGCCTGACCTTTTCCTAAGGATGTACTGAAGGTTACGTGAAATTCTGTGTGCTAACTTTTGCATTTAAGACACCATACCAACGTGCAAGAGAGTGAAGTTGGCATTATTGTGGTTGTAATCTCGGACGTGCTATGCTATATAAGAAGAGGTAAGTAAGCCTTGGCAAACCGGGGACTTTAAATACAGTTAATAACAAATTTAGTTGGAACATTGCACAGTTCATCAGGACATACCAGTGTGACAGACAGCATTGCAGCTGGGAAGAGCTAATATATGCTGTCCCTGTACCCTTGTAAGATATGAACAAAACATTGGTTATATGGGCAAAAACAAAAGAAGATGAAAAAAAATGTAAATAGCTGTATTAGGGATTATAAACCATTTTTCTTAATTTCTCAGACTGCCTTTCAGGCTTTGATAATTTCTTTTTTCCTTTTATTTCTTTTTATAAAATAGCTCTATTGAGGTATAACCAACTTGAAGGGTCTTTAGGAATTAGGTAGGAGTTCGACCAATGAGAGGGAGAGCAGGTGGGTCCCCACCGAGGAACTAAGTAAGACATTGACCTTGGCTGAAGGATTCGGAAGATGGCAATAGCAGGAGATGAGGCTGGAGAGGTGCCAAGTAGAGTCCAGGTCAGGTGACAAGTTTCAACATCTCGACGTGAATGACTTCAAGCATAGTATGGTTTTAAAATGCATTTTATAGGAGAGAAGTAGTAATTCCATTGCTTAAGAGCTCAGAAGCACTTCCCGTGGTGTGGAAAAGCATATGAGAACTGTTAATAATTGACTCATATGTTGAATCACATAGCCACAAATATTCATTTTTATTATTTAGTAACTACGCATAGGACACAGAAAGCTTACCACTTGTCAGATGCCCTTCTAAGTGCTTTATAAAAAATAGCCCATTTAATCCTTATAACAACTCTGCAAAGTAGGTACTATTTTTTAGCAGCTTTATTGAGTTTTCATTTATATATCATAAAGCTTACCCATTGTAAGTGTGCCGTTCAATAATTTTTATTAAATTCATAGGGTTGTGCAACCATCGCCGCAATCCAGTCTTAGAGTATTTCCATCACCTCTACAATACTCCCTTGTGCCAGTTTGCAATCAAGTCCACTCCCACCCCTAGTAACAGGAAACACTGATCAGCGTTCTGTCTCTATAGATTGGCCTTTTCTGGGAATTTCATATAACTAGAATCACATAATGTATGTGCTTTTTGCACCTGACTTCTCTCACTTAGCACAGTATTCTTAGGTTCATCCATGTTGTAGCGTGCATCCAGTATTTTTTTTTATTGCTGAATAGTATCCCATTGTATGGATGTGCCAGTTGTTTTTATAAATCCACCACCTAATGGACGATTTAGATTATTTCCAGTTCTTGGCCATTGTGAACAAGGCTGCTATATATTTGCATACAGGTCTTAGTGTGGACGCGTGTTTTCATTTCTCTTGGGTAGATACTTGGGAGTGGATACTTGGGTTTAATGGTAAGTTTATGCTTCACTTTTTAAGGAACTGACAGACCATTTTCCAAAGCTGCTGTTCAGGTAGGTAACCATTATTACCATGGTCCTGATTTTATTGATGGGGAAAAATGAGGCATGGAGAGGCAGAAACTTGCACAAGGTCATAAAGCCTGTGAGGATGGGAATTGAACCTGTGCATCTGGAGCTGGCTTCTGTGAACTTGACATTCAACGTTGGCGGCCACATCCTGGGGTTGGAAATTGTTCTCAGTTTCACAGAATGAGCCTTGCCTACTTTTCCTTAGTTGATTTTGGCTCCACGCTGCTGGAGAACATGTTATTCAGCTCTGTCCGTGGGAATTGTGCTGGAAGGAATTTCTGCAATGTCGCTTCCTTCTTTACACCCAAGGTCGTTCCCTAAGCAAATGTCAGCCCACTCATGTATTTTTATTTCTGTGTTCCTTCCATGAGAAAAACGAATAAGTCTCAGGAGTGTTTGCGACTGGGATTTGTAAACTCTCCAATGACCAAGTCTCCTTTCTTAGACCAAAAACCACCTTCTTAGGACAAAATAACCTCCTAGCTGCTGATAGGATGTGTGTGCCTGGTGGGTTTCTTTTTTTTTTTTTTTTTAAAGATTTTTATTGGAGAATTGAAGGGATGGGAACAGCACTGGGGAATTGGGGAAGGGGAACAGACAAGTTGCTGTCGTTTTGTTCTTCAGTCTAGTTGTGGAGGACGTTGCTTCACTGGCCCAAGTTGGCACCATCATTGTGCTCTTCCAGGGCGAGGCAGATCAGTCGCCGGCTTCTGGACGGCCGCTCACTGCGGCTGCTGGCCGCTCACGCTGGCTGCTGGCTACACACGGTAGCCCATGGCAACCCACTGCCACAGGGGCTGCAGCCTACGCCGTCGCCGGCGACTCACGGCAGCCCAGCTCCAGGTTGAGCTGTTGTTCAGCATCTTAGCTGTGGAGGGCAGTGTCACTGGCCCTCATATGTGGGATCCGAACCGGGGCCCTCTGGTGTCCCAAGCCAGCTCTTAACCATTGCGCCACTCTGCCGGCCCCGATGGGTTTCCTTTTAATGCAGCAGCTGGTGGCCCACTGTGCACGTGCCGGTGACGCTCCAAAAACCCTTTTCCTCTGACTGGTAATCACCTCCCCCTGATTTTAAAGGCCAGCACTGTCATCTCACCCATCTGCTTCCCACACTTGGTGTGACCACCACCCTCTGCACCCTGACTTTCCGGAGGATGACAGAAGAACAAGGCAGCCACTCTCCAACATGCTCTAAACAAACCAGCAAGGAGATGCATTTTTAGGCCTTTGGGTTAACTTATACTTGATTAATAATATGCAATTTTGGCTACTGCTCTTAAAGAGACATGAGCTGTCTTGAGAGAGGCTTAATCATCGTTAAGGTCATGGTGAGGTTCTACTGGGGTCTTTGAGTTCTAGCAATATATTCTTCGGGCACGGGTGTTTTCTTCGTGTCATTGGGAATGCAGCTTGCCAAAACCCATAGACCAGTAAGGGGCACAACTGTGATCCTAACTCAGGTCCCACATCTTCAGCCCTAAACTGTGCTGCCTCCCGAGACTCCTATCTTCCAGGATCACCTTGTGAAAGTCCCTGTTCTGGGTTCCTGTGCCACCCCGTGCATTCCCCGCTCACGACCCTTCCCATATCTCCCACTGTATTGTAAGCTTCTGCAGGGAGGAAGACGTGTGTGTGTGTGTGTGTCTGTGTGTGTCTGTGTACACACACCATTTTCCTTGTAGAGTCTATTAGCTAGTGGTTTCTGTTAGATGTTTTGAATGTCTTGTCCCTGACCATCACCTGTGCCTTTCACTGAATGGAATGCCAATACGTTTTTGAGCTTTTGGGGTCTTGTTTAATAAGCCATGCTCCACCCTTTAGTCACAAAATTAATCTATATTCTATTAATTTCATAATTTTACCTTTCACATTTAGGTCTTTTACCCGCTTGGATTTACCTTTGTATAAAGTAAGAGGAAGGACTCCAACTTATTTTTCCTCCAAACAGTGAGCCTCACTCCCAGTTCCATTTAATAAATAATCCTTTGCCCACTCACATATGGTTCACTTCATCATGCCCTAAATTCCAGTGGCTAGTACTACGCTTTAATATCTGGTAGAGATGATTGATTAAAAAAACCTTTGTTCTATATAAGTTTTAGAGTAAATTATTGAATTCACTAAAACGTTAATATTAATATTTTATATCTGGAAAGATCTAGTAGATGTGTTGATAGGTAAATCCCTTGCCTCTGATTCTTATTTGCCTTGTAGCCTTGCTACCTGGAACAGTGTCTCACATACACAGCAGCTCAGTCAATATAGATAGAACTCAGCTGTTGTATAGCTGATGGATGGTCTCCTTTTAGTGACGGGGCAGGAAAACAAATGGTGTGACGAGGGAAGTCACATTTGAAGCCATCTTGTCTCTTTTGAGCCAGAGGAGAGAGATGAGGAGAGGAATCAGGGGATTGACCTCTTTTGTAACAGGGGTAACAATGGTTATAATTACTAAACAAGATTACCGACTCCTGAGGTGGAATAGCTTATGCATAGAGGGTTAGAGCTGGCTACACACCAGGGCCAATAGCTGGGTTCCTGGGATTTCAATGGAAAATATGGAGCTTAAACCAAGAGATGAAAGAGGGGAAAAAATACTGTCAGTTAATAACATGAAATTAGTGACGTGTTGTATATTGAGTTGCAAATACTTGTGCAAATACAGGAATGNAGATGAAAGAGGGGAAAAAATACTGTCAGTTAATAACATGAAATTAGTGACGTGTTGTATATTGAGTTGCAAATACTTGTGCAAATACAGGAATGTGGAGGATGCCATCTAGTGGCCACAAATCCAAACAACACCATTTGATCTTCAGCCCTAAGTAGCAACAGGAAACATAGTGCTTACAGTATGCTAGGCAGTATTCTGAATATTTTGCACAGTACATCAATAGCCCCACTAGACAGAGATATTTATTACCCCTATTTTAAAGGTGAGGAAATTGGGGCTCAGAGGAGTTGAGCAACTTGCTCAAAGTCACAGAGCTAATACAGTGTTGAAATGTAGACAGTGTGGCCCTGGACTTGGTATGTTCAGTCTCTTTGCTGCCTTGCCTGAGGGGAAAGGGGAGAGATGTGCCGGAGTTGCTCCTGGCAGCTGGAGAGCGATGGTGTGCTGCTCTTCCCAGCTTCTCATCCAGTGACATCACTCGGGAGTTTGGATTCCGTCATGGTGAGAGTATTTCCACACGGAAACACAAAATTCTACACGGCTTCCCTCCCTCCCCCCCGCCTCAGAGAACTGCTTTGCCAACACACCCTGGGTGAGAAAGACTGAGAATTCAGAGCTATAGCCCTAAGCTTTTTAAAATTAGTTTCAGGTGTACAAAACAAGGTACTGATTAGACATTTACACACCTCACAGTGATAACCCCAACAAGTCTGCTACCCATCTGACACTGTACATAGCTGTTAAAATACCATTGGCTATACTCCCTATGCTGTACTTTACATCCCGTGACATTCAATATTATTTCATATTATAATAGTTTCACGTGTATCCCTAAGCTTTAAATTTTTGGAAAAAAAAAAAAGAGATCTTAAGACTTTTCTTCATGATTTTTTTGGGATCAGAAAAGAAACAGGTAGTTGGAGAACAAACACCCCCATGACAGTTTGAAGGTGCTCAAACTCAGGATGGCATGGAGTTTAGGAGAAATGTACAAAATTGCTACAACTTCCTAATTTAGAACCCACCATGTATTGGGGCTACTAGAAATATTTGAATCATATAATAACCCTCCTCAAAAGCCTTCAGTAGACAGCGCAAGATGCTGATAGTTGTTGAGGATGAGATTCATAGAGGATTATTATACTATTTCTCTACTTTTCTGTATGTTGGAAATTTCCCATGATAAGATTTCAAAAAAGAAGCCAGCCGTCAGGCTCTTTAAATGATTATATTCAGTAAAGTGAATTAAATAAAGCATTAAGGTCTGTCAGAAAAGGTAGACCTGAGATGCGGTGTTGAGGGCTTTGCACGACCATCTGAAGGTCGATGGCAGTGGAAGCCACTGGAGGATTTTTTTTTTTTTTTTTAGCTGAGCCATCCCGCCACCTGTTGGCAGCTCCGCGGCTGCTCAGCTCGGGCTGACTCGAACCGCTGTTGCTCAGAGCTCAAACTCTTGAGCGAGCTCTTAACCAACTGAGCCACTCAGCCGGCCCCACTGGAGGATTTTAAGCAGGTGGCATGGGTGTGTGTGTGCATGTGTGTATGTCTGTATGTGTGTGAAGTTCAGGTGTATGTATGTCTGCTCATGAAGGGATGGAACTGGAGTAAATATCATGGCTGGAATTGAAAGGTAAAGCTTGACATCTGAATTTAGCCTTAGTCATTTGGGTGGTAGAAGGGTGACCAACTGCTGGTTTACCCAGGACCTGAGGTTCTTCTGAAATGGGGACTCTCAGTCGTGGATGGTTGGTCACCTTATGGTGGCAACAGACCAAGTGTACTAATTGTGAGTGAGTTCTAAGTTTGGAGGGTGCTTGATGGATAAGGAAACAGGAGAAAAGCCAGGCAGCTGAACAGATACAGAAGCCATGGGTGGGGAGGGTCGTTAGCAATGTGCCAGGCCTCTGGGGACCAGAGAGGATGAAGACTCAGGCCAGAGGCTCTGGCTTTCTAGAATGACGTCTTCAGATCACCACGGGCCAGACCTTTCTTCGGTTACTTAGCTTTTGAAAACAAAAACCAAAACAAAACTTCTGCCATATCGGATACAATGTAATATATTCAGTACTAACATCGTATTAGTGCTTTGAGATATTAGAATACATGTGCAGGAATTAATTCATTAAATAAACCCAGGAAAAGGTAAATGGCAAAGGTCAAGGCCTTTTAATCATTTAACAATTCAATTTGATTAGTTCACCAAGAGGTTAAAGCAATCGCTTGCAGGATTTGTAGATATTTTTGTTGTATTAAGTCAAATGTACAGTTGAACAAATCTGAGTAAAAAATATAAACATGAAACATAAACACAGCTCACTTCATATGCTCCAGAGCAGCTGATTTTACCCGATCTGCCCATTTTGCTGGTCTTGATGGATTGCGTCCGTCTGCTTGGCTTTGGTTAGGCTGCGTGATGAATGCGGTCCTGGGCTCAGGGTTGCAGGGACTAGAAAGATGAGCTGGAGTCTTCCAACGTGGTAGTGAATAGTTTTCCTTTTGCTAGTAGGCTGCGTCAGGCAGCGTGGCGAGCAGAGCCCAGGCTGCATATTCTCTCGGGTTTGCAGTTTGGACTTCAGGCTTTGTTCACAGAGGCCATCTGGGCGCTGATTCGCTGGCGCGGTGCCCTGTCTGCTCAGACAGAGCTGCACCAGGGAACCTCAGTGGCTGCACGGCCAGAGCCTACCTTTGACTTCTCCTGCTCCCTGTTGGTGTCTCCGCACACTATGTAGTGCTGAGAAAGTGCTCTGGCCAGCCCTACTTCCTGTTAGGACCTGCTCAAGTGGGGTGAGGCACCTGGGATAGGTGCCCTGCTCAGGCAAGGAAGCGGGGTGGCGGGCTGGGCTCGAGTGGGTGGAGGTAGGAGTTAGGTCATGGCTTTAATTGTGAACATGGGAGGTGCACCCCTGACCCCACAGCACATGGACCTCCACTGAAGTACTTCCCACATTGTAATTTCATGAGCTAGTCGTTCCTTCCCAGCCTCTGAGCTTGTGGGGGGTGAAATTGTTGCTGCGTTAACCTTTGCGTTCTCAGCATCTAGCTCAGCAGTGCATAGCCAATATGCTCAATGCACTTTTGTTGAATGAACAAACACACTCATCTTTGTATGGTGGCTCATAGTTTATTATGCGCACATTTATGTTTTTGTTTGACCCTCAAAACAACCCTGGGAAGTGGATATTATGATCATCTCTGTTTTCCAGATGGGGGAACCAAGGCTGAGAGAGATTTAGGGACTTTCCAAAGATCACCCAGAGTGGGCACTCAAATCTAGACCTTTCACACCAAAGGCTAGGTGTTTCCCAGGCACCATGATGACCCCAGGCGTTTCCCATCGTCACCTAATAACCCAGCCGGTTACTCAGCCATCTGAAAGGAACATGGAGCCGGAAACATAGCCCCGCTGGGCAGATCCCACGAGCAGAACCGCAGCCTGGTGTCCAGTCTGACAGCAGGAGTTCATAGGCGCGTGAGCATTTCTGGGCCAGAGATGTAGTCTTCGGAACATCCCCAGGGACCCTGTGGGGACCTGTTTACCAACTTTGACTCCTTGTTACCGATTAAATAGCTTCAGGGTGGTATCTTTCAAAGCTTTGTTTGTTTTTTAGAAAGAACTAAAGGATTGTGTTTTAGGGATTGGCTAGGGGTGAACAAAAGCTGGAGAAACTGAAAGGGGCAAAAATATTTGGAAAGTTGCAGTGTTCAGAACATGGCAGAAGTTGCCATGATCAGTGTGTCTGGTCTCTAGCGGAAGTTGCTGGGGTTTGGGGGTGGGTTTCAGAGCCTCCCTGAGCTGAGGAAAGTACCAAGAACAAGGTCTGCAAACTGTGGCTTGGGGGTCAAATCCAACCCAAATAAATGGGCCAAATGCCTGTTTTTGTAGAGTCCACAAACCAAGAATGCTTTCTGCATGTTTAAATGGCTGGAAAAACCCCCAAAACAAAAGAATATTTATTTTTTATTTTTTTTATTTTTATTGTTAGTTTCAGGTGTACAGAACAATGCAATAGTTACCCTTTTCACCCTCACAAAGTAACAACCCCCCTCCCAAAAGAATATTTTATGACCCGTAAAAATGATATGAAATTCACATTTCAGTGTCCGTCAGTAAAATCTTATTGGACACATTCATGCCTGTTCATTTACATGTTGTGTCTGGTGGCTTTTGTGCTGCAACAGAAGAGCTGAGTACTTGTGACAGGGACTGATGTGACCCCTGACTGAAAGTTTCCTGCCTCCTGACCTAGTACCTGCTTTGTTCAGAATAGGCACTTCCGAATAATTGCCGGGGGTAAAACCCTGGAATATAGATGTCTTCTGATGTTGCCCGGAGGGGGTACAGGAACCAAGACTCTGTGTCCCCCAAGTTGGGTGAAGCCCATGGCCGTGTCCTGCCCCCGGCCTAGCCCTCTGTGTGTCGCCCAGTCTGGGCTCCGGCCTTCTCACATCTGGCCTGCTTTGAGTATCTTCATTCTAGACACCCTGCCGCTCAGCCTCACACCCCTTCCTTTCAGAATATTAACAGCTAACATTTAGTTCCTCTGGGCCAGACACTCATTCCTTACGGGGAGATAGATAATCCTAGGAGGTAGGTATTGTCATCATTATTATTGTCATTCCCATTTTATAGTTGCAGAAACTGAGGCTCAGAAAGATGCAATAGCAGGCCTGTGTCACCCACCAGGAAGTAGCAGAGCCGGGGGCCCAAACTTAAGTCCTGTTGACTCCAGGGACTGCTTGGGGGAGGAGGTGGGAGGGGGGCAGCGGCCCACGGTGGGGTTCTTCCATCAGCGTTCTTCCTTGGAATTCTTGCCTTGGACTCCCTTCTCGCTGCTGCGCCGCCGCGCCCAAACCCAACCCAAGCCAGTGGGTTGTTGATTCTTCTTCTCTTTGGACTGCCTTCAAAACCACTTTTCTCTTATTTTCCCCTGATGCAACCGAGAAAAGGCAAAACATTCCTCAGACACTTTACTAGAATAAATGAAAGCCAAATGAGAGACAGACAGAAACTTTAAAAAAAAAAAAATCCATGTCCCCCCAGTGAGGCTGGTTGACAGGGTAGCTTCTCAGACACAGAGTACTTTTGTAACACTGCACACTGAACTTGGAAGGGTCCCGCCCAGAACGTTCCTCTGGAAAGCTCTGGAAAGACTTGGTGTTTTGTTGCTTCCAGGGACAGTCCCCAAAGGCTCAGGTAGGAGCTTAAGTGTAGAGCTTCTCCCAACCGAGTGTCTTCAGCACTCAGCACCTCCCCAGCTCCCGTTTCCAGCTCCTTCTGCTCCGCTTTCGACCCTGCACCTCTTGTGCTGAATGCCTGCCCCTCCCGGGCCACGTCCCAGGCTCCCAAACGCTTCCATCCTCCTTCCACCAACAGAAACTTCTGGCTGTGTAACACGTTACCTCCCCCCAGAGGACACAGAGGTGAGCCAGCCTTTCCCTCCAACTTCCGCCTCCCCTGTAGAAGGCAGTTCCTCCCGGTCTAGAGAAGGGGTCCAGAGAGCTCCCCCAGCATTCAGACGGTGAGGATGGCTCCCCAGCTGGTTTCTGCTTCCTCCTTGTCCCACAGACCAGTCTTTCTGAGCATCTAAGAACCTTTCATTCCTCCCACCTCTCCGCAGATGATTTCACGTCTCCCAGAAGGAAGAGGGAACCGAGTCGGATGAGAGGGCTCCGTCTCTTTCAGCGTCTCTCCCTTCCCTTCCTGCCATAATAGCTTCTGATTTCTGCCCTTGCTTTCTGCTCCCATCCCCCAGCTCAAGACTGAACTTACAGTTTCTCTTCCCTCATTCAAGATAAAGATGCCTGAGAGAATAACAAAAGAGAATTCCTGCAGAGAGGGCCTCGTTTGTGAGGACTTGACCCTGCCCTGTCCTGGGCCTTCCAGATTGGAATCCCATGGCAACCAAAGCCCCCTTAGCTGCTCCAAATGTCCAGGTGACTTGTGGGTAAAAGAATCCTTCACACCACAGCTTCCAACCGCTCTTGGGAAGGGGTGTCACAGGGAGTCTGCAAAGAGGGTCCTTTGGGACTTCTCATTTCTGTCCAAAGCCAGCCAGTCTGAAGACTGTATACTGGTTTGTTGTGGAAGTTTAGGTGGGTTTTACAGAAAGAAAGAGGAGGGAAGGAGGGAAGGAAGGAAGGAAGGAAGGAAGGAAGGAAGGAAGGAAGGAAAGAAAGAAAGGAGGGAGGAACTTCATCAGGTTGAAGGTAGGGTAACGTACAGTATTGTTGGTAAGGGTGTCATCGTCCTTGAAGCTCCCATTAGCAATCTGTCGCCTTCGGCTCTTGCAAACAATGAGATAATATTTCTGCATAATAAGCATGGAGAGGGATTAAGCAGTTCGTTATCTTGGCATGGTTTATACTAATGACATGGTGACTTTAAATCAATTTTCTGATTTTTTTTCTCTGATGCATTAGAGCAGCGGTTCTCAACCTGTGGGTCGTGACCCCTTTGGGGGTC
>NW_017732466.1:266299-296511 GCF_001890085.2 Hipposideros armiger | reverse complement strand
CTTGGTATCATCAATAGCATTCTCTTCACATTTTCCTCAGCAATTCTGATTTAAAAAATAGCAAATACAGGAAAACCCCAAATTCCTACCTTTCTGGTTCCAGGATATCTGGGGTCGGTGGGTGTCTCATTTTGTGAACAGCCCTTTGAGGCAGTGCTGACAGCATTGTTCTGAAGAGTGACAATGACGAGTACTCTTTTTCTGCCTCTCAAGTAGTCACTCTCAGGTAACCTGCCCTTGCCCCAGTAGTTATTTTGAGGTGACCCAGAACTGGTAAAGCCAGAGGCACGGGTGCCACTAGCATTGCCACAGAGTCAGGAGTGAAGCAAAATAGACCTTCCTGTACCCTGGCCTGTTCCTATTTTCTTTCTGCCTCATACACACTTCACTCTTCTTTTATTCTTCCTTTCCTCACTTCTCACTTTGTTCCCTATTTTTTGGAAAAATAAAGCATTCAGTTGACCATCCATTTATCCACCAGCCACCCTGTATTTCTTCTCATTCCCAAACAACCTCCTGAGATGGTTGGTCTTTACAAACCCCCTCACTGTTTTGATTGCCTTGTCTGGAAACTCCTATCATCTCGAATGCCACCTTGCCGCTCGACTTGTAGTATACACGGCCTCCTTTTAGTCAAATCCCAAGCCTTTTGCTTTACTCTTCTTTTTCCTTAAACCTCAGCAGCCCTTGATCGTTTTGGCCTGCCTTTCTTCTTTGAATCCCTTTTCTCTGCAGGTGTTGTGTTTTCCCTTCTACCTCTTGGACCGTATTCTGTGCTCACCACTAGCCCTCCTCTGTCTTAACTGTGGGTTAGTAGGGTGCCTTAAGTAGAGTGACCGTATAATTTTTCATCCAGGTCAAGGTAACCTTGAGAATTAAAGGGTGCTCAATAGCAACACGCACAAACGGAGGTCATCCCAGGCACACGGACATGGCTGGTCACCCTCTCCTTAAGACCCGGGGGGCAGGAAATGGAGAGGAACTCAGGGCAGGATATGAATGAGCATAGACCAAGGAGCTTGCATACATTCTTCTTAAGAGTTGCTTAGCTACTTCTGCTCAGCATCTCAAGTTAAAAATTCAGTGTCACATTTATGAGAGGACCCAGTTACCCGAGGAGAAGTGTCAGAGCAGGATTAGGAAAGCAAAGATGGTGAGCAAGAGAGGTCTAGGTGAGGAAAAGGCCGAGCTGTTTGGACCAGGTACTCTGTGGGTTCCAGCCACAGAGTCTGCCCTGATAGGTAAAGATGTGAACTTGGCACTGAAACCGCTTCCAGGCTCTTCTCAGTCCAGGATTGCCCAAGATCAGTAGAACCTAGTGGCCAGCAGCGTAGGCAGCCATGATGATTTTGCACAGAATATTCCAGTAACTGTGGGCATCAGTGACAGACAAGGAAAGAAATAGAGCAACTGCACTGAAAACGTAGAGAATGAGAAAGCAGCTGATAGCTCTGATGCCCCCCCATGTGGGCCTCCATGCTGGGGTCCCTGGAGCCAGTGGCATTGCTTCCCATGTGGAGGGTGTGCCTCTTGAGATTTATAATTAGCAGGGTGGCCGCCAGGGTGAACATAACCAGAGGAATGAAGACCCCCAGGTTACAGAGAAGAACCAGGTTGACCACACTGGTTTCAGTGACGTATCTCTTCTCAGTGGAGCTGGACAAGGGGTAGGAGTGGAACTATTCACATACACATTGAAGCTATCTTTAGAGCAGGGAAAGCTGAGGCATAAGGAGATGAACAGCGACAGCCTCAGAAGCCAAAGCAGCCCCACCATGATTTTCCTCTTCATCAAGGAGAAGAAACGGTGAGTAGAGTTGGCAGTTTTAAGGCAGTGGAAGATATAAAGCCAGACAGTGAGCCAGAGGTTGGTCTAGTTCAGAAACACGGGGAGGACTTTGAAAGGTACATGCACTGTGTTTCGGTTAATAAGCGGCCCGGAATGGGGGACTGGAAGACTTCGCCAGCATCATCCAAACCTGTAGCAAGGGCCTGGAGAAGGCGAGCAGCTGCAGGCCGCAGCCGCCAACAGGAAGTCTTCGCGTCTGGCCCACTCGGCCCCGTGGGCAGCCATGCTGCAACCCTGATGCAGCTGTTTCCGATGACGTCAGTGACGCCCTCGGTTCCGGAGACCACCAAGGTGAAGGTGATCTTAAACCAGGACGTGCCTTTATCCGTGGCATCTGTGCTCATGTAGCCATGCTGTGTGGCCTGAACTTTTTTCCTCAGTTAATGGTTATTTCTAATTTTTTCTTCATTTGCATGTCATGTGGTTACAGGTTAGAGGCTTGACATGCAAATTGAGAGGATCTGGTTATTGGCTGTCTCCATTTTTCATAAAGGCCCATTTATCCTAGCATCTTCCCACCTTCTTTACCTGACAGGGCAGGAGTCCCAGGTGAGGAATCTTAGTGGCCTCAGGGCCTTTTCACTTGTCTCACAAGATCTGTTACCTGCTAAATGATCTGTAAAAAGGCATATAGCTTCTCTCATCTGCTTCCCCTCCTTCTTCCTTAATTGTCTCTTATTTTGGGAGCGTTTTTATTCCTATAGTTAGCTTGTTTATGAATAAGAAATCTCCATCAGCTCATATATGAACATCTTTTATTTAGAATTGTTTCTTCTAGAAAGGCCAGCTATTATAATGTCCTCAAATAGTACACAGAAAAGCCAAAATCGGAGGCCATTTGGGTTAATTAGCGATAAGAAAGACTCGGTAGTCACGTTTTCATTGTGTGTATATCACCAATAATTTTCTGATGTGCGTATCACTGTTTGATCTCAGACTCTCGTGGAGTTAGCCTGGGAAGGCTTCAGCATGTTCTGAACATGGTGTTGAAGTTGGCACGTGACAGGATACTGTGACTTAGAAATTTAATTCCCGATTTCTTTATCCTGGCTGTGAGACAGAACGAACTCTGTTAAAGTAAAAAAAAATATATATGGACGCCAAGGACTCATTCCTGACCTAGTAAATAAGAATCTGAGATAGGGCCCAGGCCTGCTGTATTTTTAGAAAGCTCAAAGGTCATATTGCTCATGACTGGGATTAAGAACTGGAGGCAGAGCTGGCGTTCAGCGAGTCTGGGGCCAAATCTCGCCTGCGGTTGTGTGTCTCATTTATCTTGTACTGTCTCACTTTGGACAGCATTACTCCACCAGTGCGTAATATATTTTTTACTGGGCAGCATTTAAATTTAGGAGATTACATCTGTGCACATACAATCTGTCTTCCCTTGAAAATGAAAAGATTTGGCAATATTTGGTCTGCCTACTTCAAGTGCAATGGTGACTGCCCATCTAAAACAAGGCAGGAATGCACTTTGCAGTGTGTCACATATCTGCCAATTCCTTGTATCTTCTTGACCCCAAGGCCTCGGGCCAGTGTGCTTGCCCCATTATAATTTTCATAACAGAAATGGAGGGATGATAAAAGTAAATTTCCCCACCACACATTCATTTATTTCAAATAAAGAAGTCGGGTTTATTTTTATTATAAATTTGTCTTATATTATTAAATCATATTTGTATAAAAATGGCACCAGACAGAGCAATATATTGCAAAATTAAGCAAGCATTATCTCGAGAAGTGAAAGTCCACGTCCACGCAAAGACTTGTACAAGAATGTTCTTAGCAGCTTCCTTCATAATCGCCAGAAACGGTAAACAAGATTTGTCGGCAGTTCTGCATCTTTGGTAACTTCTTTTACTTCTACTAATAGAAGAGAGTAGTGTTTGTCAGCAGCTTTCACATATTCCCAAGCACCAAACTCATTTTTTGTTGTTTATTTTGTTCTAGTTTAGGCAAGTTTGTAATGAATAGCATCTCCCCCAATTTCTTGCACATAATTGTTGATTTCCACTGTGCTGGTACAATCTTCTGTTGGTTTTCATTCATGTTGTTCTCTGATTTTTGGAGGTGAGGGCAGTGGGGGCTGGTGAGCATGGTCTGCCTGCAGCCCCAGAGGCAGGCCACCAAGGAGAGCAGTCATGGGGGTGGGGACAGGTGCTGAGGCTGTGACGCCAATGAGAGGACAGGAATGGCCTTGGAAGAGACTCCCCACTGCCCCCCTCCAAGGCTCTGTGTGACCCCAAGAAACGAAGACGTTACCTCAGGGAGGACAGGAGGGAGAAATCGTGATCAAATCTGGTAATGATAGTGTTTAAGCCTCGTCTGGCTGAGATACCACTAAACATAATTGGTTTTTGGAGCAGTGTCAACTCAGTGGGACAAACACACACCGTTTGTTTTCTTCAGTCATTGTGCTCAGCTCTGTGCCACTTAATCCCCCTTTCACATCGCATAGTGACATCTTGGACAGGTTTCACCTATTTTTCGTTATTGACACTCAACCCAATTTAGTTTCACATTTGGTTTAAATCTTACCTTTTCTCTTTCTCATATGGAGCTGAGAGCCCGTCTGTTTGGATTGGACGGGGATGGGTGGGCTCTGGGACACCCATCTGCCCCTCCGCAACCCTGGCTCCTCCAGAGTACCGGTGTGCAGAGGGGACAGAGCACTCCCCTTATTTTACTGGCTGCTGTGATAAATGTGCTCTCTTGTGGTTGCTGCTGCTTTTCCGGCCGGCCGATGCCATCTGGATGCTGGTGACTCTGGGGGCCAGGCTTGCATGGACTGGCTGTCTCGTGAAGAGCACATGTGAGGTTTCATGAGGGCTTTGTGGCAGCTCTGCAGTGTGTCGCCTGTGACTCCAGGTACCCTCTCATCTCCCTCCTCTCATCTTTTTACAAACACAGAGCTGGGTGGGGGTGGCTGTTGGGATCCTGGCTGGTTACAGTAATGAAGGTATTGTCATCTCTTAGCAAGCTTTGCAGATAGGTATCAGCATCAGTTCTGGGCTGCTTTCTTTACATCTGCCCTTCTCAACTCTGCCTACATACAGAATTGCCTGAGTTCCCTAAATGGCTTTAAAAAAAAATTCCATACCCATGTCGCCCCTGCAAAGATTCTGAGTAATTTTCCTCAAAAAAGCGGAAGAATGGGATTTCCTTTACTTCCCCTTTTTATTTCAACATTGGGCAAGGAGGGGTGGGGCCCAATGGCCCTGGGGGTACCTACCTGCTTGGTGTCTCGTGTGGGCTGTAGGGTTAATCCTGGGACAACAGGAGCTGTGCCTCTCAACACCCTCGTGGAAGTCACTGGACGACTGACTCCTGGAGAAGGCTGAGAGGACGTGCTCTTCTCTCAGGTGGAGGGAGACCAGATCCAGAGGTTGAATTATATATAGAACATGATCCTCATATTTTGTAAAACTGAGTTTTTGGCTTGTGAAAATCACTTCCCGTCTAGTGTTAGAAAAGGAACTATTTCTCCTATCTCTATGAAAAGTAGGAAAAAGGAGACACACGTGCAGGTCATATGCTCCACTTTGTATAATAAACCGAAGGCCACTTCCATGTGCTCATTCGGCAAAGGCTGTAATTAAAGCGACAGCCTAGATGCTGTTATGTCTCAAACTACTGTAGGAGCAAAGGCCAGGGACATGGAAAGATCTGTGATCAAAACCTGATGAGCTGCACAGAGAATCCAGATGTCAACAAGGTTTGTTGGGTTGTTTATAAAATGAACACTTTAGTATTTGAGTGAAAAATCTGCCTGGGCTATCACATTCTTCACAGATAGCAAGTCGTAAAAGAGTGTCTGTTGAACGTAGCGGAAGTCATAGCGCAAATGTGAGTGTGACCAGGAATACTGTCGTTCAATGTACTGGAAATAGACTAGGAAATAAAAGATAAATTGTGTGGAAAAAAGTTTTAAACGTTGCAACATTTGCTATTGCAGCTGATGGGGGTACATATTTAGTAATACTGAGATGTAAGCTCTATTTATTCACTGTGAGTTTGAGATTTTTATATGAATGAAAATATTTTAAGACAGTGTGCCCACGAGAGACACACACCAGGAAGTGACTAAGAAATTAATTTCTGTAATTGAGGAAACTTTTGAACAGTTTAATACAGGCGATGTTCCTGGCATACATGGTGCTAATATTGGACTTGAATAAAACCAGGGTTCCATGTGGCAAGTTATGTAAGGATACAGACTCACATCTACTCATCTGCGTTGTTCAGCAGGAACTGCTGTATGCGATGCTAGAAGTTAAAAATGGAGCACGTCATGGACACAGCTCGCCACCTGTAAGCTGGCTCTCCTCCTGGGGCTTGGGTCACAGAACATTCCAGATGCTGTTTGATGAATTGGACACAGCTCAGCAGTCTGCTCACTGCACGTAGGTCAGGGGGCTCCATTGCAGCACAGGAGAGTTGTTCAATTGTTGAAGTGAACTCATTCCCATCCAAACATCTTGGCTTATGCTAGGCAGCAAAGATGGCGGCTATCACATCGTTGGACTTTTGTGTTGGCCAATGCTTTGACGGTTTCTTTGCAAAGGCATCCACAAGTAGCTATAAAACATTATGGAGAAAGTTATCTAACATCACATCTGCGAGTTATTTGGTCCTCTTTTCTGTGCTAGAGTTAGTTTCTAGAAATGTAACTGGTGGCCAGAACCCCGTGATGGGAATTGTGTGACACTGAAAACTGACTTCTCCAAGTGGCTTGTTGACTTCAGCCTCTGTGAAGATCACCTCTCACTGCTCATTGCTCCTTCATCAGCGCTTCCCTGCAGGGCGAAAGAGGACCAGCAGTGTGATACAGGACAGAGCACTTAGCACAGTGACACTGGACGCCAAACTCTTGCAAATATCTTAACAATTGTGCAAAGGTTTTGAAAATCTTTGAAAATCATGTTTGAAAATGTCCGTGTTTTTGAACAGCTCCTTTCTACTGTTACACTAAGTAAAACTCAGTATCTCTTCTAGTCAAAGCTACCTGCCAAGGCTGAATTCTGTGATCAAATTGAACTTGATACAAGATTTAACAATGATATGTTAATGCCAAAGAAAAAGTCGCAGATTTCTGATTCCAAAACAAGTTAACAAATTGTGAAAGAAAATATTAACAGTAAAATATTTCTATTTTTTATCTTGTTTTTTTTTCCAATTTTTAATTTAAGGTACAATTGTCAATATCATACAGATGTGCATTATGTGGTATGGTTGCAAACATAAAAAATGTTCAGAAAAATAAAGTTTCATTATTTTCCTGGCACTTGGTTTGTTTTCCTCACCTCTGCTACGTCCGCCCATAGACCTTTGCGTCCCTGACTCCTGAAGACCCTGGAGTTTTCAGTGATGTCTTGAATGCATGTCTTGTGTGGGCCCTGAACGGGATGGTTCTAGAGCTTAGCTGACAGTTTCCACCACAAGATGGCGCTTAGGAGTCCTTGGGGGGGGGGAAATCGAGCAATTACTTAATTTGTCCACTAGTGGGCGGGCGTGCTCTTTCTAAATAGGGGTCTGGAGCAAACCTTTGAAAGAAAACCTTTTGCGTTTTAGGAAGTTGGCTAAGAGTTTTTTATCTGCCCACTTTTATAGGGAGAGCGCTGAATCTTTATACTCATGGTCAGAGTTATTTCAGACAGTTTTCATGAGAACATTCATATTGCCTTTTAGTAAAGTATCTTTTTATTAACAGATCCTTACTATTTAGTTACATTAGAAAGATACATTGCAAATAAAAACTGTATTTCTTAAATAGACTAACTTGAGTTGACTACAGAACCCTACCCTAAGGAACCCAAGTTGGACACCAGAATGCTAGGGCCTGCATGTGACCTGGGAGTGGGTGTGATACGTGGACTCAGCTCACCGATTCGGGGATGAGTGAAGCTAGGCCTTGAGGAGTGAAGGGGACTGCCCGAGGCCACACACCTGCTGAGATCATTATGAAACCCTCAGGGAGTGCGTTTTAGACGTCCTTTTACCTGGCCTTTGGATTCCTATTAGAGTTCTCTGCAGGGTCTGTTTTTGCTTTGTCATTACGGCTCCTCCTCTGCCTCCGACCCCCCTGCTCCCTGTTATAAAGACTCCTGGGATTACATTGGCTCTACCCTAGCTGGATGATCTTCCCATGTGAAGGTCCTAAACTTCATCACCTCTGCGAGGTCCCTTTTCCCATGGAAGGGAGCGTATTCACAGGTTTCACGCGTTAGGAAGAGGACGCCGTGGTGGGGAGGGCATTCCTCCACCTGCCGCAATCAGTGTTTGCCTGCCAGAGGGCACCGAGGAGCCAGTTGCACCCTCACTAGTTAAGTAATACCCCGGGCTTTCAGCTTGCGCCCTCCCCTGCGTCCTGCCAGGAGCCGGAAGTGCTGAGCGAGGGGGAAAGGAGGGTGAGGAAAACGGATCGCACCCACCCTCCCCATCACTGGACCTGGAGAGGAGCTGTGTGGCTCAGGCCCAGCCGGAGAGAGGAGACACCTTTACATTAGATGGGAGGTAATGGTTTTTATTACAATGGGACGGGACTTGTTTTTTTTTAACTGACAATTATGCTGTTTTAATTCCCAATACGTGTGGAAAGCCATGGACTCTACCTGGAGGGTTGCCCATGGCTGGAGAGCACAGCTCTTCCACAGTGAAACCAAAGGCAATGGTGGGGAGAGAAAGCTACCCCACATGGTCCCTCGTGGAATCCAGCTCATTGGATGAACCTGGTACAAGACGATTTTGAGGGAAAGGGGATCTTAAACCTCTGCTGATTCACCCCATGAACTGGAAAGACCCTCTTCCTAGAGGGGGATGGATGACTGAGTGTTGAGCCCGCCCGGCCCAGGAGGCTGAGAGGTTGGAAGGGGCTTTGGAAGCCCATGGTTTTCCCAGGAACACTGGGTGATGTTCCTCCCATCTAGGAACTTTTGGGAGAATGGTAGAGGAAGGAGAGAAAAGAGTGGGGGAAAGGCAGAAGGCCCCGGATTGATAACCACGGACACGAAAGAACAGGTCGACAGTATTTCAAATCTGCACTGTCAGGGAGAGGTAGGGCGTGTGGCCAACATAGGGAGAGGCATGCAGCACGCCCTCTGCAGCTGGGAGCCAGACTTCAGCGTGCTTCCCAGCGTGGGAAGGGATGGTCTGCCTAAACCCTAAGACCGAGCAGAAGGCTTTTATGGGCTTCTTGAGGACAAGAGTTAGATGTCTAGACCCAAGTTTGTCCCCATGGTTGGATGCGTCTGCTTCCGTCACCCCTGGGACCTGCGAACACAATAGAGCAGGCTTTGCATAAAAACGGTGAGTGGCCGCCATCAGGCCAAGACCAGAATTACTACGGACAGTTTTTTTTATTACATGTGATAATGTAGTTATAATGACCATTTTAAACTAAAAAATGACAAATACATTCTGTTAACAGTTCTGCCACAAAGAGATATAATGATTTGGGGTGAGGAAAAAAAAATCTTTTTGTCGGGGGGAGATTATGGCGCACCAAAAATGGATGTGTGTTTTGTGCAGGAAATGAGACGTTGGTATGTCTGTTTGCATGGAGTGGCTAAGTCAAGATAAAGTGCAGCAGGTTATGAGGATAATGCAAGGAAACAAATGGATGTTCTGTGCCTTCCTCATCAGTACAGGGCCCCGGAAGTACAGAGCAGCAGAAAAGGGCCCAACCCCAGGTCCAGAGAGAAGAACCATGCTGGAGAGTGATGTGGGGAGGGGCAGGGAGCAGCGAGGGGCCTTACGCAGAGGTCACCTCTCTTGTGTTTAAATAGGAATGAACTTTAAAAACTACTCCAGGTGCATTGGAGACATTGGAAGTAGGCCGTTGCTTATGCTTATCTGTGGGTGCATGCTGTCTGCATGCCCCAAATGTTACTCAGGATTGTCTGGCAAAAAAAAGAACCTGGGTAGCTGGGTATTTTTTTCGTTCTCCTCAGGTGGTTGGGCTTTAGCTGGGTTCTGTCTCTCTCCGTGTATTCATAGCTGTCTACCTGGGGACAGGTGCTTTCTACTTTGAATGGCATATAATAAAGTCTTATTTTTGAAATTAAGGCGATTGTGTCTGGCCTTATGTTAGGCTCTCAGTAAGTAATTTGTTGAAGGAAGGAAAAAGGAAGGAGGGAGGGAGGGAAGAAGTAAAGACGTGCCTTTATGCGTGTGCATGTGTGCTCTGTCACGTGATTGGGCTTCAAGAAGTGGAGGAGGAGGCTAAGGAGGTGAGTGTTTGAAGGGAACGCCGAGGCTTTGGGCTGTGACGGAGAACGCAGGGAGGCTACTTCAGTGCCAGATGTTCAAGGTTTGTGGATCGAGGCCTGGTGTTGTCCTTACTCTGTGAGCGAGGGTAAGAAATGTTACCAGGAAGGTGGGATGAGTTTCCAGTGAGTTCATAGACCCTCATAATGCAGATTCTCCCCGGAGAGCTGCCCTGTCGCCTTTCTCTGGTCCATAAATACGGTAAACTCACGTAGCCCGCCCTCTCTGCATTTACTACGCTGCCCTAAGGTCACTTCTTCACCAAGAGGCTCCTGCTCCCTATCTGTCCATGTGTTTGACACTGTTAGCTGTGTGCTCTGTATTTGGGGTTTTTTTTTGGGGGGGGTCCACCTTCTGTGATCCCCAAAGAGGTTGCCATTGTTCTTACCTCACAAATACCTAGTGTGCTGTAATGTGCCTGCTGTCCAGTGGCTGGAACTCGGGTGGGTGTGAATAAGAGGTGCTGCGGATATTAAAAGTAAAGAATCTCAGTGTACAGTGGGTACCAGTCCACATTCGTGGAATTTGAAAATGCGTCAATGCGCGTTCTTTACCATTTGCCTTTCTGTGTTCTCAATGCTGCCTTCATTGCTTGTCCAGTCAAGACCCCAAGTCTGTGGCCCCCATGATCAAGAGGGTTGTTTTCTATTTTGACAAGTAAGCCACTACATTTTTGAAGACGGGTGGCACAATCCGGACGATCCCTGAAGAAGGCAGTGGCACCTGCCCTATTTGGGGTTCAGGTAGCGAGTGTAGCATTGGGAAGCTAACTGGAAGAGAAAGGAGGGACTAAAGTAAGATATGTACCTTTCTTCTCCTTTTTCCTCTTCTCTTCGTATCTTGAAAAAGAAAGGGTTTTCAATTGAGCAGAAAATTGAGGAGCTTGAGGAGATGCTGGAGCAGAGCTAGGAATGCTCCACAAATATGGCCTCGCAGTCCCTGTGTGTCCCACCCCCTTACAGGTAGGCGGGGCTGTGTCACTACCTCTGAATGGGCTATGAGTAGGAGATTCCTGACATCCTTGCCAACTCACAGAAGAGGAAGCTGACTGCTCCACAGGCTCCCTTCACCTGCTCAGGTGACACCCCCACCCCACCCCCGGGCCTCGTTTGAGCTGGCGGAGCACTGGCCCTAAGCAGCCGATGCCCTGAGATGTCCTGTGGAGAGTGGCCACTCTGGGAGAGCTTAGGCTGCATGGGGTTCAGAGGAGCAAGAAATGCGCATATGTTTCTTAGCCATTCCAACTTTTGGATTTTTTTTTTTTTTTTTAGGGAAGATGAATTTAATCGAATACTTTAAATAGTGTAACTTTTAGTTTAAAAACATTTACACAGTACTTTATAATTTATAGGGCACTTTTTCATACTATTATTCCCTTTAAAGCCCACCATGCTCCTAAGCTAGTTTTTCTTCCTTTTAACTTTTATTTTGACTTAAATTCAGACTTCTAAAAAAGTTGCAAGAAGAGCACAAAGGGTTCCTGCATACCGTTCACCCAGATTACCTAAATATTAGCATTTAACTGCACTGCTTGGTTCTTCTCTCTCTCTCTAAATATGTATATACATATTACTTTTTTGTGTGACCCATCTGAGAGGAAGCTCAGATAGGAGGCCCCTTCACCCCTAAATACTTCCGTGTGTCCCCTAAAAACAAGGACATTAGGACCATGTGTTTTGCAGCCTAGCCTAGCCTATTCTAGACCAATACAGACACGCGTTGTGGTGCTGCTACGTGAGGAAGGCTTAGTATAGATAGGAAGTCGAAGCTGTAGTTCAGAGGCCACACATAGCCATTGCGGAAAAACAGGTCTGAATTTGGAAGCTGAGAATCTTAAAGGGAACAAGTTTTTAACTGATATTTCATGATACAACACATTGTGGCATTGAGTGAGCCAGGTAAGGGTTGATGGGAAGGGGATTATGGCGGCATTCAGGTGTGCAGACAGAAGGACTTCAGGAAACTGTTTTCCAAGCAAGATAAAACTGGACTTTGTTACTACATTGTACCCACAGTTGGCCATTACTATCACAGTAATATTGAAATGTTTTCACTGAAGTCACCTTTGTTTGCTCCAGGCCTGAAAATGTGCTACCAGCAACAATGATGTCATTAAAAAGGATGTAGTTAATAAAAGTATAGGAAGGTACCTTTGGGTGGGGTGGGAGGGCTAGCAGTTGAAAATGACAGTCATTCAGCTAGAGGAATGCTATTGATAAAATTCAAAGTCAGCTTAGGGTTAGGTACTGAGGAATGTGCTGCCTGCACTTCCGTTTTGATAGTGAAATGGATCATTAGTCCCACTTTCCAGAATTTTGTCCTTTCACGCCTTTTTCCAAATCCACCTCCACTTGAACTTTCGGTCTGTGCCCAGGATCTGGTTTGAATGAGCCCTGATTTATTTGCAGCCCTCGGGGATCTGGAGTGTAGATGCAAATGACAGTTTCCTCTGGTAAATGTCGTGGCAATTGGATCATTTTCTGATTTGCATTCCCAAGGCCTCCAGGCTCTCAGGAAACCACATCTCACAGGCAGTCTGGTGGGGATTATTTTTAATCTCAGCTATAAATGCCAGTCCATAATAGTTCTTAAAACGGAAAGAGTTTTCATTTGCAAGGCAGAGGATAATTAGAGACAGTCATTAGTTCAGCAAAAATCTGCGGCCAACAAGGAGATAAGGAGAAGGGACTCTGGGGATAGAGAGGGCTTGGGGATCAGGAGCGAGGTGTAGGACAGATGCGGATTTGGAAGCCATTGGCTGTTTGGGGGATTTGAACGGTGAGAATGGAGGAGTTTGCTCGGGGAGAGCATGCAGGGAGAAAGACGACCCTGGGCACGTCAAACATCCTGCCGTTCTTTTTCAAAGTCGGTCTCGTCATAAATCATCCCTATTTCTGACATTAGCAGTGACGTCTGAGGGCCCAGCTCATCTGCTCGCTGCCTCTCAGTCTGTGAGATGATTTTACTCCAGATTCCATTCCAGGGTTTAGAATGAATTTCCGTGCAGGTGTGTGCTCTGTGAGGGTATTTTTGAAATCTCAGATGAGCTCCCATACAAAGTAGGAATGAATTTTTAAATTTTCAAATTGGGTATGTGAAAAAGCAACTTACATTTTAAAAATAATTAGTTTAATATTGGCATAGCGCGCCCCCCGCCCCCCCCCCCTTCCTCATCCACCTGGTGGGTGAAAACATAATTCTGGGTAAACTCATTCATTTCATGTTACATCCATCCTATTGAACATGGTCTCTCCTGCTTTGAGCCTGGCTGCTAGTTGGAGGCAGAAGGAAGGTGGTTTGGGCCGGTCTCCAAGCGGCAGGTCCAGTCACCAGCTGTGCCTTTCCCATCTGCAGAGTCACTGCCTGCAACCCTGTCCTCTCACGTTGGCACCTACCTGCAGTGTGGCACCTTTCCTGCCCCTTGGACTGTCCCCTTCTCTGGCTCCCTCCCCTCGTGCTAGCAGCTCCCTGCTTGTGTTCAGCGCTCCTAGTTGTACAGAATCCCATTCATTACTTGATGGTTGGAGTGATGTCTCCATGGTGATATACAGGGGGACTCGGCCACCATGTCTCCTTAGCTACTTGGCAGGCGAGTTAGAGTTGGCTGGGGTGGCCTACATTTGGCTTTTATCGTTTCTATGTTTGGTCTTATGCTCTTTTTTTTTTTTAATTTCCAAGATAATGGTGAGGGACATGCACATAGCTGTGTAGAGTGCATGCTGAGAGGTTCCGTATAGATGTTTCTCTTTAAGAAAAACACCACTTAACTGACCACTTAACTTATTGATGAACACCTGTCTTTTTCAGTCCAACATTCAGCTTTCACCAAATTAAGCTTTCTGGAAATTTTCTATGAAAGCGGTAAGGAAATTAGGAGCTGCCACTGTTTAATCAATTTGAGGAGTTGATACATTTCTCCAAGGGGTCACAGAGTGGAATTAAGCAGGTGTGTTCATGAACAGGGAGAGAAACACTGGCATAAAACAAAAACAAGATAAGCCTGTTATCAGTGGAGTCAATGTCCCAGTTCAAAAATTTCCTTAGAAATTTCCTGTAGAAAACCAGTTTGGGACAATTTTTATGACCTCGAATTAGGAGTTGGGCAATATAAGATTAAACTTCTGAAATAGACTTAGAGATTCTTGAATAGTAATTATTATTATGTGTAAGGTTTTTTATTTTACGTGTTAGACCAAACAAATGGATTTGCCTCCCCTTTCTTCTGAGACTCATTGACCAAAAACAAAACAAAACAAGACAATAAAACAAAACAAAAAGCCCTTAACAATGAAGGGAGAGAAATGAGGATGGCTGAGGGCAGAGTAGCGATTTCATCCCATTTCTTGGATGTGACCCACCAATGAAAGCACATTTTGTATGAAGTAGAGGATGCTCAGAATCCGTACCTGCTGGGCCTCTGAGGATACTGTGACTGATCAGCTTGCTGAAAGCCTCCTGCAGGGCCCTGGATGTAGGGTTCCTAGCTCTGGATAGTGGGAGGGAGGCATGGTGCAGAACAGAGGCATTGCTGCAATTCTGTCTGCCAGATAGCTGCTTTAGTGGTCCCTTCCACCCCTTTCCCAACCATTGCACACAGGACCATCGGCAGCCCCCATATTGATCATTCTTTTCTAGAGAAACTGAACACGTTTTCCAGAAAAAGGTAGGCTTCTGGTGTGAGAGTTTGCACACAGGTTAAATTCTTTCTTATGACACTTTAGATTTTCAGGACAATGTCCGATTCCTCACCCACATACACAAAACAAAAGCCGGTTGACAGAAGCCAATCCTGATGAACTGGATGGTCTAGTTACAAAACCGAGCTCCCAACCAGCCTTTCCATTGAGGAGAATGCCCTACTGGGGAATAATACTTACTTATGCAAAACAGCCTTTCATTTTCCTTCATGGATAAGTAATCAAGGGTGATTAGAGATAGGAGCAAAATCCACAGCCTGAAAGAGAGAAACCAGGATAAACATTCATAATAAATGACCTCTAAAGAAACAAAGATCAGAAAAGAACACACAATAAATCAAACTTATATCCCCAGAGAAGGCAGAGAAGATATTGTATCCATAAAATAAGAAAAGGATGCTATTAAAAATAAGTGAGTAAAAATAAGAAGCTTTTAGAAATTAAAACTATGATTTAAAAATACATTCAGTAAACATATGATTTCAGTAAAAATGAAGAAGTCAAGGTAACTTCTCTGCAGAGCAAAAACCAGTGATGGAAACAGTAACAGAAAAGATAAAGACACAGATGTTTAATTCAGGAGGCCTAAATTGGACTGAAAGGAATTTCAGGGAGCAAGATTAGAGAAAGTGGAGAGGAAGAAATTATTTTTAAGAAATAGAAGAAAATGTCTCAGTGCTAATGAAAGAAATGGTCTTTTGATGATAAGCCCTGAATTGGTCTTCTACAAATGGAGCGTCTGGTACTAGTTGCCTAAACCATGATCATTCTCCCCTCTTCCTCTTTATAAGTACCCTGGTTTTGTTTAGAGTGAAAGTGAGCATAATTAAATTAAAACACTCTTCTACGGATTTCCTGGCAGGGGTGTCCGTAGGCGCAGTTCTCCCCGTAATGTAGAGGTGATGTCTCCATCCTGTGAGCATGAACTTGAAGAGGTTCTGTAACATGGTAAGGGTGATAGGATAGAAAGCTAGAAGAACCCAGGGCCTTAATCACTTCCTGGAGCATTTTGCATTTTCTCCAGCCTCTAGACTCCATGTTACATTAAAAAATATTAGGCATTGTATACGGTCATTTAATCTATGACAAAGGAGGCAAGACTATTATACAGTGGGGTAAAGACAGTCTATTCAGTAAATGGCGTTGGGAAAACTGGACAGACACATGCAAAAAAAGGAAACTGGACCACCTTCTTACACTATATACAAGAATCAACTCAAAATGGATTAAAGACTTCCATGTAAGACCCGAAACCATGAAACCCTAGAATAAAACAGGCAGTAGTAAACTCTCTTGCATTGCTCTTAGTAATAGTTTTTCTGATATATCTCCTCAGGCAAGGGAAACACGGGGATGTAGAGTACAGCATAGAGAATATAATATAGTCAATAATGTTGCAACAGCTATGTAGAGTGTCAGGTGGGTACTAGACTAATTGGGCAGATCGCTTCATAAATTATATAAATGTCTAACTACTATGCTGTACACCTGCAACTAATATAAAATAATACTGAATGTCAACTATAGCTGAAATAAAAATACATTTAAAAAAGAAAGATAAAAAATACATATATATTAGGCATTATATGGTCACAGTAGTCAGATTTCTGTTATATGCAGTTGTAGCACAAGCCTTGTGAACCGCTAAGGATAAAAAGAAGACCCTTAAATGTTCTGTAGAAAGAAAATATAAAAACCTACAAAGAAAAAATACACAGGTTGCTTTCTGACTTCTAATTAGTAATAACGAATGCTAAAAGAAAATGAACTTTTTTCTAAGTATATACTTAAGGGAAATGATTTTAGACCTAGAATCATATATTCAACCAAACCACCAATCAAGAGTGAGGGCAAAATAAGAAACATTTCCACCATGATTAAAAACCCAAACTAAAATCTTGCATGGTGTTGAGTAAATAATGGAAGGTAAGAAAATGCATTTGACTTTTATGCTGGAAATAGTCTCCTTTTACTTGGGCCTATGGATTGTGTAATTGACTTTAACAGAAAGCACCTTTTCGTCCTGAGTCCAGTAATCCTTTTAGTAACAATATTAGGAATGCTACTTAATGGGTTTTCCACATTTAAAGTAAATGCACAGAGAAAGCACAGAAGACTGAACTACAGTTACAGAACAGCATATAACAATGTAAAAGGAGCATTTGCTTTCAGAAATTAGAAGGGGAAAAGGGGAGAAAGAACAGAAAGAAGGAGAAGGGGAGCTAATATGCTATTTTTTATATAATGTGGAGTCGATGGGTATTGACTACAAATAGAACAAGAAATTGAAACTTAAAATGATCAATAATTTAAAGACAACAGACATAAGAGCTGAAAGTAACTCAAAATTTGGGAGGAGGACAAAGGACAATTTGAGGGCAATATATGTGACACTTAAGTTCTCATCTTTTACGGTGATGAGTCAATGGATATTGTTCACAGATGGATAAAACAATGGAAGTGTGTATGTATGTGTATATGTTTATGCATTTGGAGCTATGAGGGTAACCACCACAAAAACTAAAGCCAGAAATCAATAGAAATGTTGCTTCTGGGGAGTGGAAATTGGGGTGAGGCAGGAGACTGTTGCATTTCATAAAACACCTTTCTCAGTATTTGGTTTTTACTTTTTGGCCCAAAGCTGGTATTACTTTGGTAATTATAATAACAACTTAAAAAATAAACTTGAGAAAATAATTTCAATCCCATAATTTTTGGGTACAGATTTATAAATGAGTACTATTATGATATTTTGTAAGTACTGACAATCTCATTAAAAATCTAATTTTTAATCTCATTAAAAAAGCCATACATGAGAATTTGTTCTATGCTTTTAATCAGGCTCTTTCACAAGGAAATAAAACCTCACAACATTGTCAGAAAAATAGTGACAAACAGTTGTGACTTTTTGGCATATGTGTCAAAGTCACACTAAATATTGACTTATTTATGGAAATGTTATGTCTAATGACATTGACTCCACTCAACAGCATGGCGGCCTTTCCTCTTGTTCAGATCTTCCGTTTTGTGCCTCTGAGGCCTGTTAAAGTCATCTTCATATAGGTCTTGCTTGTTTCTTGATAACTTTATTGTTAGTATTTTATCTTTTTTTTTAAACTCTTATAAGGATTTTCCCCTTCCACATTTCATACTTTTATTATTTATAATAACTTTTCAGTTGTTTCTTTTAAGTTTTTTATATGCCATCATATCATTTACCTATAATACTTCCAACTTTCCCCTTCAAATTTTTAAAAATACTTTTATTTGTTTTTTTCTAATTACTTTGGATAATATGTAGGGACAACATTAATTAATAGGGTGAAAGTGAACATCTTTGTCTTTTTCCTGAAATTAATAGACATAATAGCGATTCTTCCTTAGGAATGATGCTGGCTATTAGGTTGAGATAGAGGTATTTTATCACATCAAGAAATTATTCATCTATTCTTATTTTATTAAGTTTTTTAAAATAATTAGGGATGGATGTTGGATTTTTCTCAATTTTAAAAACGTTTATGAAAATTATTACATGCTTTTTCTCCTTAGTGTTGCTAATATGGTAAATTACATTGCTATATTTTCTAATACTAAGCCATCTTTTATGAAATAAGCCTATACTCTGGATATCTTTGTTAAATTTTATTCAGTACTTTTACATAAATATTGGTAGGTGAGGTTAGTTTGTAGTTTTCTTGGAGACATATTTTGTTGTGTTTTGATATCAACATTACATCCGCTTTATGAAACAAATTTGGAAACTTCTCTTAATTTTTATGCTGTGAACAATGTGTATCGCCTTGACGTGATCTGCTTTTTAAAAAGCCTGTGGAATTCCCTTGTGAAAACATTTGATCTTGGCACTTTTTGGGCTGTGGCTCTTGACAGTTTTCTCTAGTTCAACTACAGTGATTTATTATGTTTGGATTTTCTACCTCTCTTAAGAATCAGTTTTAGTAAATTACATGTTTCTAGGAACATCTATCTTACTTGGGTTTTCACACTCTTATATAGAGTTGAACAAAATAGTTTCTTAAGGGTATTGTAATTTCTCTGAGTTGTGGTAATTTTTCCTTTATTTCTTATTTTGTGCATTTTTATGCCTTTTGTCTTTCTCAATTATATAAGCAAACACTACTAATATTTTTTTTAATGAGCCAATTCTTACATTCATTTTTAATTCTCCATTGTTTGATCTTTAATTTGTGAAATCAATATTTAATGAATTGTGTTTCCTTCTGATTTCCTTAGGTTTATTTTGTAATTAATCTTCTAAATTCTTAGTTTGGGTTTCTAATTTTTAACATTATTTCTTCTTTAAATTTTATTTACTCACTCAGACCCTTCTGGGCTAGGTTGATGTAACACCTGCCCACCCCACCCCCCCTTCTCATTTTGTTCATCCTGTTTTATTTTTCTGTGCTTTCCAGCTAGAATAGAAGACCTGTGAAGACCCGTTTATTTTGCTCAATACTGTGTACCTAGATCTAGAGTAGTGCCTACCATATAATTGGTGTTCATCCAATAATTGTTAAATTAATAAACTAATTATATACATCACATAATAGAAATAAGGCACTAACAGATGAATTGAATGGGGTGGGGAGAGAAACCAGACCCACAGATGGTTCCCAGAATCCTAGCTGCATCAATGGAAAATATTGCAGCGCTATTTAACATTAGGAAGTTGGAGAAAACTGAATGAGAAATGTGTACGGGGAGAAAAACTAAGAATCCAGCTTTGAATGTGCTGCTTTTTTGAGATGCGTCTCGCCTACAGGCTTCAATATAGTTTTTAATTTCCAAAAGATTTAAAAAAAATTAACTTTCAAATTTTGAAATCAGCTTCTTAGAGCTAACATTCAAGAATCACGAGATATTTGAGGAATGGCTCAATCACTAAAGAAAACCAAAACACACAAAAATCTGGAACTTGTAGGCAAGAGAAATACAGAGGGAGGAGAAAAATGGTTACAGCATTTCTAATTATTTCCTTCATAGAGGGGTACTCTTTCTATTGAAATATTAGGACTGTAGGAGAGAATTGGTGGTTTTATAAATTAAGCTGATGAGAAGATGAAGGAATGTCCTTCTAAGGACTTTTATCAAGGAGTGTGAGGGCAACTTCATCAGTGGAAAAGGAAGCAGGGAGAAAAGGGGTTGGAGGTTTCAGGACTTGAGGAGATGATAAGAGGTAGCCATTTTGGGTAGTTAACGAGTGACTTCTCGAGGGAAACGGGGGATGGAAATGCCCAATGGTTTTACTCATTTGAGACTAAAGAGCACGAACCTGTACGAACATAAGTTCATCCAGTTATGAGATAGTCTCAAGTAACACTAGGTTGCTTTCAAGTAAACGTGGAGTGTTAAATAGTGGAGTTCATCTGGATGTGGGGTTTTCCACGTGGTGAGGATGAAGACAGAGAGGGGCCAGACAATGAGTATTATTCATTCACATAAAAATTATAGTAGGGAACATTTCAAACATACTCTGAAATAGACAGACGTAGTATCAAGAAGCCCCATGACCTTGTTTGAAAGAAATCATCAACATATGACTAATCTAAACCTCTCTTCTCTTCACTGCTGTGCCCTCTGCCAAGTTATCTTAAAGCAAATCTCAGACATAATCTCACTCCATCTGTCATTACCGAAAGTATATTTTAAGGGTGTGGGTATAATGCTTCACCAGGAATCCTAACTGCATATGAAGGCAAGCGAAGGGAGGGACAGAGAATATAGATATGGCAATGGATTGAAAGCCCATGACCTTCCCATGGCAGCCGTTGAGTGAATAAAGAAAATGGAAAATAGGAGATAGTGAGAGATGTTTAATTCATGATTTGGGAGGTTTACATTTTTTATAATAACAAACATAGTGAGAGACTCAGTCAACTAATTAAGCTACAGAGTTCTCTCCCTCAAAACTTTCCTATTTACCTAGTTCTCTTTCTTATAAAGAACACCAATTTAAATCTTTTAAAAATGTGAAATGAATGCATACATGTTCTAAATAGTTCAAACAATGCAGAAAGGTGGAAAATGTAGTGTAAATGTTTCATTTATCCCCACATACCCAGCACCACTACTCGGAAGTCCTGTTAATCATTTTGGTAAATCCTTCTAGAAACTTTATACATATGCACATATACACAAGACATATATGTATAGTCCATAAAAAGAATATAAATGGAATTTTAAACACCTCCTTGCTTCTTGTACTTAACAATATATTGGAAATCTTTTCATTTTAGGACACATGCATTTGTCTCACTTTAAAAATGTTCACATATTATTCCATTTTGGATATATGAGTCTCCTCCTTAATGAAGATCTTCTTCCACATATTTTCACATATTGGTATATATATAGGACCATGCCTTATCTATAGGAAAAATCCTTAGACAGTAATTTTCAGGTGAAAGGGTGTTTTATGTACTGTTAATCTTGATAGGCATTTCCATATCATTCAGGTTATGTCTTTGGAAAATGGAGACAAAATGCGCTTCCAGCTGTTACTCAGAAAGCTTCCTGAATCTGAATCTGTTTAAAAGGCAGGGGAAGGAGAGACGTTACCAGGAGCTCAGGTTGCAAAGCCTTCCTTTGTTTTGATGGTTGTATCAACTCTGGCTGCATGCACATCAGAACCACCTGGAGAACTTTAAAAATTGTTTAAGTTCCAACACTGGAAATTCTGACTTAATTGATCTAGAGTCAGGCCCGGACATTGGAATTTCCAAAAATCTCCTAGAGATTCTCATTTGGAGCCAGTGTCTAGAACCACTGCTTTCTATAGAGCAAGGGAGGTGGAAATAGAAGGCTCAGGTAGAGAATATGTTAAACATCCCAAAGATGGTACCCATGAAGCGAAAGAGAGACATGAAGATCAAGCTCCTATACAAACAACCCACAACAGGTGAAAGGATCATCAGGGTTGGGGAAGAAAAGAGATGGGAAAGAGAGGTCTAGGTGAGGGAAAGGCAGAGCTGGTTGGTGCTGTGGTAGGCTTGTGGTGTCGGCCATCGAGTTTATTTTTTTAGTTAAAGATGAATTAGAGGCTGAAGCCGCTTCCAGGCTCTCCTCAGTCCAGGGTTGTCCTGAATCAGTAGAATGGAGTGACCAGCAGGGTAGGCAGCCATGATGACTTTGCACAAAATATTCCAGGGACTGTTGGCATGAAAGGTGTGGGACATAAAGAGAAATAGAGCAACTGCATTGAAAATGTAGAGAAAGAGAAAATAGCTGATGGACTTGATGGCCCCCAAGTGGGCCTCCATGCTGGGGTCCCTGGAGCCAGTGGCATTGCTTCCCATGTGGAGGGTGTGTCTCTTGAGAGAGATGATCAGCAGAGTGGCCGCCAGGGTGAACATGGTCAGAGGAACGAAGACCCCCAGGTTATAGAGGAGAGCCAGGTTGACCACACTGGTCTTAGTGACGTATTTTTTCTTGGTGGAGCTGGACGAGTGGATGGGAAAAGAATTGTTACAATAGGTAATGTAGGTCTCATTGAAGAAGATGGCACTGTGGCCCATGGAAATAAATACTGATAGCCACAGGAGCCATGGCATCAACCCAGTAATTCTCCACTTCAGCTTGAGGAAAAGAGAGTAGGAGAAATCAGCAATCTTCACGAAGTAGAAGAAACCGAGCCAGGCACCAAACCAGAGGCTACAAGAATTTAAGAACATGAGACTTACTTTGAATGTATCATACACAACACCTTCATGATAAAGGCGAGGAGTTGTTGAGCTGATGGTAATTTCTACCATCATGAAGCTTTGAAGAACCAGTCTGGATGCGCTCAGGAAGAACAGGATCCTGCCACTTGTGGAAACTGCCTTGTTCCGCATCCACTCAGCCGCATTGACAGCCACGATGAACCCATTTGCAGCGATACCAATGATGCATTCAGTGCCTACGATCATGTAAATTAAAATGACATGAAACAGTGACAGCTCATCTTCTGGAGGACCGCAGGTTTCAGTCATCCTGAGTGGTTACTCCTCTTTGGTGTCTGGAGGGAACTGTCTCCCTAGGGTTTGACAGGCAGGCAGATCCTTGATAGCTCCCGCTATTCATGTCACAGGAGGAAGCAGCTGATGCAGCATTTCCAAATTCACCCCATTTGTTTATCTCAGATTTCTTAGCTCTACATCTAGAGATGCAAATAATGGCAGGATTTGGTTTCTAATCCTCTCCCGTGTCCTTTTGGACGTGTTGGTATTAATCAGGGGACCCAGGGAAGGCCTTGAGGAGACATTCTTTCTTATAAACCACTAACATGGCATTGAGAGTTGTTCTTTACTAGCTCCAGTTAATTTGAACATCTGCCCATCAAGTCACCACTTAACTTAGTTTCACTGTGACTTCAGAGAACTGATTGAAAATAATAGCTTCATATATATATATGTACTTTATATATATATATATATATATATTTCTTATGATGTGCTAGGCACTGTTCAAACATTTTACATATAACCACATTTAAGCCTCACAACAGCCCTGTAAGAATGAAGAATGTACCTTCATTTTGCAGATGAGGAAACAGACTAAATAACTTGCCCAAAGTCATACACCTGGAGAGTGATAGAGCTGAGATTCAAACCCAAGCCAGCTGGTCCCAGAGTCCATGTTCTTACCCACCATGTTATGCTACCTAGTCCTGTGGACCCTTCTGTGCATGCCAAAGACTAAATGCAGGGTTGACTTGACTGGAACACGGTTTTTCTGGTAGTCTTTCATGATGTCCTCACCATTTAAGGGACGCATACTTGAGTTGGGGGGAAAAATGCAGTTTTCCACCTGTGAGACTTTCTTTACTATTTACCCACAGCAGTTCACTTCTGACACTTCTGGTCCCCAAATATGTGGGTTCTCTTCCCGACAAGCAGTTCTGTGTATTCTACAATTTAATTCAGTTCAGACACTATATATCTGGAGATAGCATCAGATTCCGCAGGGTAAGGGCTTAGTCCCACAAGGCTGCCTCCCATCACCTCATGTCAGATGCCAACTGCAAGTCCAGGTTGCCACCTGGGCTTCTAACCCATCAACTATAAATCAGGGGCTCCCAGGACTCTCTCCTTGGGTTTGATGAATTTGCTCGAGTGGCTCACAGAACTCAAGGAAACAGTTCACTTATGTTTACTGGTATATTATAAAAGGGTATGGTAAAAGGATACAGATGAACATCCACATGGGAGCCAGACCTAGGGCTCGGTATGTGGGAAGGGACACGGAGCCCCCTCTCTCTCCAGGGAGTACCAGTCTCCCAGCACCTCTACGTGTTCACCTATCGGAAAGCTCTCTGAACACAATCCTTTTGTGTTTTTAATGAAGGCTTATTTAATTAGGCACGATTGACTAAATCATTGGCCATGGGTTGGGTGGACTCAATCTCCACCCCCTCTCCCTTCCCCAGCAGTGTGGGGGGGGGGGAAGGTGGGTGGTACTGAAAGTTCCAACATGCTCTGTTCTTCTGGCAACCAGCCCCCATCCTTAGGTGCAGTCCAAAAGTCATCTCATTCACATGACAAAAGACACCTTTAACACTCTCATCACTTAGGAAATTCCAAGGGTTTTAGGAGCTGTATGCCAGAAACAAGGACAAAGACCAAACACATATTTTTTAAGTTACAAATCACGGTATCACAATAGTAAAGCAAGAAGATACTAATTTTCAGGAGGTGAGATAATAAATTTCTTTAGTTATATAAAATGATCACACACACACATTTACCTTTCATTTTAAACAAAACATTAACACTAGGAAAATAAGGGTTGAAGTAAAAGTTCCCCCATTCTTTTACAAGGTAGGCTAATCAATATTAGGGTAAAAACAACACTCCAAGTCTCCCAATCTATTTTGGAATATTAGAACCAAAAGACATGAAGAAATGAATCACTTTTATCTTGGGGAGTTGTTTCTGATTTAAAAATGAAAGCACAGGGCACATGATGAAAAATCGACTTCTCAATTCAGAGTAAATTAATTTTTATGAATGTACGTAACTCTAGTGATAATGAAGTAATTCTAATAATGAGAAGGTTGGTGGGTGAAATGTCTGAAAATCTTCATAGTATTTGGTCTTCCCTTTACAACAAGGCAAAAACTTATGAATGCTTTCTGGCCTGATTAACTGTTTTAAATAAGTTGTTATTAACCTTAAAAATAAAAAGTCGAAGTGAGACAGCCAACAAGCGTTTCTTTGTATTTCTTGGAAAAGACTTCTAGCAGAAAGTCCCAGCTATAGCTATCAGACAAAAAGAAATAAAAGGCATACAAATTACCCCCTTATCAGATCTATCATTTGTGAATATCTTCCCCCATTCAGTAGGTTATCCTTTCGTTTTGTTGATGGTTCCCTTCACTGTGCAGAAACTTTTTAGTTTGATGTAGTCCCATTTGTTCATTTTTGCTTTTGTTGCCCTTTCCTGAAGAGATGTATCCAAGAAGATATTGCTAAGACTAATGTCAAAGTGTTTACTGCCTATGTTTTCTTCTAGTTTTATAGTTTCAGGTCTTACTTACATTTAAGTTTTTTGCATTTAAACACTCACTATTTGCAAGTGACAGTTTCTACTATATGTAGAAAAACCTAAAGACTCTACCAAAAAACTGTTAGAACTAATAAATGAATTCAGTAAAATTATAGGATACAAAATTAATATGCAGAAATTTGTTGTGTTTCTATACACTAATAACTAACAACCAGAATAAGAAATTAAGAAAACAACCCAATTTATAGTTACATGAAAAAGAATAAAATACCTAGAAATAAATTTAAACAAGGAGATGAAAGACCTGTAATCTGAAAACTATGAGACAGTGAAACTATGAGACAGTGAAAGAAACTGAAGAAGATACAAATAAATGCAAGAATCTACTGTGTTCCTGGATTAGAAGTTGTAATATTGTTAAAATGTCCATACTGCCCAAAGCAATATACAGATTTAATGCAACCCCTGTTCAAATACCAATGGCATTCTTCTTAGAACTAGAACAAATAATCCTAAAATTTATGTGGAACCACAAAGACCCTAAATAGCCAAAGCAATCTTGAGAAAAAAGAACAAAGTGAGAGGTATCACGCTCCCTGATTTTAAAGTCTACTACAAAGCTACAATAATAAAACAGCATGGTACTGGCATAAAAACAGATACATATCGATCAATCGAACAGAATAGAGAACCCAGAAATATACCTTCACTTATATGGCCAATTTAATAAATGCCAAAGGAGGCAAGGATATATAATGGGTCAAATGACAGCCTCTTTAATAAATGGTGTTGGGAAAATGGGACAGTTACATGCAGAAAAATGAAATTGAACTACTTTCTTATACCACATACAAAAAAATCAAAGTGGATTAAAGACTTAAAGTAAAACCTGAAACCATAAAACTAGAAGAAAACATAGGCAGTAAACACTTTGACATTAGTCTTAGCAATATCTTCTTGGATACATCTCTTCAGGAAAGGGCAACAAAAGCAAAAATGAACAAATGGGACTACATCAAACTAAAAAGTTTCTGCACAGTGAAGGAAACCATCAACAAAATGAAAAGATAACCTGCTGAATGGGAGAAGATATTTACAAATAATATATCTGATAAGGGGGTAATGTCCAAAATATATAAGGAATTCAACACATCAACATCAAAAACCCCCAAAATGTCCAATTAAAAAATGGACGGAGGACCTGCAAAGACATTTCTCCAAAGAGGACATACAGATGGCCAACAGACATGTGAAAAGATGCTTAATATCACTAATCATCAGGGAAATGCAAATCAGAACCACAAGGAGATACCACCTCACACCAGTTACAGTGGCTATCAGAAAATCAGCAAGTAAGTGTTGGCGAGGATGTGGAGAAAAGGGAACCCTCGTGCACTGCTGGTGGGATTATAAAATGGTGCAGCAACTATAGAAATCAGTATGGAGGTTCTTCAAAGATTTAAAAATAGGGGCAGCCGGTTGGCTCAATTGGTTAGAGTGCAGTGCTCATAACACCAAGGCTGCCGGTTCGATTCCCACATGGGCCAGTGAGCTGCACCCTCCACAACTAGATTTAAAACAACGACTTGACTTGGAGCTGATGGGTCCTGGAAAAACACACTGTTCCCCAATAAAATTTATTTTAAAAAATTAAATAAAAATTTAAAAATAGAACTACCTTATGACCCAGCAACTCCACTTCTAGGCATTTATCTGAAGAAAACAAAAACACCAATTTGAAAAGATATCTGCACCCCTATGTTTATTGCAGCATAATTTACAATAGCCGAAATATAGAAGCAACCGTGATGTCGATTTGGTTGTCTCTTGGTTGGACTATGATGACATCTGAGCAAAAGCTGCAATGGCATAGCTCACTGAGTCCCAACTTCTCATCAAGTAAGTTTGTCGGGATTAAAATTTATAACCATCAACAATGACAAGCTGGCATGGAGGATGAGTTGGGGAGACTGGACAGATAAATGCAAAGTGCATTAACAAAACACAACCCGGACTAAATGCCAAACAAAGAGCATGGACAATGAGTGTCCACAAAGAAGGAAGAGATCACTGTGAATGTGCTTGCCCAGGAGAATATGGGGAGGCCTTTTGGAGCAGGTGAGGCCTGCTCTGGGCTGTATTTGGAGGAAGGGTAGAAGGCGTGTTCATTAGGGGGAACAACAGGATCTGGGCATGCTCCCTGGGTCTTCACGGCTCACGCTGGTTAAACTGGGGCCCAGGGCATACTGGGTTGTGGAAGGCATTTTATCTTATGGGAACTTTTTATTTTTTTTTCCTCAAAACCACATATCCTTGATCTCTAAAGAAAAATAAGATATTGATTAAACATTAAAAACAGCAATTTACCTGTTACATATTCATGTACTTTAATGAGCTTTTTAGTCATATTTCTTTCCAATACCATGTCTCTGGTATTTTTATGAGTAATATATTTTCAATATCTCTTTATCTCTCTTATCTTCATAAAATTGCCTGCAACGTTATTCAAAGTTGTATTTTATAGTTAACATCTTTGAAATTGTTGATACCTTCAGTTGACTCTTCTCTATTAAGAAAGCAATCTTTGTAGGTGTTGAGATAATTAGTACAGGCTGAGCAAATTAGTACGTGCCGAGCAAATTCTGTTACATGAAAGATATTCTCAATTCTAACTTTCTTGATATTGAATTATGTAAATATTTTACCTTCCATTCAGAAAAACTATTCAGAATATAAGACAACGCAGACATTTTCTTTGTCCATGATTTTTTTTTGAATGTTTCACCAACTTTAAATCCTGAATAATTCTAGTCCTTAATTTTATTTCATTGTAATACAGAATATACATTTACCCAATCAGAAATAATAGCTCCATCAAAGTATTCTTTTTAGAACTTGAGATATTTTAAAGCATAATTTTGAAATTTTGAAATTAAATCTTCCATACCATTGAGCAATCATGGTGTATTTTGTTTAGTTCATTCCTTACTTTTGTAGAAATAAATGTCAATGTTTTCCTACTTATAAGTTGTGATTTAATCATTGTAATTTACAAAAAGTTTTAAAAACATTTTTTTTGCTCTGTTTAATACTTTGATTATATATTTCCCTCTGATTTTCCACTAAAGTAACGAAAACTTACAGGAATTGTTTACCAAAACATTCAGTATAGTTGTAGGGAATTTAGTTTCATTTATGAAGTAGTTCTTCGAATATTCAAACTTATCTACAATATGACTGAGAAGAAGGCGCAAAGAGAAAAATTACATATTGCCATGCTGAAGTATTTTTTGGTATCCAATATGAGTTTCATCATAGAAATTCTATAGGTCAGTTACTCTGCTTATATAAAAATATTGCAAAGCATGTCAACTGCAGCTTCTATTTTGATTGGCACAGTATCTCAGCTTGTTTGAATGGTATTTGAATTATGTTTGTACCACAAACAATTCTAATTAGCTTTCTGTTTCATAGCTATCTTAATTTAGTGAGAATATTAATTTTTTTTTCAGCTGAGCCATCCTGCCACCTGTTGGCAGCTCAACGGCTGCTCAGCTCGGGCCGGGCATCGAACCGCTGTTACTCAGAGCTCAAACTCTTGAGTGAGCTCTTAACCAACTGAGCCACTCGGCCGGCCCGAGAATATTAATTTTTAATGTGACACTATGCTCCACTAAAATCTGTATTTATATTAACTGCCAAATAATTTTGATCTTCAATGTTTACCTTTTTAAATGAGTTTCAATAGCACATACCAGAATGTCAGCTATTTCATTTTCAATAGAAAAAGTTTTCAAAAGGTTTACTTTTATTTCATGAATTGGATAAACACAGTTTAACCATTATTTGAATTAATTGAGTTTTTTCTATTTGAAAGTCTCTGATAAAACTGATATACAACTGAGATCATATTACTGAGGATTTTTTTCTTCCACTAATGGACCCAATACATTAATAGCTTTCAATTCCTTTTTGGTAGGTGCACAACAAGCTTGAAATTGAAGATGTAAACCTTGGAATTTTACTTCTTCCTTTCCAGTTTGGATGCCTTTTAATTTCTTGCCTAATTGCTCTGGCCAATACTTCCAGCACTATGTTGAATAGAAGTGGTGAGAATGAGCATCTTTGTAAAGATCCTGATCTTTGAGGAAAAACTCAGTTTTTTAGCATTGAGTGTGATGTTAATGGTGAGCTTGTCATGTATGGTGTTATGTTGAGATATGCTTCTGTACAAAGTGTGTTGAGTGATTTTATCATGAAGGAGTATTGAATTTTATCAGATGCTTTTTCTGCATCTATTGAGATGATCATGTGATTTTTATCCTTCGTTCTGTTACTATGTTGTATCACTTTTAGTTGAACCATCCTTGCATCCCAGGATAAATCCATTAGATTATGGTGTGTGATCCTATTAAAGTGCTGTTGAATATGGTTTGCTAGTATTTTGTTGAGGATTTTTGTATCTGTGTTCATTAGAGATATTATCCTATGGTTTTCTTTTTTTATAGTGTCTTTGTCTGACTTTATCAGGCTAATGCTGGCCTTATAAAATGAGTTTGGAAATGTTCCTTCCTCTTCAATTTTTTGGAAGAGTTTGAGAAGGACTGACAGTAATTCTTTTTTAAATGGGTGGTAGAATTCACCCGTGAAGCCAACTGGTTCTAGGCTTTTTTCTTGTTGGGAGGTTTTTTTTTGTTTTTGTTTTTGTTTTTAAGATTTTTATTGGGGAATTTGGAGATGGGAACAGCGCTGGGGAATTGGGGGATGGGGAACACACAAGTTGCTGTCGTCTTGTTCCTCAGTCTAGTTGTGGAGGACGTTGCTTCACTGGCCCAAGTTGGCACCATCATTGAGCTCTTCCCGGGCGAGGCAGATCAGTCGCCAGCTTCTGGACGGCC
>NW_017732466.1:259157-266189 GCF_001890085.2 Hipposideros armiger | reverse complement strand
CATCTTAGCTGTAGAGGGCAGTGTCACTGGCCCTCATATGTGGGATCCGAACCGGGGCCCTCTGGCGTCCCAAGCCAGCTCTTAACCAATGCGTCTCTCGGCCAGCCCACTTGTTGGGAGGTTTTTGATTACTGTTTCAATCTCCTCGCTTGTTACTGGTCTGTTCAGATTTTCTGTTTCTTCATGATTCAGTCTTGGTAGATTATATGGTTCTTGGAATGAATCTATTTTTTTCCCAAGTTATCTAATTTGTTGGCATGTAATTGTTTATGGTGATCACTTATGTGTACAATACAGCATTGCTGACTGTAGGTACAATTTGAAGAGTGAACTCTGGAGCTTATTTATCTTGCTTTACTGAAACTTTATACCCGAGGATCAGTTTCTGTACGTGTCTTACAATGTGGGTTTGGAGTTTCAACTTGACCCGGGACTCTCTCTTCTCTCCATGGTCACCCCTCTCTGTCTCGCAGTTTTACAGTGTTCAAGTCACCTTTTCCTGGTTCTCTGGTTTCCCACTCTGGAAGTAGAATTCTTGCCTTGTGCTGATATTGTTGGTATTGCACATACTTTGCTTCTGTGACTTGTGGCCCTTTCTAATGTATACATTTTGGGTAACCGTTTGACTCTGAGTTTTATGTAGTTTCCCATGAAAATATCTCCTCTTAAAACCCTCACCCCATTTCTGACCCTGACACATGCCTAAAATTTTAATGGTTTGTTTCGATTTGTGGTTAGACCCCATAAAAAATGGGACCTTAGCTAGCTAAAGTGGCTACACCAAAAGAGACATATCAGAATGTTTTGGAGCCATTTCATGCCATTGCTATTTGATACGATACGATAGTTTTCTTTTTCTTCCCTTCTTTGTGGGAATTGCTGTTGGTGCTTTAGCCTGATCTTAGCAATCATTACTCTTAAACACAATGAAATCTTTCTTTTAATTTGTGTTCCCCCAGAGGCAGACTTGGAGACAAAGATTTGAATGGAAGTATTTTTTAGCTTTTTGGAAAATTTAGGGAACACAGGCAGGGGAGTATGGGTATTGATATACTCAGGGGAATGTAATAAATAGAGCGTACATTATTAAGCCAGTATCCGCAGTGGAAGGCTAAACTTAATCCTGGGGGACTCTCTGGCAAATGGTGTAAAACACGTGGCTCATAATTATGACACCCCAAGGGCATGCGCTTTGGCATATCCATGTCAGCGGCCATCAGTTATTTGTTGAGGGCTGCTCCTCAGGGTTTTCAGTGTCTCCGTCTCTACCCAGCCCCTCAGCCCACCATGTATGTTAGCAGAGTTGTCTTCCATATTTCTGTGAAAAGCCCACCAGCACAGAGACACAGATTGCTATATTCTGATTTATAAGAAATACTGATTTGGTCATTCAGATGACCAAAATATATTCCTCATATATATTTGGTATTTGTCAGTCCATATTCTTGGCTCATAGCTCCCCCAACCCTGGATGTTTCTTGTGATAAGAGTGATAATGGTGGCTTTTGTTAGGTTAATCAGGTGACTTTTGGAAAGCACCTCAGGATGGGGGCAGCTTGCTTGGAGAACCACCCAGGTGACTAGAGGGTTGGAACTTCCAATCTCCTCTTCTCTGCTCCCTGGAGGCTGAATGAGTCCTAATGGCCAATGCTTGAATGAATCATGCCTATGCGATGAAGCCTCCATGAAAGCCCCCAAGGAAGGGTTCAGAGAGCTTCCAGGTTAGTGAGCACTTGGGAGTGCTGGGAAAGTGGCACCTCTGGTGATGGCATGGGAGCTCCGTCCCCTCCCCACACACCTTTTCCTGTGCACCCCTCCCATCTGGATGTTCATCTCTGTCTGGTAGGACTGATCCCTTAACCTGTAGGATCTGGTGCTCGGGGTAGATAGTGTCATAGCTGAGTTGAATTGGACACCAGCTGGTGTGACAGAGAATTGCTTGTTGTGGGGGGAAAAAAACCCCACACATTTGGTGAACAGAAGTATTCTGTGTGAATGTGGTAGTCGTGTAAAACTCAAGGTGACACACGGAGAAAAACACAATAGGGAAGATCTGGGTTTTTACCTACACAGGTGAAAAGTTGAGTTTTCCTAAATCACATTGATGATGATGGGTGACAGAGATGGTGGGGTCCTGGGATAGGAACAGGCACTGACAGAAACACCAAGGCTGCTCCCTGCAGATGCCAGCCAGTCCCTGCGTGGAGGACATCTTGGAATGCAGGCGCCTAGTGTGCCTGGGAGACAATACTGGGACACAGCTCTCAATCAATAATTAGGGGAGCCAATGGAAAATACCCTGACTCTCTGTGGCTTATTCTGGGACCACAGACTCTGTCCCTGACTGCTATGTGCAGATGACTCCCACCTCCTGGGACCTGAGGGGCTCCTGGAAGGACAGTGACACGCAGAAGGCCAAGGGGTAGGGAGCCTTGGGTGCCTGTGCAGGTTCTGCCCCTCAGGGGCTGCGAGTTTTAGGGCCACTACTTTTCCTCTCTGTGAGAAAGATCCCTCTCTATCCCTACTTATCTCCCTCATCATGGGCAGTGAGAACCCACAAACTCCTCAGTTCCTTGAGAGAAAGGCCTAGAAAATCGGGGTACTCGAGGCTCCTTTGGGAGGGATTTTGGAGGGAAGACACAGCGGGACACAGAGAAGCCTGTGAGAAGTTTATTTTGTAGCCACAGCACACAGCCCAGCCAAGTTGCCTCAGAGGAAGCCGCCTCGGGCAGGGCGCAGTGAGACAAAACCTTCCAGTAAGATCAGTTTACGTAGAGGGTCTTCAAGACATGAAAACGGTTCGCTTCGATGGGTATCACTGCCTTATTGTTGTTAGGGCAGATATTCAGTTGACGAATGACGTCAACCACAGCTGCGATGACTACAGTGCCTGAAAGAGACAAGAACAAAGGTCATCTCTGATGACACTCTAACCCTCAGTGTCCTCACTTTCTACTAGGACCAGCCACTTCCCCACTGGGACTCAGTTTCCCCAAATCATTTGCTATGGTTTATGAGCTTTCCTCACACCACCCCTCACCTTTCGAACCTGGGCATGGTCTCCATCTACTGTCCTTCTCTCTTCCCCTCCTTCCCTTCCATCCTTCTGCCCTGGGTTCTGCTCCCGATCTGGTGCGACATTTCTCTTCATGGTGTCTCCCCCTTGTGGACAGTTCTTCCCTGGGCTGAGCCCTCTACTTACGGTTGGCCTGGAAGTCCCAATAGAAGGTTCTTGGATAATCTTCACAGAGGCAGCCGGTGAATTTATAGTTAAAAGGGCCATCAACTGGAATGCTGCTTATCAGGTGAGCTTTGATCTGGGAGGAGGAGGCGGGGAAGAGGAGCCGTGTTAGTCTGCGGAGAGGGAAGAGGAAGACAGAGAGGGCCGAGGGGGAGGAGGACAGGCACATCCTCAGAGGGCCGGGACACGGGGAGTCCGCTTTTGTAAGTCTCATTTCAGAGGCTGAAGTCCAGGTCACAAGGTTTTCTGTCCCCACGTCCTCAAATTCCTGTGTTAGCACATGGGTCTCGGGCTTGGGGAAGGCGGTGGGGGGTGGGGACGAGGGGAGTGAGTCCCCAGGGCCTGGAGCTCTCATTCTGGGCAGCATTCACGCAGGCCCGTGACCCCAGCCAGACCCCTGGGGTGAGGAAGCTGAAGCCAGGCCTGTAGCCGGAAGTGCGGCCAGGCCCCAGCTGCTGTGCCCCTCTAGAACTTCATGACCGTTCGCTCACAAGGAAAGTGATGTCTCTCGCTCTTGCTTGCCTCAGTTGTGAGAGGAAAACAGTGACCTGCCAAACCTGGGTGTTAGATGAGCCAATGGAATCTTGACGATAACTTTATCTTTCGTCTGGTTAATGCTCGGCACAGGGGTTTAATCCCGGAGTCCATAGACCTGAGGATTCTGTGTCTAGAATTCGGTTTGTCTGAGCACTCAGATGGAAAGAAGCTGTGTCTTTATATTGCTAAACTCCCATTGGAATTGAGCATTCCTTCCGCTGTGAACGCCATCAACCATCCAAGCATTCGCAGTGTGTGTGACGTCACCACGGGGAGAAACATGCATATGTTTGTGCCACATTATAGATTTAGAGATCTTGAAATATTGCCTGCCCTCATTGCTACTCAAAAACGCAACACAAAACAAAACACAGGGCTGTTGTCATTGGGCTGCCTGGTCGTGCCTGGGGCCATCTGCCTGTCACTTGAAGCTTGTCCCGGTGACGGGCAGCTCTGCCCTGAAGAACCCGTCAGCCCCTAACAGTGAATTCAAGCGTTCTCACCACTGGGATTTTACTCAGAGCACTTTGGAGGTTCTGATTTCTTAAGAGATGCCTAACCTTGTCTTGTTTACCTTTCTATTACATTTGCAACAATATATCTTCATGAATCAGAATTTTCAACACAAAAACTTGGGACCCATTAGATGTCCAGTACGATCCATATATGTGATTCATTGTCAGACCAGTAACAAACACAGTTTAAGGCCCTTATTCACGCTCAACAACCACAGCCATCACATAGATAATCTTTCTAAACTAAAATTGAACTTGTCTATATTTTAAATGTATTGTCTTTTCAGCTCATGTGTTGACAAATATATTACTGTATCACAAGGTGATTTTTAATCCTTTTATCATTGTTCCTCAATATGGTAGCTTTCCTATGTAATCCAGTGCATTTTACTGATTCATTTAAAATAATTTTCTGAGAAGACTTCCGTAGACTTCATGAGACCAGCAAAATGACCCTTGTCACAAATGTTTAAGCATTATGGTTACCACAGGTTTTCTTCAGCCTTAAAGGATTACATGATCTTTATATTCAAACATGATTGTGGATGTCATCTATTCTCTTTTAATTTTATATTTGTGATCCTAATATCTCACTTGTTCAAAAATTTAGTTGCAAAAGACTTATAATAATTGATAGAAAATGAGGATTAGGTTAGATATCTCAAACATGTAAAAAGTTACATTTTCCTAAAATTTTTAAAATACGAAGATAATTTTATAGCTATACATTTATTTTTAATTGGAAGCTACAAATAAAAATGGGTTAAACAGAACTAATAGAATGTCCCATAAACTGTTTCTTATTTTCAACATCATTTATTCCATGGGTTTCTTGTCCTTTACTGATACTTGGGTAGGTTTGAAAAAGATTGCTTTATTTTATTGTACTAGCATTGTTCTTAAAACATAGTCTTATTAATTACATAAGCACAAAATTATATCATATGTCACTTTGTTGGCTCTGCACAGTTTTTTACACCTAACACTGTCTTGGGTGGAAATGGACTTTCATTTCCTATCGCCACCAGAAACTGCCATTATCACAAACGTCTATGCAGATATTCTCATCCCTTTTATCCTCTTGGTTATGATAAACACACATAATATTTAGGAATTATGATTAGGCCTCCCTTCCACCCCACATTAACATACATATTCTTGGACTGTACATAGAAAATTGTGACAAAGCAGCTGTGTTACTCTTTGCTGAATGATGAGAAATCTTTCTCTTATGGGTGAGGGCCATTTCTAGAATGCATTTTAATGAATAGCAATCCTCATGCTCCCAAGTTAGCTTTCTATTTAATCATTGTCCTTAGATCTAACCTGAGTTAGGAAACTCATGCTGTAGATAAATAAATACTTGTGCTGCCCCAGAGGGCGCCCTCCTTGCAGGAGGTGGTGGAGATGCCTGGGCCTTGGCCCGAGAACAGCGGTGGTTAACAAGGGGCAGATTGTGTGGGTATGACAACACCTGAACAGACTGCTGATGAGAAGGTCACACTTTTCCCTGGGGCAAGTGACTCTTCCTCATGGTCCCTGAGCAGCCAGAGAACAGGGGTAACACTTGAACCTATTGCTACGGAACGTACAGTCGTTGGACCCCCAGCTTTGGCATGCCTGGGACATTGTTAGGAATATCAAGGCTCTGTCCTCTCCCCAGACCTACTGACTCAGAATCTGCATTTTAACAATATCTCCAGGTGGTATTGTTACCATATGTGAAAATTGGGAGCATGAGGATTGCTGTTCATTATATTATTAATTATACTAAGCAATATGAAAGTGAGAGGTTAATCATTAAGGAGCTCTATTTTTCTTGAGTTCACTCTCCCACGCCTCTACTTACCACCATACATTCTCTCAATTGTGTTCTAACTGAAAGCCTCAATGTGACTTCTTCATTTGTTCTTGTGAGTTGGGGCAAGTTCGCGTCCATTATCATCACCTGTCGACTGGTTTGGGGAAGACAGAAGCAGGTCAGAGAGCAGAGATCCACCCATAAGAGAGAGGGCGCACCACGAGCAGGGTAGGGGGACCAGGGAAGGCGCAAGGGGAAGGGGACAATGGGAGTTGGATCAGCAGCTGAGAGCAGAACCCCCAGGGAACTTTTGGTTTTTGGTTGGTTTGGTTATTTTGTACTGCTTTTGTTTCGCTTAATAAAGCAACTTGGATTCTTTTTTTTTTTTTAATTGGGGAATTGGGGGGGGGGAAACAGTGTTGGGGAATTGGGGAGGGGGACCAGCCAAGTTGTTGTTCTTCAGTCTTAGTTGTGGAGGATTTGCCATCTGGCTTCCCATTGGCAGCTCACAGCCTCTAAACTCAAGGTGCTGTGTTACAATCTTAGTTGTAGGTGGGCGTAGCCACCATCCCATGCAGGAGTCGAACCGGCAGCCTTGTTGTTAAGAGTGCATGCTCTATCCACTGAGCCATCCAGGTAGCAGCTCAGCTCAAGGTGCAGAGTTCAGTCTTAGTTGTGGGTGGATGTACCCCACCATCGAACAGGCAGTCTTGTTGTTAGGAGCACGTGCTCTCACCAGTTGGGCCATCCTGCCACCTGTTGGCAGCTCGGGTGCAGCGTCACTGGCCCATGTGGGAATTGAACTGGCAGCCCTGTTGCTCAGAGCTTGTGCTCTTAAGCTAACTCTTTTTTTTTTTTTAAAGATTTTTATTGGGGAATTGGGGGGATGGGAACAGTGCTGGGGAATTGGGGGAAGGGGAATAGACAAGTTGCTGTCG
>NW_017732466.1:252574-258647 GCF_001890085.2 Hipposideros armiger | reverse complement strand
TGTTTTGTTCTTCAGGCTAGTTGTGGAGGACGTTGCTTCACTGGCCCAAGATGGTACCATCATTGCGCTCTTCCCGGGTGAGGCACATCAGTCGCCGGCTTCTGGACGGCCGCTCACTGCGGCTGCTGGCTACACACGGTAGCCCATGGCAACCCACTGCCACAGGGGCTGCAGCCTATGCCGTTGCCAGCGACTCACTGCAGCCCAGCTAGGTCGAGCTGTTGTTCAGCATCTTAGCTGTGGAGGGCAGTGTCACTGGCCCTCATATGTGGGATCCGAACCGGGGCCTCTGGCGTCCCTAGCCAGTTCTTAACCGTCGTGCCACTCGGCCGGCCCTGGATTCTTTATTTACAACTATCTTCTTTCTTTCCAGTGACAGAAAATACATTACAAAAACAGAATGAAGTACTATGCCACACGTCACTTCCTAACAAAATTCTGTAGGTCCCATTGATTGTCCCCTGAGTGGGAGGGTTCATGCCATCATTAGAAGAAATTTCGTATCAACAGAAATTTCATATTAAACCATAAGCATGTCAGTGCTCTGGGGTAGTTTGTGGGACCATCCCTGAAGTTCCTCCTTGTTTGGTTTCTGGTGGGGCCCAGGAATTGGTGTTGATTTAGTTCTGTAGGGGATTTGGACACAAGGCCATATTTGGGAACTTGAGGTACCACTGTACACTCAGGGCCCACACCCCCATCTCATAGGGAAGAGGACATGGAGCGAAAGAGAACAGCCAAGTGTGCCCCTGCGACGCCTGCATTACTTTCTCTTTCCCAGAAACTCCTGACGAAGCTCCTTTGGTGTTGGGTGAGAGAGGAAGGAATTCAGGCTCTGGGCCTCTGGGCTGCCCAGCCCCGTTTCCTAGGGGAAGCCGTCAGATTCCCGAGAGATTGCATTTCTTACGCCAGCTGCTGTAGTGCTCAGGGCACAGGGAAGGGGCGTGAAGCCTTCAGTTTCTTCAAAATTCCTCCCGTTTGTAAATGAATTTGGGATTGATGAGATGGCCGGCAGAGCTAGAGTGACCAATCCCAGTTTGCCTGACAGTGAGGGGTTTCTTGGGATGAGGGACTTCCAGTGCGAAAGCCAAGAAATTCCGGGACACTGGGATGCTGGGTCCCCTGTATAGCATAGCTTATTTCAACAACTCGCTGCCCCTCAGGGCTGAGTGCAGTGACATCTGTATCTCAACCTGTCCCCACTCAGGGTTTCTGGGACACGTGGCTCCATTATATCAGCTTGTCAAAACCCTGAGTGGTTTCCTCCAGGACAGGACGTTTGGTCGTGCCACACACAGCACCACTGGAATCACAATCTAGAAACCCAGCATCCCAAACTCTGTCCCTACAGAGAAAACTCCATGGAGTTCTTGAGCATCCCTTCTCCCCAGAAATGGCTCCATTTCCTACCTCAATTTGCTTGCCCCAATCTCCCTGCTTCCTTCAAACACGCACCCTCAATGAGTTGGCTTCTGAACCTGTGCTCCCAGGTCCCAGCGTGGGAGGGCGCCATGCTGGTCATCACATTTGTGTTTGGGCTTCAGAATAGGAAGACTGTCTAAGCTGCTGGGCCAGCTCAGCTTGGGGCCGCGGGGCCAAGGATTAGTGTCCCGGGCCTCTGATCATTCAATGAGTCCTGGCAGAGCTGCCCAGACCTATTGTTGGAACTCACAGACCTGTTAAACCTTCTTCTTTAGGAGGCAAGGTGTGAAGAGGTGCAGTTTACTGAGCAGAAATCTAACAAAGGTTTAGGCTATGGATGGGATGTAGATCAGAGCCCTAGAGGGAGACGAATGGTTAATTACAGCCTATATGTACACTGGGAGCCTTATTTCCATAGGCGACCTAGAAACACCCAGTGGAAATTGAGGGGAATTGATGAAGCTCCTAAGAGGAGAGAGGTGGGATTGGCATGAGAAAACCCTGGGCTTAGAGTTCTGGGAAGGTGAGGAAGTTTTCAGGACAGGATATGCAGCCTCCCAGGCTGGGCGAGGAGCCCTCCCCAAAATGCTCGGCTCACGTGTCTTCCTGAGCTGTGTTGGTTCCCAGCAGCAGGCAGAAAAGCAGGAGCAAGGCGGCATGGCTGGCCCTGAACAGGAGCTGGAGAGAGTACATGCTGCAAGAGATGGAATCTGATGTCCCAGAGAAATGGGCTTTCAGAGCCCAGCACACGCTTTATATGCAGATCAAGGGCATGCAAGAGCTGCCAAGCAGATCCATGTGATTAATCGCCCAGGTTCCCCGTCCCGCTCGACATCTTTCCTTGTTGAGCTAGTTTGTTTTGCCACAGAAAATGTCAACATTCACTAGAGCGTTAGAGTCTGAGAGAGAAGTTGGATTATCCTTCCTCATTTTCTCAGTACCAGGGTTTCCCCATGTTCGGGATATACGGCTCTTCCCTAGCTTACACAAATGGCTTCTTACCCCCCATCTTTCTATGCCTGTCTGTCCGGGTGTATGTAGCATTAGCGTCATTCCCTGCTCCCCTAGTTTCGGAGGGGCGGAGAGCCCAGCTATGGTAGCAGATTTCAGACCACAGCCCTAGGACACATTGGCTTGATCCCCTTATTGGAAGTTCAAGAGGAAACATTGTTCAAAACATGTGGTAGGAAGCTGGGGTGATGAGGGCTTCCCTAGGGGACAACACCACCACGCAGGGTCTGGGGAGGACCAGAGATGGGCTTCTCCGGATGATGGAGGCCACAGCACTGAGTGACGTGACGATGTTTGTGACTGTCAAGTCTTTCTTACCTTCATGGGTCATAGTAATGTCCTGCAGAGGCCTGAGATCCCCAGCTACCCCACAGTCCCCAGTGCAGGGCAGTCTTGTACCTCCAGCACATTCCTGTAAAGAGCTGGCATCTCCAAGTCAGACTCCTTGACATTAAACAGTCTGCTTACTTAACTACTGACATGACCACTGTCTTACACATGTCATAGAGCACAGAGCGTTAGGGGGACCCACACGGGAAGGACTCCTTCCGTGAGCACAGAACCCACACTGTGTCCGGAAGAGTGCTCTGGTTCTGGGGTTTCTCTCCCTGGGATGGAAGGCAGACTCAGTCTTTCTGACACTGGCACTGGAATATTTCTCTGTACTCAATTAAATCAATTCCTTAGCGTATGACGTATGATATTGTGGAATTTGTTCCTATGCTTTGCATGAAAAGTCACATTCATGCTGGAGTGACCGACGTACGTTGCCATAGGTATGATTCAGCTTTGAAGGCTCAGATGTGTGTGCTTCTGGTTTCTGAAAGCATCTTTCTAAATTGCTCTGTCTGCTTATTCTACTCTTGCACGTCCCTTCTCATCTCTTCAAACTTGACATCATTCATGTCATTCCTCACTTGGTAAATTCAGCTATTGTGATCACATGATTTCTTCTTTGTTTCTGTCCCATGTACTCGAGAACAATGCTTTCATGTCACCTCACCCTGGGCGCGTTGGTCCTCTTTCACAAACATTCTCCCACGGGGCAGTTTTCTTTACACCTGCTCCTTTTCTTACTTACTTGAATAATTTCCATCAGAGGGACACGCGAGCTGAGATTAATGAAGAAGTGAGGCAAAAGAACGTAGGAAGTGTCCTGTGGGGAAAGCCAGGAAGAACCCTTTGCTGGGGTTTAACTACCTTGGCAGGCAAAGCCCCATCCTTGAGGACATGCTTCCAGCACACTCGCAGCAAAGCTCCAAAAGGGGGGAATGCCAATGGGGTGTGAGAATATGTCAAAGGCACAGAGGCTGTTCTGCCAAAGGCCAGCAGGATCTGCAATCTGCGGAAGCTTCAGTGTGCATGACAGATCTTAGGCCTGCTGTGCAGGGCATGGCTAGTGCGGTGGCTAATTTTATGTGTCAGCTTGGCTAGACCACGGTACCTCGTTTTCAGCAAAACACCCATCTAGATGTCCCTATAAAGGCATTTTTCAATCAATAAACGTTGAGTAAGGCTGATTAACCTCCATAATGTTGGTAGGCCTCATCCGGTCAGTTGAAAGCCTTAAGAGAAAGGACTGAAGTTCCCCAAGAAAGAGGAAATTCTGCCATCAGAGTGCCTCCAGACTCGACCTCAACTTCTCCCTGGCTGTGTGGTGTGCTGGCCTGCCCTGCAGATTATGAACTTGCCAGCCTCCATCTCCCCTCCCCTCTCCTCCCTTTCCCCTTTCTCTGTATACACACACACACACACACACACACACACACACACACACACACACAGACACACACACATACACAGACACACTCACACACACACACACACAGACACAAACACATACAGACACACACACATACACAGACACACACACACGTATCTTTATTCTCTATAATAAGAAGCAAAAAAGTAGATAAACCTATGTTTAGTAATTAATGTTTCATTATTTTATCTTATTTGGAAATGATCTAGACATTCAATGAATATCTGTCATTTAATTTAGCTAGCAAAAATTTAGTTTCAAGTTACCAAAGAGATTTAGGAAACCATTTTTAAGTACACATACAATATAATTATTGCTAAAGAGTTCACCTAAGAGGAAACCTTTTATCCTACTTACATTTATTTAATATACTTGCTCTAAACAATTAAGTTTAGGTTACCTATGAAAATTTCATCATACCAATTCTTTTTCTTGCTGACAAATTTTGCAACAGAGATAACATGAACTTATTTGACTAATAAATCCAGATAGAATAAAAATATTATTTAATGCTGATGATAGGTATGCCTATTTAACAAAATCAAAATCAAGCCAGCTTTAATATCAAATATTTTCCCAGATCACATGATTCTGAGAAGCATTTAGGTTAGTTCCTGTTATATTTTTGAGAATTCTCTTAAACGTACTTGTGTGTTTACGTCAATTTAATAGATCTTTTAAAAAATAAATTAACAATATCATCCGGAAATGTCACTCAACACACATGAACACACAAACAGAAACCTCCCTAGCCTTTATTTAAAAATTACTGCCATAGGATGGGTAAAATAATGTAAAAGAACAGTTGGGTTCCAACTGTGTTTCTGGCGGATGGAATAAATGAAGCTTACCTGTATAGATGGCTAAAGCTTTTTTTAAATTTATATTTGTGGAGAAAACAAGATTTGTTTTCATCCTTGGCGAGGGGGCCTTGGAGGCAGAGAAGTAGTTTGTACTTTCAAAAACACCCTCGTCTCCTATTTTTTTCCTTCAGTCTTAGGAATTGGGGATGATAAAGATAGCAGGGCTTTGAACTGCTTCTAGAGCTGCGTTTCTGGTTTTGTAAATATTTGTAAGATAAGAACAATTGCTCTCAAAATGTGGCCTGTCGCTTAAGTCATCGCTTGACCTCCCTGCCTTACTTAGTACATAATCCTTAATGTACTTCTTTCCTTCTGGTTATATCCTTTGATTTTAGCTTAGGGGAGTAGGTCTGAAGAAAAAAAAAATCATCATCAGGCTCTTGCATTCTCATTTTCCAGCTTTTCCAAATTTCTGATTAAAAAGTTATTCAGTCCTTTCAAATATCTTGTCAGGTTTCAGCTGTGACAAACAGTAAATATTTCTTGTGGTATTAAACAATCCCATGGACTAAGAGGATGCAAAGGCTATTGCCTTCTCGTCTTTCCCTCCAATAGCCCCAAGAAAAAATGGACAGGGTTCAAGTCCTAGTTCCCTAGTGAGACACAAGGCTTATTTAAATAAAATAATCAGGTCAAAGAGATACAATCAATTAAAGTTGACCTAACTTTTTTTTTAACATAAAGCTTGTGTAAACATTGCAGTTTTCATACTCTTATCAATCCTTACTTTTTTTTTTTTTTAAATTGGGGAATTGGGGGATGGGAACAGTGCTGAGGAATTAGGGGAAGGGGAACAGACAAGTTGCTGACCTTTTGTTCTTCAGCCTAGTTGTGGAGGACGTTGCTTCACTGGCCCAAGTTTGCACCATCATTGCGCTCTTCCCGGGTGAGGCAGATTAATCGCCGGCTTCTGGACGGCCGCTCACAGCGGCTGCTGGCCGCTCACGCTGGCTGCTGGCTACACACGGTAGCCCATGGCAACCCACTGCAGCAGGGGCTGCAGCCTACGCCATCG
>NW_017732466.1:220616-251669 GCF_001890085.2 Hipposideros armiger | reverse complement strand
GCATCTTAGCTGTAGAGGGCAGTGTCACTGGCCCTCATATGTGGGATCCGAACTGGGGCTCTCTGGCGTCCCAAGCCAGTTCTTAACCATCGTGCCACTCGGCCGGCCCTTGTTTGGGGCCCTTTAACGTTGGGGGACCAACAGGGGTCAATTTGGCCCATTCAGCCTTTGGGAGTGCTGTACCCAAACCTTTGTTTAAACCCAATCAGTGTCCATTTTATTTATCTTTTTTTTTTTAAACCTCATAAGGATTTCCCTGCTGGGACAAATTCTGTGATTCTCCTTACATTTTCTCTTTGGTTCACCCTTATTAGTATTTTCAAAATAGGTATTTCCTTCTGTTTATTTGATCTGGAAGCCCTTGCTTTTTAAGTGCACTTTTAAATGATCTACTTGGGACATTTTTCATCATTGCCATTGTAATTTTAATTTCTTTGACTGCTGGCAGCAGTTTGGTAGGATCCTAGCTGTGAATGGAGTTTAGCCCACATTTCTGTCTGGCCATATTTTGCAGCTTCCAACCTGACAGTTACCAAGCCGAGTTCTTTAGATACAAAAATGGTCATGTTGTCTTTTAGTAAGATTTTGCCTTTGGTCCTCTTCTTTTTCTTAAGAACAGGACAATGAAATTTCCAATGTCCCTAATTTTTACAGTATGTGAAGAAAGGGAGTCTGAGTGGATTTTGATTCTTGTTCTAATTTCTGTCCTACCATTTTATGAAGGGACTCTTCACGACTAGCCATGACAACAATAGGAGAGCTCTGCAAAATTTTTTCTTTCTTTTCAATTCAGAAGTTTTTCCATTCAAAGGCTTCATTGTCTGGCTTTCAGTAGGATCTTAATAGAAACTCAAACCAATAAGGCTTTTTATGGAAAGACATAGGGTCAACTATTCAGGTTAGACCAGGGATGCATCTCTGGTGAAGGCACAGACGGTGAAGCCCTCATGACCCAAGAGAGTTTCACTCCTCAAAATATTCTCAGACAGAAAAACAGGCCATCAAGAGAAAAAACTCCCTTGGGAGCTTGGCATGGTCAGACACAGAGAGAGCTCAGAGTCCCAGTCTATTGACTGGCTACTGTGCATAAAAAAGAGGCTCTAAAATAATTCTGACTGAAGGTAACCTCACAGGGTGATTTGATCATAAATTCCTAACTGGGCAGGTCATGGTAGGGAGTCGCCCCAGAACTATAGAAAGGTTTATCTTTGCCTTAAGCAAGCCTGGTCAATTGCATCTGGTTAAGATGCCTAGTTCCCTAGTGAGACACAAGGCCTATTTAAATAAAACAATCAGGTCAAAGAGATACAATCAATTAAAGTTGACCTAACTTTTTTTTTAACATAAAGCTTGTGTAAACATTCCAGTTTTCATACTCTTATCAATCCTTACATATATATATATATATATATACACACACACACACACACACACACATATATATATATATATATATATATATATATATGTGACTTTCTGAGCTAGGGATGAGGTAAGGCGCCTTGGGGGTTCCAGAGGGTCACTGCAGAATGATAAGAGCAGATGTTTAGTAAATAGAAGTTTGCCCTGCCCTACAGATAGGTCAAAAGAGGTTATCTCTGACAATCTTATTATGGGCAAGTCCCCTAATGCAGATTCCTCTAGATCAGCGGTTCTCAACCTGTGGGTCGCGACCCCTTAGGGGGTCGAACTGCCCTTTCACAGGGGTCGCTGGGTACTCGTATGTGGGCGTATCTGCATGTGGGCCTGGAGACGGATAGAGGAGCGGTGTCTCGGTTTCTAAGACCATCGAAAATATGTGTTTTCCAATGGTCTTAGGCGACCCCTGTGAAAGGTTGAGAACCGCTGCTCTATATAATTGGGGATGGGATGGGGACAGAAGTTTCTCTTGAGCCCGGAGGGTCTCATTTGCTTTTAGCTCAAAATAAAACATACCACTGAGGCACATCTTGGGGAGGCTCTTTGTGAAGCTTGACAATGACATACCACCTTTAGGTTTTGAGTTAACTCTTTGCGTCTTAGCTGAAAAGTTTTCTGAGGTGGCTTTGAAAGGTGGCATATGACTGTATGTGTGTGTGCGTATTTGTTTGAGGATGTAGAGGGCACAGCTTTTCGGACGATGGAGCGCTGTTTGACATTTTGGGACCTGACACTTCTAGGAGAGTTACTCACAGATCTCCCAATGAGCAATCTTCCCCAGCAGTTATTCGCACTAAAGGAGGAGAGCAGTGAAAAGGAAATGAGGGATTAGAGAGATGGTCATCTGCAAACATGGAAGAACCAGGAAACCCTTAACTTTCCTACCTTCGCAGCCAGCCCTGCCCAGGGGAATGGACTTTTCCTTTAATCTTGTTCAAGGAAGTAGCTTGCCACCTTTGGCAGGTGCCTTATTTATTTCGTGCCCATCTCTCTATCCCTCTTCCCTTCTAGAACCTGGCTTTTTCTAGGTGTCTTAGGTCAGCAACCTTGAAACAAAGTTTAACTTTCTAGAAGCCCGTGAAGCAGATTGTTCTGTGTCGTGTCTCTTACCCATTTCGCCCTTGCCCAGCAACAAACAGGCCAGAGAACCAGATGGAGAAATGAGGTTCTCTAGTCCTAGACTTCCCTTTATTGGGAGGCCTGAGAATTTCTTTCCTTTCATAGATTTCTGCTGTAAGTGTACATTCCTAAAGGAGTTCTTCAAATTTCTGGTTCCAGAAACCCACTGGCCTTCTATAGTGGGAGTCTATCCTTGAGGACTTTCTTTTTTTTTTATTATTATTTTTTTTGTATTGGGGAATTGGGGGATCGGAACAGTACTGGGGAATTGGGGGAAGGGGAACAGACAAGTTGTTGTCCTTTTGTTCTTCAGCCTAGTTGTGGAGGACATTGCTTCACTGGCCCAAGTTGGCACCATCATTGTGCTCTTCCTGGGCGAGGCAGATCAGTCACTGGCTTCTGGATGGCTGCTCGTGGTGGCTGCTGGCCGCTCACGCTGGCTGCTGGCTACACACGGTAGCCCATGGCAACCCACTGCAGCAGGGGCTGCAGCCTACGTTGGTGACTCACAGCAGCCCAGCTCCAGGTTGAGCTGTTGTTCAGCATCTTAGCTGTGGAGGGCAGTGTCACTGGCCCGCACATGTGGGATCTGAACCGGGGCACTCTGGCATCCCAAGCCAGCTCTTAACCAATGCGCCACTAGGCCGGCTCATCCTTGGGGACTTTCATGGTTGCCCATGAGCTCATTGTATATGGAGCAAAGTGAAAATAGGGGACATAGGCAAGGACTGAGAGACAGTGCTGGACGGGTGGGGCTGAAGAAGGAGGGACTGGCTCATGTGCCTCAAAGGAACTGAATATCTGGGATTGGAGGAGGGGGTCATTTTTGACTCAGTTCTCCAGACCCGGCAGAGAGACGGCTTTGGCTTTGGAGCAGCAGAGATAGCTTCAGTCCCTCCAGAATTAGAAAAAACAAGCTCCGGCCGCCTTTTCACCGTGGGATGGAAGCCACCAGTGTGTTTCTGAGCTGGGAGTCTGTGGGGAGATGGAGAAGTCGAGCCTGTTTGACTTTGGAATCAGAGCTTCAGCATCCAGTTAAAATAGAGGTGCTGAGGAAGGATGAGAAAGAAGAGAAGGCTTTGTTCCCGGATAAAATTCTAAGCCAGAGGGTCATCTGAGCGTGCACGCGTACACACACAGAGTCACACACACACAGACACACAATCACACCTACACATAGTCTCACCCAGAGTCACATCCACACACACAGTCACACACACACACACACACACACACAGCCCCTCCACAAACCCCCCACACAGCCACACACACTGTCATGTACCAGTCACATACATAGGCGCGCGCGCACACTCGCAAGTGGGCCGCTCTGGGAGAATGAAGGCTCCCTTCCTTGTATATGGACACGGGCTTTCCATTTTCATGGGGTTATGTCTCTGTCTCACAATATCCCATGAAATACTTATTATTAAACCAGTGTTACAAGTTAATTTACCCACGATGACACAGATAGGAAGTGGCCAGACTAAATCAATGTCTAGGTCTCTGTAATTGCAAAAGCCATTCTCTTCTCATTACACTGTGCTGCCTCTCTCACAATTTAAACTTTCAGTCCGTCTTCGTGGCCAACCCCTGCTTCCTGGCAGCTCAGCTAAGCACAGGAGGACGAGCATTGCCCTGTGGGGTTTCTGAAGGGACAGCAGGAAGAGGTTTGTGAGTCCCTCAGGCCAGTTGGCAGTGCTTCCCAAACCTCTTAACCTTTCAAGGAGTCCTTTCGACAGCCGGTGTTTCTACAGGAAAAGTCAACAGGATCTGCGCAGTGGCACATGCCGTGAACGTGTCCGGACAGGAGACAGGCTGTTCTTTCTGGTTTCACACACTAAATGCTGTCCTTGTTTCAGAGGTTAGCTTAATCCACCAGTCTTCTCTTGCATGTCGTTTCCACCATCTCAGTCATGTGAGACAATTGTTGTTGTTGAATGTCCACTTACCCGCTTGGCGTTGCCCTGGTCTGAGCCCCCACGCTCTTGCTCCAACCCTGTTTTCTGCCCTGTGGTGTCTGGAAGGCTTGGACTCCAGACACTTTCCCTGGTCGGGTTCCCAGGACTCTGGTTCTGTTGGAGAGTGGTTGGTGATAGAGCCCCAGTGAACCAGGAGTTTAGTCTATCTGGGCTCTACACACAGAGCACTTACCCACACTTTCCCCATAAATGTCTGCCTCCTAGCCCTGGACACGTTTTGAGAGAGTTTAGAAAAACAATTGATATGAGAGCTATGACATTTCTGCCCACTTTCTTCATTCCACCTCTTTGGGGATGACCAACTCATCCTGGTTTGCCCAGAACTCTCTCAGTTTTAGCACTGAAAGTCTTGTGTCCTGGTAAACTCCTCAGTCCCGGGCAAACCTGGCCTGGGCAAACCTTATTCCCTCTCTGTCTCAGCTTCTAGCTCAGCATGCCCTTCAGCTCTCAGGATAATTTCCAGGGGCCTTGGTTGGCTGGGAGTGGGGTGCTGCCAGGGAAGTACTGAAATAATTCACTCCAGAATTGCTCTCTTGCTTTGGGATACAATCCTTTAAGTCTCTATTGGAATCTTTGCTCTCGCGGACTTTCAGATCAAGATGGCAAAATTGGTCCACTTGTCTGCTTTCCTTCTCTCTGTGAAATAAGTGAACAGAACAAGAAACAAACAAGCAACAACAACCACAACAAACCCATAGCAAAAAGAGAGGGATCACGTTAGCATCAGGGCCTTCTCTTATTTTCTGTCCCTTTGTCACCAACCCCGTGGACAAAGACCTTAAAATTATTATTTATGGACATCTCTGTATACTTCCCCTTGCTTCTAACATTACCTCAGTGCTGAAAGACCTCCGTGTCCAGCCCTGACTTCTGTGCTGAGTTTCTGACCCACAGTCCGATTGCCTGACATTCATTTCCATCTGGATGTGCCATTAACACTGTGACTCAGGGTACCCACAACGTATTCAACTCAAATCATCTCTTCTTCCGGTAGCCACCACCATTCCCCCAATCCCAGGTGTGAAAAGTAGAGCCTGTTCTTCGTGTGGATCAGCCAGCCATCAAGTCACTTGGAGGTCTTCCTTCAGTCCGTCCCCGCCCACCCTTCTTCCTTCCTTGACCACATTAGTTCACACCCTCCAAACCTTGGATGAGCTTCCAACTGCTGTCTCTATATTCCGTTTCCTCCAGCTCAATCTTGAGAGCTACTGCTAAATTAATCTTTCTAAAGGGATGCTCTGATTGGGCTACTGTATTGCTCAAAAATATACACAGGTGTTTTACCTACTGAGGTAAGTAAAAGCTCTTCAACCTGGCATTCAAGGCCTTCTACCTTGTCACCAACTTGCACTCGCAGTTCACCTGTGGCTCCCCTGTACCTCCTAGTCACAGTGTGCTTTTCATTGATCCCCGAAGATGCCCTGCTGATAGAGCTTCACTCATCCTTCCAACCCTCCACAATGCCTTTCCACAGTCCACATTTCCACCTGCATGTCACCCGGATTCCCCCCTTCTGTATGAAGTGTATTCTAGTCCTTTCACACGGATGCGACAAGACACATTTTAGATGCTCAGTATTTGGACCGTACCTTTCTTAGGGAACCTACTTCGCTTTACCTTTGTAGTTATCTGCATTGTAGTTATCTGCCCACTTGTGTTCATGTTCTAATGAAACACAAGGCTTGTGGAGAATGAACTGGTGCAGCGTCTGGCCATGGTTTTCATATCACAGGTATGCAGTAAGCAGTCGGTCTGTTGAAAATTGAAAGATGGGTCACTTTCAGACAGGTGGAGGGAACAGAAAGGATCTAGGTGGCAAGATGCTTAATGATGTGACCAAAGGTGTGGGGACAGAAAAAAAAGATAACTTGAATATAGCGAGAAGACCAGTGTGGCGAGAGCAAAGGGCTCCTGAATGAAAACATTGAGAGACAAATGTTAAAAAAGTAAATCAGAGTCAGATTGTAAAAGGCTAATTTGGGCTCACGCTGGTCACTTAAGATTACGACAATCTACCATGATGTGTCGCTGGACATTTCATTTGAACTCTATGACAGTTTCCTCTTTGAAAATAGCCCAAAACTGGGTTTCTCAGGTCAATATAGTAAGTGAGGAATAGACTACTTTTGGATGTTGTTATTCTACTGTGATCTATTGTTTTACGCTCTATCATTTGCCAGAAAAATATGTAGTTATCTGCCCTTTCCTTGTCTTTGGATTCTGTGGTCAGGAACTGATGATTGCCTAAGCTGCTGGAGTTCAATACTGACCGCTGTTACTGATGCTTATAAACACCCTGCATCTCAGTAGCATGTCAGAGACAAGCATAGTAGAATAGTCTTCTGAAAGGTAATATAACTAAAAAATTTTTTTTAAAAATCAAAGTGAAATATAACACATGTTTAAATGAACCAAATACTACTGAGGCAAATACTGTACTGAAAAATCACAAGCCACCATTCTTTTCCCTCCCATATATACAGTCCAGAGACAGCCCCTTTTAACTTTTCTATTTTAACTATTTCCACGCCTATTAATGATATGCTTATACCACTGTTGATTGACTTCTTAATTTTAGACATTTTCTATTCACTTTCTGTTATCATAGATGTGGATTTAACTTTTTGAGACCCCACTTCTCCCTCTCAGCCTCCCTCAAATTCTTACTATTTTAATTAAATCAGTGATCAGTGGCTATATCATCATTATTATAAAAACTTCATTCCTTGTGGAGTTAAATATGATTTTATTTCTTTTCTGGTTTAGAGGCTGCATTTTGCAAAATAAAAGCAGTATTTTTTCCATTTGTGTGAACTTCTCTGTACCTATTTTTAATTCTTATCATATATCTTTGCATGTCATATAGCCCATGGAAACTATTTTTTTCTTTTTCTGGAGAGAACTCCATCCTGAAGTTTTGCATCTCCCTGCTTCCTGCTGAACTGGCTACTCTATCCCAATAGTGAATGTGAAGTTGATGGGGGTAATTAAATGCAAGAACAATTTTCAAGATTCATGAATAGAAAGCAAAGTAACTGATGCGGTCGATATGATTAAGTAAAGGAAAATAAATAGTCATAATGAAAAATAATTCAGGCTACACTTATCAGAATATAAACTCAGAGTTTCCTGTTCTACTTTGAGTTCCTTGAGGTTCAGGCCTGTGCTCTATTCTTTCTAGCTCCAGTTTCTGGCACAGAGTAGAGCTCAAAATTCTTTATGAAATATACCAATATGATTCAGAGATCAGAGAGAACAAAAGGTGCTCTAACTGACAGTTTGGGGACCTGACCCACGGAAGGCACAAGTCCTTGCATTCAGCACTAATGGGCCACATGGGAGGAATCGGCTGAGTTCTGAGCCCTGATTCTTTCTCCTTCCAGTCCAGACCTCGGGATAAACCGAGTGTGACCAGTGGTAGAAGGTGGGAACGAGGAGACACAGAGAGGGTCCTAGCTGCAGGTAGCCTGTCCCAAACTACACCACTTACCCAGGCTCTGGGGAAAAAGAAAGGTTATCTGAGGAATTGTCCAAGTTCAGTTCTGGAATTGTCCTGGGCATGGCTTGCTATAGCCCACAGGCATGGGCATGTGACTGATATCTGGCCAGGTGAACTCCCTTGATCTCAGGTGACCTTGGAGAGAGGTGAAGGGAGAGGACAAGGCAGCGTTCCTGCGCTCACTGCAGCCACCGCCAGTCCTTGGAAGCAGAGGGTTGAATGAGATGACCTCTGGCAAGGAGAGCAGATGAGGAGCCAGCTGAAGGGGGCAGGAATACTGACTTGGGAGACTCCGCCCTCTGTGGCGGCCACTGTTTCTGTAGTCGCACTGATGAGAACTTGAGAGACAACTTTCTCATTGTCAAAATGTTTGCGTCCTGCTTCCTGTGTAGGTTCACCTTCGGGCTTGACTGTGTAGGTTCACCTTTGGGCTTCCCATATGCCAAGCGGGGAGCTCCCCCAACCACCTAGGTAGAGAAGAACAGGGGAACTGGCCAGCTTGTCTCCTAAGGGAAGTACACTTCCTTCTCCATAGGCAAAGATACCACGTCCCTGGCAGTGTGGGGTGATAGCCAAGGAGGTGAGAAAGGAGGAGAAATAGGAAGCTCTAGTGCTCACCATGTTCCCCTCTGACATGAATTTACCATAGTGTCGATAAGAGTCAGGAGTCATGGGGCGGGGGTGAGGAATGACATCCAAGTCCGTGTGAACTTGACCTCACGTGTTAGCGGGTCTGGTGACCACAGTCTGATGTGCCTGCTCGTGTGTCTGCACGGGTGTTTCTAAAACACATGGGTCTGTGGGTTCCAGTACAGGTGTGCCGTGCATGTGCAACCCCACACTGTGTGGCCTCCGCTCTGCCTCATTTCCATATCATGGCTCTTGAAGTCCAAGCCCAGAGTAAATATCCGGCTGCTGGCCCATGCCAGAAAATCCTCGGGCTAAGTCACTTATGACACTGGGCGAGTCCCACAGTGTTGTTTTTGGATGCTTCAGGACATATGAATCTTTGGGACAGAAAATTAACCTTGTGACTGTCAGTCATGGAATTGCCGGGGCAGGACTGAGTCACCCCACTAGTTATCACAACAGAAGGAACTGTTTCTCTAAACTCCTGAGGGGTACACCCTGAGAAACGTACCCCTCCTAGTATTTTTTCCCAGCCAGGCAAATGATCCAGATGGAAAGCTAGCTACCTGTCCCTCTAATCTTATGACCATGCTAGGGGCTGGGACAGAGAGAGATAGGAAAATGCTGCACAGGGAGCGTTGAGGGAACTGGCTCTGAACCAGAGAGGGAGAGATACAAGTGGAGGTGAGGTGGCGGGGAGGAAGGGTGCTCTCGGTCAAGGTCAGCTGTACTGGGATCACTGCATAAGCCAGATAGCTAATGTCACCACCGGTTCATGGATCCAGAAAGTCCAGTGAGAATTTGGCCCATCACATCCCATCCTCCTTTCTCCATCGGCTCGTCCCCTACTCTATAAGCTAGAATGTCTGTTTCTGAAGGGAGGATGTGGGTAGGAGGGAGTAAGCTGCTCCCGCCCTTGGAGGCAACACTGCCTGTTTGGGGCACTGTATGCCTGTGGCATGGAGGGTCCGCTGAGTGTTGTCAGAGAGGTTCTGGGTATGTGGTGACACTGGTGACCAAAGCTGGAAGGACTTCGTAGTCACGGGCTCAGGAAGCTGATCGTCTTTCCTGCAATGCACTAAGAGTGGCGAGTCCCCACAGCTCCTGAGGTGTGTGCACAATAAACTCACCTGGGGAGCCTCACTGCAGACCAGTTACTTACATCAGAATTTCTAGGGGTGGTCTAAATACATCTTAGAAGTGGGTGTGATATGCAGCCAGGGCTGCAAAACAGCAAAATTATGGAACCCCTCAGTCTGGAAACATGAACCCAGAATATTCAACTAGGCACCGAGATATTGAAAGAGAAATATGTCTCCTTAGTCCATATGAGATGCTGAATTTCCGGCTTACCATGTGACACTTACAATCTGCAGTGGACACGTCTGAACACTGAGCTGAGCCAATTAGATTTTCTCTCTCAGGAATGTGAAGGGAGACATACAGGCAAAGGTGGATGTCTGACCTGAAGGTTCAGGCTAAGCTGGGGATGGTGCACACTGAGTCTATGGTAAATAGGTAAACCTACAGGTTTATCAGGTAGGAGAAACTCAAAGGGAGCTGGTCAGGAGAAGGAAGAAGATGAAAGAGCAGCTGGAGAAGCTAAAAAGTGACATGGGAGACAGGGGCAGGGGAGGACTGTCAGTCCTCAGAGGTACCTTGATTCCTCCCCTTGCTGAGGTCTTATCCGACCTTGCACGCCAACTAGAAGAACCCTAACTAGAACTCCGATTGAGAACCGGAAGTGAGAGACATGCCGTTTCCTCTCATGCCTTGAAACCTGGCACATACCTGTTTCCCTGTCTGGAATGCACGTCCTTTCCCCCCCTGTCTCTCAAACACCTACTCCTTCTTCTTAAAAAATGGCCTGACTCTCCTGCTTCATCCCCCAGAACAAGCTACAACCCACCCTCTGCTCACTCGTTACTCTCTCTTTGCTCATACCTCTTTATTCCTTCCCATGTTGAATTGTAATTTTCCGTTTACTTCTCTACTCAATTTTGAGCTCCTTGAGGATAGATTTATGTCTGATTTATATTTTTCACTAGTATCTAATGTACCTTTGGGCACATAGTGGTTGCTGAATAGAAGCTTGTTAATTGAATACATTCTTAAAGATCAGTTGGGCCTGAGGTGGTTGAGTTTTCTGTTTTCCCATATGCCCAGAAAAGGGCTGATAAATATAAAATCTTCCCAGAATTGGATCTTAAGCTAGCAAGTAATTTCCCCAGGTATTTTCTTATTTAAAATATCCACTAAAAACCCTTAGTAGAAAATTTGCCTCTTTTGTCTTTAAACATAATGATTTCATAGAAAATTTAAAAGAGAACTGAGACATAAGAATAACAAGATTAGTATATTAAAATGAACTTGTTTTGTTATTTCGTGACAATATGCCTTTACAAACAATAAAAATGAGCCAGTTAGCATAACTGCCCAAAACATGAGATTTTGAAATGAGAATTTAACTCTTACTATAGTGACAGTTGTTTTTATAAACTATGCCTTAAATTGCATCAGTGGTTGTGTAAATACTTGACACCTGGAGTCAAAATGGGACTATATTTTGCATACCTGCCTGAGCTGCATATGTGGTACCTATGACTATATCTGGAAGTCCATGGGCATCATATAAACTTCATATTTTAGAGGGATTTTTTTTTCTGCAACCCTTGATTCATGACTGGATGCCTTCAAGAGAGCGTAATGGGTCCTATGTGACAATCCATTATTGGCTAGTCAGATAGCCAGTAATGAGACAAATTGAACCAATAAATTGAAAGTAGTTTTTTTTTAATTTAAAACTTTTTTCCTTATTGACAAAATACGTCGTTTTTCCTCATTCCTCAGTCCATTCTTCTCACCTTCCCTATCAGCAAGCAGTCGCTCTGACCTGCTCAGTGTCTATTTTCTGTATATATCCTTGCAAAATACATAATGATGTTTTGTATTGGTGCTTTTATTTTATTTATTCTTTTAAATTTTTGAGACAATTATACTCACATGACTTGTATGAAACAGTGCAGAAAGATCCCATGTACCCGTAACCTATTTTCCCCCAATGGTAACATCTTGCAAAGATAGTACAATATCACATTTCAAGAACGTTATATAAATGGAATCATATAACATGGCTCCTGCAGATGCATAATTTTATTTGGGGACAGCAGCAAAAAAGATGAGAAAGTTGATGAGAAATTTAGTCTATAATCTGTAGTAGCTATGGCAGTGTTTCAACTTCACTTCTTTATTATAACGTCTTCTAAATTGCTTTCCTAGTGATTCTTACGTGATTCTTGCTCTGGCTAGGTGAAAAGGCAAAGGAATATGAAATAAATCATCAAAGAATGAGAAATAATAGACAGTCCAAACTTTATGAAAGGAAAACGTTTACTTAAAAAAGTGTGTGTGTGTGTGTGTGTGTGTGTGTGTGTGTGTGTGTTTAAATTTATACCACACCTCCCCAGAGAAGAATGGAGTCAAGTTTTCCAAAACGTCTTAGGGCTAAATAAACCTAAAACTGAACTGAAACATAGTTTTTTAATTAATTAATTAATTAATTAATTAATTTTTTGAAAGATTTTTTATTGGGGAATTGGGGGGATGGGAACAGCACTGGGGAATTGGGGGCAGGGAAACAGACAAGTTGCTGTCCTTTTGTTCTTCAGTCTAGTTGTAGAGGACGTTGCTTCACTGGCCCAAGTTGGCATCATCATTGCACTCTTCCCGGGCGAGACAGATCAGTCCCCGGCTTCTGGATGGCCGCTCACTGTGGCTGCTGGCCACTCACGCTGGCTGCTGGCTACACACGGTAGCCCATGACAACCCACTGCCACAGGGACTGCAGCCTACGCCGTCACCAGTGACTCATGGCAGCCCAGCTCCAGGTCGAGCTGTTGTTCAGCATCTTAGCTGTAGAGGGCAGTGTCACTGGCCCTCATATGTGGGATGCGAACCAGGGCCCTCTGGCGTCCCAAGCCAGCTCTTAACCAATGTGCCACTTGGCTGGCCCTTCTCTTATACATCTTGATCTCAGTATGGGTGGTTTTGGTTAGACCAATAGAATGAAAGTAGAGAGAAGGACGTACTATCTGAACTCAGAAGTTTGGGGCAAAAGAAGATCTAAATGTGAGTGACGAAGAATGCCTCAGGACTGTAAGAGGTGGAAGAGAAGGCGGGGAGGTGGGAGGCAGTGGTTCATACGTAGTTCCTCTTTGGAGAGAGACAGTAGGTGCCTGGAACGATGTTTAGCATAATTCTCGACTTCAGCTCCCACATGAGGACAGGTGGATGTGTTAGGGAGGGTACAAATCAACATGCCCTTCATGTTTATAGGACATTTGTGAATTTTGTTCACATTTGCAGTCCTCTTATCCTATAACTTGTACCCTAGCTGACTGGACCTAAGTTTCCTGAACCAAAGTCGTTAGTGCCTTAAATTCTTGAACTTTCCATTAATTTCTAAGTGTATTTCCTAAATAATGTAAAATTATTTACTAGGCAGCTGCAGTCAGACACCCATAGTTTTGCTGTAATAAGTGTTTAGCGTTGTTTTGGGAAAGCCTAGCTCCTCCGTGGCACTCTCACTGTCAGGATGTGTGACATATGGCAGCAGCGAAGATCCCTCGATTAGAAATAGTACCATGGGCTGATGATAACTAAGAACTGAGTGAGGAGCTGCAAACGCCTGCTTCTTCAGCAGGTTCAGGAGGTACGTTGCTTGGAATGAAGAAAATTCTTAATGAGCATTGTAGTCTCATTACAGGGTAATTTAATTTACTGGATATCTATCAGCAACAGTATACTAGCTCCTTGATGAATTCTCATCAATTTGTATTTTCCTGCTGATCACATTGTCTTCTTTCCTTCCAACCTCTAAAAGGTGTTTTTGACTCCTGTGTCATCTAAGTTCCTGAGTGCTCAATGGAAGATCCAAATGAAATGACATTAGCAGTTGGAATTTTTATGATGGTGGAAAGAGACTGGCAAGTTTTTATATGTGTAGGACGTGAGGTGAGGGAGGGTGTTGCGATGCAGCATTTCTCGGAGGAGGAAGTGACCAAGCAGCAGTTCCAAGGAGCGAGAACCTGGCATGATAAAGGGGGTACAGTGATCTGCTCAGTTAGGCTCAGAGATGCAGATGGTGTGTGGAGTGGGCGCAGGATGAGGGATGCTGTTGAATCAGAAGTGACAAGGAGGCAGTTATAATGGAACTTCTGCCAGCGTGAGGTTTGTGAATTAGACTGGAGGATGAATAAGGAACCCACATCAGTTTGGAGCTGGTGATGCTGCTGCTGTGCACCTTAGGTTACCTAGAGGACTGTGGGGGAAAGACAACCGATGTCCCAGCCTTGGGCTCAAACTGCCATTATGGGTGGAAGACCCAGGGCTCTGGTCCCGCTTGTGTTACAGAAGCGTGACTATCCTCTTCCCTTTCAATTCTGCCTCCAGATTTTTTTCTTCCAGAGCTTAGACACATGTTCGTGGGAGTCTATCTTTGAGACAGATGTACTGTGCTTTTTTCCCCAAAAATATTCTTATGTAAATTTATTATGCAAATGGAAGTTCACCAAGCTTGGGATATTTGCATTGCAGATATACAGGGAACCAGATCTTTGTAAACCAGATCTTCTAATGGGAAGGTCCAAGTAGGACTGGTGTTGTGGGTAAGGGGGTGGGAGGAAGGGTGAGGGAAGGCATTCCTTGGAAATCTGGGAATGCTCTAGGAATGGTTTGGGAATGGTTTGGGAATGGTTTGGGAAGATGGTAGGCGCAGGAGCAACTGTGGTGTCTGATTTCTTCTACCAGATTGAATCTGGGCTGGGCTGGGAATAGCAAAACAGGACAAAGAGTAGATGCAAACTTCCTCTTACTTTTGAAGGTAGCTCGGTTCACAGGATGTCTAGGGGAGAAGCCCTGGTTGGAATTTGCAGTGTGCATAGCCACAGTATAGGGGCCGCCCCATCCAGCCATAGCTGTGAAGAAAGGGGATGGAGGGATGGGGAAACATCCCAGGGTACACATCCTAGAGGTGTGAGTCTCGTGTTATTTATTACCAGGTAGCTTGATCTCCAAGGAAGCTTGTTTGTTTGTTTGTTTAAACCACCGCAGGACACATTCCTATTTGTGGGCCTCTCCAAAAGGCGGCAGATACTTTTGATTCTGCAGTCAAGACCAGCAGGGAAAACAGTGTTTCATCCTGAGAACTTTCTCTCCTTCACCTCCCCATGGACTAATTATTTACCCTCCTTGTAAACTTTGTGAAAAACTGAAGAAGTAAATGGGAAGCAATTATCTCCTTCTGATATGCAAACGCTTTTCTTCAGCTTCTCCTCCTAAAATAATCAGCACACACATGTACTCAGATTTTCCCCCTGAGAGACTCCCTCCTGCTACGCTCATCTCTGCACACTCCCTTCTTAAAACGTTAAAAATAATCAACAGCCTAGAGCAGCCTATGGCCTGTTTTACACAGTGTTCTCTCCGGAGTGGAATCTGACTTGTCAGTTGGGGGAGGTATTGCTCACCTTGGGCCTCTACAATAATCATCCCATCACAGCCAGCATCACCCAGGCACGACATCCTCGACAAACTTGCCTGTGGTCCCTTGTTACTCAACGGGTGGGCTTTGGAACAGCATTGGCATCTCCTGAGAGCTTGTTACAAATGCAAACTTTCAGATGGACACCAGACTTATGGGGGGATCACTTCACAAATTATATCCCTGTCTAATCACTGCACTGTACACCTGAAACTAATATAAGATGATATTGAATGTCAACTACAAAAAAAAATAGTCACAGGGACATAAAATACAGCATAGGGAATATAGTCAATAATATTGTAATAACTATGTACAGTGCCAGGTGGGTAGTAGACTTACTGGGGCTGTCGCTTTGTGAGGTATATAAACGTCTAATCGCTATGTTGTGTTGTACACCTGAAACTAATAAAAAAGTTAAGAATAAAAGTCCATAATAATTTGTAATAACACACACACACACACACACACACACACACACACACACACCTGCAGACACTCGGGCCCACCCCAGACCTACTGAGTCATGGTCTGCATTTTAACAGGAGCCCTGGGTGACTCACATGCACAATAATCCTTGAGGGCCACTGACCTAGGCACTCTGCTGGTAGAAGTTGCAATCAGGAAATTGTATGAGAAAGTCCTTGGCTCAGCCTCGACACCGTGAAGGGCACTGGAAGAGGGATTTGAGGATGTATTCCCTGTTATTGGAGCCGTCTTCCCTTAAGGACTTTCATCCCAGGCCCTATTTCTGGATAGTCACCAGGACGTAGGCCCCAAGATTTTCATCCTGAGCTCTTTCTGAACTTACGTAGGTCATTTTCAAAGCCAAAGGCAATAAAATTCCAGCACCGAAGGTAAATAGCATCTTTTGGGAATACAGAATTTTTGCCCTAGCATGTAGAAGTTTCCACATTAATACTCACTGTACCCACGACGAGGTTTGCTGGAATCAGATATGTCCCGTGATTTCGGTGAGTGAAGCATCTTTCAAAGGACACTTATGCATCCCAAACTTACCCATTAGTGGGTCAGAAACACTGCTCAGCTGCAGCCCGAGAATCAGCATTTTCCTGCTGGGCCCTCATGGCTCTCCTTATAAGGAGGAAAACCCCTTATCAAGTGCGTTAGCGCATTGGCTGTGCTTCCTCCTGTCTCTCACACTCTTTGAGGTTGCAGTCCACCTTTCTTTGATCTTGAACAGTCAGTGCTGAGCAGAGTGCATTGCTCATGGTGAGTGATCAGTGAATTTGTATTTAATTGAATGACTGTGAGGGTGCAACCAAGTGTAAAATATCTGTAAAAGTGGTTGGTAAAGTGTGAATTCACACACACACACACACACACACACACACACACTCACACAGCTAAGGTAGTAGCAGTAGAATTATTTTGTTAACCTCTGAATGATAGTTTTTTTTTAAATTTTTGTTAAATGTATTGGGGTGACATTGGTTAGTAAAATTATATAGATTTCAAGTGTACAGTCCTATAATACATTATCTATATATTGCGTTTTGCGTATATATAGGGTAGATAATTTTTGACAAAGGAGCCAAAAACAAAAAGAAATGGTGCTGGGATAATTGGAAAGCCACATGCAAAAGAATGAAACTAGACTGCTCTGTCACCATATGCCAAAATTAACTCAAAATGGATCAAAGAACCTAAACATAAGACCTGAAACAAAAAATTGCATAGAAGAAAGCATAGGTACTAAACGTATGGACCTTGGGCTCAGGGAGGATTTTATAAATTTGACCTCAAAGGCAAGGAAAGCAAAAGCCAAAATAAATGAATGGGACCGTATCAAACTAAAAAGCTTCTGCACAGCAAAAGAAACCACCAAGAAAACAAAGAGGCAACCAACCGAATGGGAGAAGAGATTTGCAAACAGCACCTCCAATAAGGGGCTAATATCCAAAATATGTAAAGTAGGATTATTTTTAATATCTTCATCATCCTTTCATTTATTCTACAAATATTTACTCTTTGAGGTGTTGAGCAGAGAATAGTGAAAGAAAATAAACCAGTTGATGCAACAGCCTTAGGAAGCACCAGTCATTGTTCTGATGGGTAAGGGGAGGAGACCAAGTTTTCAACCAGAAGCTGAAACTAGGAACCTAAAGGGACCCTCTTTGTTGGGTGAGGGGCATCTCAGCAGGAAAGAAACAAACTTTTGAGAAAGTCAGAGAGAGGGGCACCTGCATTAGGGAAGGGGATAGCCTGGGGGGACACCAGAAGTCCTCAGTGACAACCACGGACCCCTAAGTGGGCCACGGCTCCAAAGCTAAACACTGTACCCACCAAATGAGCCCACAGTTCCCTGCCTGGTTTATTTCCACATAGTAGACTTTTAAAAAGCTTGACATTTGTGGTAAATTAGTAGCTTTTGCTGTCTTAAAAGTAAGTGGGGCTGGGTGTACTTTCTTGACGAGTGAAGTTATTGTACGGTATTGGGAAATGTAGTTTGGTAAATTGAAGTGTATTTGTCGAAAGAGTTTGGCAGACTATTTTAAATTGGGGCTGTTTTAGAAAATCCAGGATAGGTGAAAGCTAAGAGAATACCATAATTCTGAGAATTTAAAAAATCTCAGTTGGGGGAGGGAAGGGCAGTGGAGCTGGTGTTTCATTCCAAAGGGAATATGGGACCTAATAGGCTTCCAGGAATCACACACACACACACACACACACACACACACACACACACACACACACACAGCCCCTGGTGCTGGGTGGGCATCTCTTGACCAGAGAACATGACGCTGTACCCATGTAGTTTCTTTTATTGAAAGCCCCACTCCTGGCTCCCCAGACTCTGGACTACTTTCAGAATTCTTGTAGCTGCTCACAGGCATGGGGAACCCCTCCTTGGTGGCCTAGAGAGCTTTGGGCCAGACAGGGTAGCACAGAAGACACATTGTGGTTATCACTCAGAGGAAAAAACCTAAAGAAACTTGGCAGTGGCCTTCCCACCCGGCTGGTACTCTGTCCCCCTCGCAGAACTACTGGACTGAGCCTCGCCGGGTCTCTTGGGCTGCGGTAGTGCCTTGTGGAGGCCTTTCAGCCTCTGCACCTGTCCCCGCAGCACTGCCTTGAATGTCTCATTGCGGAGGGTGAGGATAAAGGGGTTGAGGCAGGGGGTGAGGACTGATGTCACCAAGGCCACAGTCTTGTTGAGTTCCACAGAGTGTGCCTTGCCGGGCCTGACATATAGGAAGATGGTGCTGCCGTAGCCAATGAAGACCAGGGTGAGGTGAGACCCACACGTGGAGAAAGCCTTCCGGCGGCCGCTGGCAGACGGGATCCGCAGCACGGTGGTCACGATGTAGCCGTAGGAGATGAGCGTCACCAGGAAGGAGCTGAGGACAAAGGCCAGCGCCATCACAAAGTCCCAGAGTTCCAGCAGGCTGGTGTCCGAGCAGGACAGCTGCAGCAGGGGTGCATTGTCACAGAAGAAGTGGTTAATGACATTGCCATGGCAATAACTGAGATGGGCCTGGGAGAGGACAGTGGGCACCATGGCTAGGAAAGGCGCTGCCCAGGCAGCCCCTGCCAGCCGGGCACACACAGCCCAGCTCATCAGAGTGCTGTAGCGCAGTGGGTGGCAGATGGCCACAAAGCGGTCAAGGGCCATGTCTGACAGGATGAGGAAGGAGGTGGAACCCAGGGAGAAGTAGAAGTAGAGCTGGACCATGCAGCCGGTGAAGGAAATGACCCTGTGGGCGGCCAGCAGGTCTGAGAGCATCCTGGGCACCGCGGTCACGGTCACCAAGATCTCCAGCAGGGAAAAGTTGCCCAGGAAGAAGTACATGGGCGTATGTAGGTGGGCATTGGCGATGACCGTGACGATGATGACGGCGTTCCCCATGAAGGCGAGGAGATAAACCACGAGGAAGGGCCCATAGAGCAGAGTCTGCAGCTCACCCAAAGACGAGAAGCCCAAGAGGATGAATTCGGAAGGGTGGCTCAGATTGGCCATGATCCAGAGGCTGGGTCCCTGCATGGAAGGGAAACGAGAGAGAGAGATGGAAAGGAGAGTATCTATCTATCTATCTATCTATCTATGAAAGAGAGAGAGAGAAAATAATTGACTGTGAAACAGAGACAAAGAGAATAGGACAAGAAAGGCCAAGTCCATGGTCAGTGACAAACAGAAAGGCAGAGAGAGGGAGATAAAGGAAAATAACAACATGGGAATATGAGAATCACAGGCAGAGTTAGGGAGCCATAGAAGTCAAATCATGGAAATTCATTGATGAGAGAGAACAAAAGAGGGGAGCGGATTAAGACAACACAGCAACAGACACGGACACTTAGGGAGAAGGAAACCAAAGGGAGATAGAGAAGCAAGAGAGGAGGCCAAACTTGAGAGGGAAACCAGAGAAAGACAGGGAGGGGAGGGAGCACGGAAGGAACTAGCGAGCATCAGTGTGAGTCACGCAGAAGCTCCCAAGAGTTGGGCTGCGGGGTCCGTGTCATGACCCAGAGGCCGTGCGCCAGGGACAGTTTTAAATGGTCCCTTCAAGCCTTTCTAGGCTGTCTGTCTGCTGAGGACCCTTACTCAGAGCTCTGAGTCAACACATTAGCTTTCTTTAAGGAGATCATCTGGTCTGTACTTGCAAAGAGAGAGCAGAAAGGACCTGGGGTCACAGGGGTCAGCCTCAGAAGCAGGTGGCTGCGCTGCCAGTGCCTGGGTCCGTAGTACGCTGCTCAGTGACGCTGCGTGGCTGCTGCGGGCCTCCCCTGCACTCCGCCGCCGCCTCGCACGCGTGGTGGTTTGGGGTGTGACCTTGGACATGTGTTTGAGTTCTGGTCTGACACTCGCTTTTGTGGAACGTAAATTGCTCCTCTCGATTACTTCCCTGTCGGAGCCTCTGTTTGCTCAGCTATAAAATGCTAGGGCTGCTGCAAAGATGAAGTGAGTCCACCACTTAGTACAGCGACACCACGTGCTGAGTGGTCAACAAACACCTGTCATTGTTCTCCCGTCATCTCTCTGCCTTCTTTCGGATCAACATGTGTGTGGAGAGAGAGAGGGAGAAGGAGAGGGAGAGGAGGAGGGGGAGGAGGAGGAGAGAGAGGGGAATTTCCACAGCTTTATGCTGTTTCTTGGAATTTCAAGTCACTTAAAAGAGTACTTTACAAAACTTCAATTGTCCACTAAAATTAGCACTAGAATAAAACTATCAGGAGACGAAAGAGCAAAAAGCTGTATATACTCGTAGATCTATTCTAGCCTTCTCTCTGGCCCCAGAAAAGCTGCATCTGAGGCTGTGTCCTGGCCACCAGCAGTGATATTCCAATTTAAAGAAGAGGGTTTATCCCTTCATTGGATTTATACTCATCCCACTGACAAACCTGAACAGCAGGCCTGAAATCTGCACACAGCACTGATTAAGTTGAAACCTAATCCTGGTGTCTGAGCCTGGCGCATGCACAAATCTAAGCCACTCACCTTAGACACCAAGCACAGCGTCGTCCTCTGAAGCTGCTCGCATTAAGAAATTTATGTCTAGAGATTCCTGCCTAATGGTTCCACTCGGTGACACGAGTGACGTCAGATAGGTAGTCCAATGCCCCTGACTTGTGTATTACAGCTGGCATGGGTGACAGGGGCTTCTGCACAGCTGGAGTGGGGTGGCTCTGCTGCGTGAGTGGCAGCACAAGCCACAGCATCTCCAAGCCTTAGGCTGATATCGTAAAGGCTCACCCTATGTCACCACAAAGCCCAGAGCAGCAACCCTGATGTATGTGGGGCTGGAATGTGGGAAAGGTGTCTTCCTAGAGACCAGAGGGGAAAGGTGCTGTTTCTGGCTCGTCTCTCCCAAGGATGTGCATTCTTGGTTCTCTCTGTCACCATGTCTCCCAAGCCCTCCGTTTCTTGATGTGGTTTAGAGCTGAGCTTATGCTGTGTGTGAAACTTAGTCTGCAGGAGAGCAATCTCCATGGGAATGACGGGAAAGCAAGGGGACCCTCAGGGGAGTGTGTGATGCTAGTGTTACTCCTTAGATTAATGAGAAGTCATCTGTCCTGAGGAAGTCACATTTGAGAAAAAGATGTGCATGAAGAAAGGGACAGAGACCTAGACAGACCTAAACAGCCGATGGCTTCTGATTGGTTCCATGGCAGCGCCTGCCTCCTGGCCCTTCCTTTCCTACTATTATTGTTAAGGAAAAACGAAATGAAAAAAAGCACAGAGGAATTTCCTAACTGGATTAAGATTATGGCAGCCTGGGTACATGACTGGGGTTAGATCTAGAGTTTCCTAATTAAAACACAGGCTGGGCATTTGCCCTTCTGCACCAACAGGCCATTGGTTTGACCGAGGGCAGTTTCTATGGCCAACCTCCGATGTGGGCCTAGGGAAGGAGGTCTTGGGCCTGAAGGCCATCTGGACAGTGGTCTGCAAAGGTTTGGGAAAGCCTCCCCGTGAGAGTGACCAGTAACTGACATCTGGCATGAACTGGGGAAAGCTGGGAAGGAAATGGAATGAGAGCTCTTTAAGAAGTGGAGCGGCATGCACTAAAGCCCCTGAAAGAACTGGGAGAATGACAGTTTCTGGACAGCATGGCATCCAGGATGAGTCACACAAGGTGACATTAGGGAAAAGCATTCCTAGAAATCATGCAGACCTTACAGGATATGGGGCTTTATTCAAAGGGCAGTGAGAAGGGTTTCAGTCATGGAGGGGACCCGATGTCATCTGTGTTTTTAAAAGATCACTCAGGCTGCTATGGGGAGAAGAGGAGGAAGAAGGAAGCCAGGGCGGACATGAGGGTGAGTTAGGAGGCTTTGCAGCAGGCAAGCTCGGGTTATTCCCTCTCACTCCCCCGTTTGTGGATAGGGACTCAAAACTTGGCGTAGTAACCCTACTATCTACTAGGTCATCAAAATGGCTGCTTCTTTCTCTGGGCCATGATGGCTTTTCCTCTCGCCTGTGTCCCCTGGGTGCTTCTATGGGAAAGTCAGATATAGACATGAAATGGCCTTGAGCTTGGGCCAAGTTGGAGTTTGGACGCCCTCCAGTTTTATTCACTGATGAAATCCAGTAATCTAGGTTAAGTTTAGGTATTGGGTCTGGGGTGGCCCATACCTGCTCACAGTGTGGTCTGGAAAGAGTTGATTGTGACAAAAAGGTCAGCTTTGCAGAGGTGTTCCATGACCAAGGGAAGGAGTGGAGAGCCTCAGCGGGAGGCTGAGAGGCTCACTCAAGGCCTAGCTGCTTTTCTGCTCCTTGTTCCCTCACGTTGGGCAAGGGAGAGACGAGAAATGCGACCACATGCACGTCTCCGATGAGAGAACCAAGGGGAAAGCTCACACTGAATACATACAACACGGCTAGGAAGCAGGAAAAGGCCTGAGCACTCAGTTCCCTGATTCCAGCGTCGATGGCTCATCCATCATCTTACACTCTCTTGAGATCCTTTCACGCTCACCAAAGATGGACGCTGTAAAAGTATGCTCTTAATGTTCCAAGCTCTACTGGTAGGAGGTACCTGTCTTCCTTTTCACAAAGAAAAGTTTCTATTCCCTTAAGAGGTGTTTGCAGACAGTTACTCAAAAACTTGATAGAACTTGGCCAAGAAGACACCCGGGGAGAGGTCTGGGAGTTACTTGTCACCATCTGACATCCTTTAGGGTACTCAAGACCCCTTCTCCTGCGTTCTTTTTGGTTCCCCCATCCCTATACCCATCCCAAGCCAGATTCTGCTTATCTCACTTTGTCTACTTCTAATACCTCCTGATCCAGTGTTACCTTTATCCTTCACAGGACTCTACTTCATTTCCCTTCCTATCCAATGATGGACTATATCTTGTTACATATTTAGAATTTTAAAAAAAATTTTCAACTTTATTAAAATTACATGTAATAAATGCAGTCATTTTAAATATAAGTAGCAATGTGTTTTAACAGATTTATACACACATCTAATCACTGCTACAACCAAATTATAAAACATGTTCATCACCCAAAAGGTTTTCTTGTGCTCCTTCAGGTCAACCTCCATGCCTACTCCAGCCTTGGGCTACTTCCTGTTACAGTAGATTTTTCATTTCTCAAGTTTATTAATGGAATTATGAGACTGACGCACTGCCTACTGGGCTAAGAAGCCACCTTATTAATGGTATTAACAAAGCATTGCCCTTATGTCTGGATTCTCTTGCTTAATATAACCCTGTAGAGACCTATTCATGGTGATGCATTTATCAATAGCTCATTTCTTTTCACTGCTGAGTAGTATTCCACTCTATGGATATTCCGCCATTTATTTATCGATTCACCTATTGATCGTCATTTAGGTTGTTGTAGCTTATTGTGAATAAAACTGCATCAACATTCATAAACATGTCTTGTGTGGATATGTGTTGTCCTTTATCTTGGGAAAATATCTAAGAGTGGAATTGAATTGCAGGTATGTAAGGTAAGTGTATGTTAACCGCTGTTCATACCATTGTATATTCCTCCCAGCAATATATAAGGATTCCAGTTGCTGCACTTCTTTACCTGCACTTAGTGTGGTTAAAATCAGTTGAAGACATATGTTTGGGTCTGTGTTTGAATTTCCTATTCTATTTCATTGGTCTATAGGTCCATTGATCTACATGATAATATATCAATAACATGCTGTCTTGATTACTGTATCTTTATAGTAAGTCTTGAAGGTATTGTGAGTTTCCCAGTTTTTTAAAAATTATTTTGGCTATTCTAGGTCTTTCACATTTGCACAGAAACCTTAGAGTCAGCTTTTCAATATTAACAAAAGGCTTCCTGGAATTTTGATTGAATTTGTATTGAATCTATAGGATAATTTGGAGAGAATTGACATTCTAACGAAATTGAGTCTTCTGATTCATAAAAATAGAATATTCCTTCATCTATGTAGTCTTTAGATTCAGCAATGTTTTATAGTTTCAAGTGTATAGATGCTGCACATATTTTGTTAAATATGTCCCTTAGCTTTTCATGTTTTTGAATTTTATTATAAATTATCTATTTTATTTCTATTTCTAATGTTCATTGCTAGCATATAGTACTATACAATACATTTTTGTATATTGAGCGTTTGTCCTGTGACCTTGACAATCACTTAGTTCTAGTAGCTTTTTTTTGTGTGGACTTCTTAGTATTTTCTATACACAGGATTATGTATCTGCAAAGAAATATTGTATTTCTTCATTTCCTGACTATATGCTTTTAATTTTGTTTTCTTACTTTATTGCATTAGCTAGGACAATGTTGAATAGAAGTGGTGAGAACAGATGTCCTTGCCTTGTTCCCTATCTTAGAGGAAAAGACTGAGTGTTTCATATTAGATTTTATGTTAGCACCAGGATTTTTGGTAGATGTTATTTATCAGTTTAAGGAAGATCAGTTTAGTTCCTGGTTTGATCAGAGGTTTTAATCAACAGATGTTGATTTTTGTCAAATGCCTTTTCTTCCCTGTTGGAGTGATTATGCGGTTTCGTCTTTGAATCTGTTAACATGGTGAATTGTATGATTAATCTCTTAATGTTAAACCAACTTTGCACTTCTGGAATAAAATTATTACTTGTTATGATATAGTATTCTCTCTATTTATTGCTGGATTCTGATTTCTATTACTTTATCAAAGACTTTTGGGTCTATGTTCATGAGAAATATTGGTTCTTAGGTTTATTTTCTGGTGATGTCTTTGGTATCAAGATAATTCTAACCTAATAAGGTGAATTAGACAGTGTTTCAATTTTCTAAAAGATTTTTTGTAGGATTGATATTATTTTTTTCCTTAAATATTTGATAGGCTGCACCGGTAAGGCCATCTGAACCTGTAGTTCCCTGTGTGGGAAGGTTTTTAATTATGGATCAATTTATTTGACATATTTAGGTTTTCAGTTCAATATTTTTGAGTCAGTTTTGGTAATTTTTATTTTTCAAAAGATTTTCCATTTTACCAGGTTTTTCAATTGATTGTTAAGGCATCTTATTTTTGTTCTCTTGAATTTAAAATTAAAATACAATTTTGATTATATCTTTGGTAGTGGCTCAGGAAATCAAGAGTGCTCCAGTCATATAGTCTTAGAGGCTGTGTGAATCAATAAAAAAATCTTTGGAGCATAAAATAGTGCCAATAAAAAGTTATAGCTACAATATATCTACCTTTGCCTTAGAAATTCCAACTCTACGGATTTATTCCAGAAATGTAAATGTGTATGGACTTATAAATGTCTAAGAATATTTATAGCATTATTTTTCATAATAAAAATGTAAACAACAAAAATTGACCAATACAATAATAGCTGATAAAGAATGGAGCATTCATGTATGGAATACTATACAAAGAAAGAAGTGGGCAATATGTATTGTTATGGGAGTATCTTTTGTATATTGTTAAGTGAGAGAGAAGGTTTTAAAACTGATCTTCACAGCATTTTATTGAAAAGAATGTGCAGATACATACTTAGGAAATTCCTCTACGATTTTGTGGCAGTCTGGTTGGGCTTGGGTAATTTGAGGAATTGGAAGGAAGAGTATTCCTAATTTATACCCTTCCCTACCCACTGACAGTCTCAGATTTAACACGTATACTTGAAACCCAAAATCCAGGTCAGTGTTTTGTAACTCACACTTATTCTGTTTCCGTCCAGCACCAAGCAGATTTTCAGTGTGCATTTTGTCAGTTGTCCCAGGTTGTAAATATAACCACCTACGTTAGACTGTCCTTATGCATTCCCCACTTTGAAGCGCCCAGCTGGTAATCAGGGACTCGCCGTATAAGTAAATGGCGGGAAGAATCTTGTTTGAATGCGTGCAGATGCACCTATGTTCAGAAGAGTGAGCATACCAGCGAGTGGAGTTGGATTTCGGGGTAGAAGCTCTCCACAGGGTTCTGGGGGGCCCACAGGGCTAGGAGCAGGAGCCTCTGTAAAACAAGGGAAGGACAAATCAGGCTTTGCGGGGGGTTTTGGTGAAGTTAAGGCTTCGACCGAGTCCATCACGCAGGCTTTCTTAGATATCAGTGTGTTCTAGAGGTCCAGTGTGGTGTCTTTTATTGGGAGGAGGGGCTGATTTTGGCTCAGAATAGCTCAGAGAATCCAGGGAGCACCTGGGATGAAGGGCAGGAGGGCTGCTCTGCTTAGCGTTTGAGACATCTTCCAGAAACCTGGACTTGGGGCCTTTGATGAAGGCAGGCTTGGCATTGAGAAGCCTCTGATTGGCGAGGTCTCATGTTTTCCCATTAAACAACAACTTTTAGAAGTTCTGAAACTTAATTGGTCAAAAATAGGAACAACTAAAAGTTTGTTCTGCCCTCCCCAGACTGACTGCTTGGGGACACTATCAACCTGGGCTAATTAAGAACAGGTATCTCAGTGACGAAGTCCCCTTGGGAAGGACAGAAGCAAGAGGGAAGGAGAGGGAGAGACCCTCAGCTCCCACAGCACTGTTATTTTGGGGCTTTTCCCTCAGCGCCTCCCTGAGGACTGTTCCCTTTTTCATTGCGAGTGGAGACAGCGGCAAGTTGCACTGCCTCTGTGCATGGCTCCGCAGGAGCCAGACACGGGTTAGCCTTGGCCGCGCCCTGGAGAGCACTGCAAGGGCGGCGAAGCCCTTCTGTAGGGTGAGTGTCTTCTCAGGCTTCTCCTCTAGGAAGGAAAGAGTAGAGAGAGCACGGAGACGGGAGGCTCTGGGCCTGGCTCTGTCTAGAACAAGGACACCTAAGCCTGAAGGGTGGGCCAGGGCAACAGCGGAGCAGATGGGCTTATCTCCATGTGCCCCCTGCTCAGCACAGAGCAGATCCAGCTCCTCTCTGACCCGATGCTCTGACAGACACAGCTCCTTGGTGTCAGTCAGGCTCCTGCTCTCTTATTTTCCTGCACCCCATGCTGGTTATGCAGACTGTGCAAAAGCAGACCGCTGAGCTCTCCCGAGTTCTGTCTTTGAAGCCTGTTTGCCCAATCAGTAAAAGAGCCACGGAGGTACTGGGGAGGGTGCACCAGGAAGGGAAGGAAGGAAGAGAAAATGGTAATGTGAGGCAGGACGGGAGACCATAAGCGCCGCAGGGCAAAGACTTCTTATTTCTCTGTTCACTGCTGCATTTGTTTGTTTCATGTTAAGTGAAAGAATGAAACTGACAATTAAACATAGAATGTCGTATCAGGTAATAACAACTGCTGCGAAGAAAGCTGGAGTCCGAGATTGATCACGTCCTTCCTATTTTGGGGAGGGGAAGTGGTAAGAATCCTCTGAAGAGGTGACATTTGAGTAATGGGGTGGATGAAGCGAGGGGTACAGATCCAGGCATCCTCAGAAGCCGAGGCCTTTGCATCTATTTTTGTCAGTGCCAGGTGCCATCTTTCATCCCTCCCAAGACTTTGGAAAGAAAATGGGATTAGAGAAGAATGACTCAGCTCTGGGAAGTTATCCCAAGCTCCCGAGTTCCCCTGTGGAAATCCCAATGCTCTGTAATATGGAGGTTTAAGATCTGGGGAAAAGCAGAGATGTTGGTCTGAGACCCCCCCCTCCCCCGCCTCTTTTCTGCTGGCCCCAAGGTCGGTCTATGCAATACCAGTATGGAGAAGGGCTGGGGTCCAAAGTTCTGTGCTTTGAACATCATCTGGAATGCCATTATGTCATCTGCTACGGTTAACCTAAGAGGAAGTCGGACAATCCCAGCACCCTTAGGGGCTGATTGACTCAGCTTCAAAACTAAGCAGTTTAAAACATCTTAGCCTCTGTCCCCTGTGAGAAGGCACATCCGGTGGGGGAAAAAGACAAGGGTTTTCTTCACTCCAATAGAGAAGAAGGTGTCTTCATCCATTCCAGACAGGTAGCTTTGAGGGTTGGCATTGTAGCAGGGCCCTCTCACCTGATCGTCAGGTAGGAAATCATTCCCCATCCTAATCTGTCTTCTTTCTGTCTTGTGAGCAGAACCAGGTGGAGCAGTGTGGCCTCTCTTTTGATATGTATGTTTCCCAAGGAGCAGAAACGAGCACGCAATGATGAGCAATCATTCAAGCGCCACTGAGTTCTGCCTGTTAGGCTTTGCTGGGTCCCAACAACTGCATCATATTCTTTTTGCGATCTTCTTCTTCTTCTACTCAGTGACATTGATGGGAAACATGGTCATCATCGTGATTGTCTGTGTCGATAAACAGCTGCAGTCCCCCATGTATTTCTTCCTTGGTCATCTCTCTGCCTTGGAGATCCTGGTCACATCCATTATCGTCCCCGTCATGCTTGGGGGGTTGCTGCTCCCAGGGATGCAGACAATGTCACTGGCTGCGTGTGTCACCCAGCTCTTCCTGTACCTTGCTGTGGGGACCACAGAGTTTGCCTTACTGGGAGCAATGGCCGTGGACCGTTATGTGGCCGTCTGTAACCCTCTGAGGTACAATGTCATTATGAACAGCCGCACCTGCAATGTCGTGGTCATTGTGTCCTGGGTGTTTGGGTTCCTTTCTGAAATCTGGCCAGTCTACGCCACATTTCAGCTTACCTTCTGCAAATCAAATGTGTTAGACCATTTTTACTGTGACCGAGGGCAGCTGTTGAAACTGTCCTGTGATGACACTCTTTTCACGGAATTTGTTCTTTTTCTAATGGCCATTTTCATTATCCTTGGTTCCCTGGCACCAACAGTTGTCTCCTATACCTACATCATCTCCACCATCCTCAAGATTCCCTCAGCCTCTGGCCGGAGGAAGGCCTTCTCTACCTGTGCCTCTCACTTCACCTTTGTCGTGATCGGCTATGGCACCTGCTTCTTCCTCTACGTGAAACCCAAGCAAACGCAGGCAGCCCAGTACAACAAGACAGTTTCCCTGCTGATTTCCGTGTTAACCCCTTTCCTGAACCCTTTCATCTTCACTTTCCGGAATGACAAAGTCAAAGAGGCCCTTCGGGATGGAGTGAAACGCTGCTGTCAACTCCTCAAGGATTAACTCTTCCCTTGGTCAGTTTTAGGTGGTATGACCCCTCCTGTGGATTACCCAGAAACCTAGGAAATCCTGTCTACTCTATCACCATAATCACCGGTACAGAAGTCAAATTGTGGGTACCACTCTCGATCATGCCATGGAAGCAGACGAGGCAGGTAAAATGAAACCCACTCTCTGCCCACTAGAGTCTCATAGCCCCCGTGTCTGCTTGCTTCCACTGAAGAGTTCAAGGAAGCATATGCTTGTGGTGTGGGGGGAGCTAGAGAAAGGAGAGGCGTACTTTTTTGTAAAGTTCTATTAGCCCAATTAATTTGCTCATAATCCGTTTCTGAAAATGTATTTCCCAGGGAAGGTAGGAAGCGGGCATGGAGGTGAGGTGAGATAGACGGCATAGTCAGGGGGAGACGCTCTGTTTCTTCAGCAACTGTTGCTAGGCCTTTTTCTCTGCGTTTGTGCAGTTTCTTGACAAGACGGCTATATGCGTTATACATATCCCGTGGTTCTCTTTTTCTCTGGCTGTGTGTATTATCCTGGCCTCATTGCTACTGCAAAGTAAATATAGTGTTTACACTTTGCCACAGAGCCAATCTAGAGTGGTGATATGGAGATTGGAATACTTCTCGTGCTGCAAATCTTGGTGATATAAAAAAGATGGAAATATTTGGGGATAGTAATGGGGGAAAAGTTTATTCAGCTAAACTTCAGGGTATTTCTTAAACCTCTCCCTTTTCTGGCCTGTATGGGATAGAGAAAATCACTAATTCTAGAGGGAGGATCCTGTGTTTTACAGCCGCTTAAAGCAACTGTTTCTGTTCAGACTGCTGCATCCCGAGCCAGACTTCAGGCTTCATAATGCCTTTTGAGTCTCTGTCTCCCATTTCCAAGTGTCTCAGTACCTTCCCTTCGAACTACTCTGTGAGGAGAACTAAAAAAACCCAGAGGCTCCCTATCCTCTCACCCTCCAGTTCCTCAGCAATCCTAGGGCATGGCTGTTCGGCAGTGCACTTGGAGGACTTTCACATCATGTTGGAGGAAGGGCTTTGAAGAAAGGCGTTTGCTTAAATGATAGCACTCAGCAGCACAGCCTGCCAGCCCTGAAGTGGGTGGGTCATTGAGCTGCCCAGCAGTGGCATGATGGGGTTCCTTAGGGACCCAAAGAGGACTGTGTGAAGACGGCTTCCCATCTGGTGGGAGAGGCAAGACCACCACATATGACTGGCCTCATGGGTAGTTTCTGCAGTTCTTCAGCCTGTCATCACCATCCCTCTCGCTCCCTGCCGGTCCTGCCCTTTGTTCATCCACCAGCTTCCCTGTTTCGTTTGCCTCTCCCCCTTTGTTCTCCCGTGCTCACGTTTCTCTTTCTTTTTCTTCCCCTTCACCCCACTTCACCGTAAATCAAGGCTGTGGCCTCCCACTGCGAAGGCACTCCTGTTCCTCTTGTCCTCCGTTTTCCTCCTGTGCCTCCAGGGATGCAGTGCTCCAAACCGCCTCTCGGAATGTCCTACTCACTTTGCTCGTTTCCTCAGATGCATCTAAGGAGAGGGTAGGAAATTCCTCTACGCTGAGTCTAGGATATGAGAGGAGAGGAGAATTCCTGCTCAAGGGACTAGTGATGGGACGTCAAGCATCTCTTGTGTCAAAGCCCAGGTTTTTCTGTTTGGTCTTTGATTCGGAATGAAGGAAGGCCCCTATCTATATTAGTCTGCGTGTGGCTGCCCTAACAAAACACAGTGGACTGGATGGCTTAAACAACAGAAATTTATTTTTCACAGTTGCAAAGTCTGGGAAGTTCAAGATCAAGTTTCTGGCCAATTTACTTTCTGATGAGGGTTCTCCTTGTGGCTTGTAGGTGGCCAACTTCTCTCTCTGTTCTCATATGGCCTGGCCTTGGTGTGTGCATATCAAGAGAGAGAGAGAGAGAGAGAGAGAGAGAGAGAGAGAGAGAG
>NW_017732466.1:201184-220506 GCF_001890085.2 Hipposideros armiger | reverse complement strand
AGAGAGGGAGAGAGGGAGAGAGGGAGAGAGGGAGAGAGGGAGAGAGGGAGAGAAAGACAGAGAGGGAGAGAGGGAGAGAGGGAGAGAGGGAGAGAGAGACAGCTCTGGTGTCCCTTCTTATAAGGATGCCAATCTTATCCAACCAGGGCCCACCCGTATGACCTCATTTAATCTTAATTACTTCCATAGGGACCCCACTTCCAAATATAGCCGCACTGGGGTACAGGGCTCAACATCTGAACTTTAAGGGGATAGAAACATTCAGCCTGTAACACTGTCACTCGGCCACTGCCCTGCGACCAGAATACCCACTTTATCTTCACATGGGGAGCAGGGAGACAGACTGGGGGCTCCAATTTTCCAGGCTGCAGGCATCTCCTACACAAGTGAAGCGAGATTCTTACACACACCCTGTTCTGTACACACGCCATGAGGTCTCAGTAGATTCTTGCACTGTTTTTTCTCTCTGCTCCTCCTAACAGAGCATAGACATAATCGATACAGATATCTAAAAAGAAATACTAATGATAGACCTTCATTTGAACTTCTTATTCACCTATAATTGCCACACTGTAAAGTAAGTCTTAGGTATACTTTCAGATATGTCGATTGAATGTGTTGCAGTTTTTACTTCACTTAAACATTGGCCTCTGTTAACATATGCTTTGTATTCTTAGTCATATGCTCGTAGTGCAAACAAAAGCAACAGGACAGAGAATCCTACTTCCAAGCAGGAGAGTTGTTAATAGTTTCTCTTCTGGAAAAGTTCCTTGGTAAAAGTAAAACGCTTACCCAGATAGTATCTGTCACATATCTCTGACAAGACATTCACTTTATCTGTTTATTTCCTACTGGGGAGGAAAGGCTTTGAAGAAAGGAGTTTACTTTTTTCCTCTATATCCATACTTAAGGACACATGACTGTTGATGTATATGATGCAAATTAAAATGTTGTTTTATACTGTTTCTTATTAGGAGATAAGGAATAAGAAGGGAGTGGTATGTAATTAAAACTCCGATGCCTTCTGGATCTCACCATATAAATTTATTTTCTTTGTGCCTAATTGAAGTATTATAATGTATTATTAATATGGATAATAATTCTCAAAACTGAACAGAAGCATAATTTGAGAGACTGCACAGTGGAGTGGCGGGTTGGTGAGCAGCATGTTGTAATGGGGTCCCCCACAGCGTGGCATGGCAGCCCAGAGGGGAGCTTCCGAGCTGGCCAGGAGGGGGTGAAATAAAGAAAAGCTTCTCAGAATCAATCGCGTTTGATTTCATGTTCAAAAGAAGTGAGCTTTATCAGGCAGAAAGTGGGGAATCCCCTGAGGTCTTAAGCTCATTTTCAGCCGGGACCTGGCTTCCTACAAGGTTAATCTCTTGGCATACATCACTAGTCATTTCATAGAAGATGCACCTTCTAAGAAACGCAACCAACCATGAGAACACTCAGGAAGCTATCTTATAAGCAGGAACTTCCCCCATCAGGAGTTTGGATTCTAGAAATAACTGGCTTCTGCCAGATTATTTTATTTCTCTCTCTCAGATGAACCACCTTCCTGAAGCCTCCCAGAATACTCAAAGATTTCAATAGAAAACTACTCTGGTCAGGGGAACTCCCAAGTATAGAAGAGAGGCCTTCCCAGCAGCCCCCATTCTTGCCCCTGAATTCCATCTTGCCTTTTGAAGATGATTAGTGGGAAAACGTGGAATAGACAACCAGGCTTAGGCTCAAGTCTCTGCTGCACCAGCTCTTGAGTCGTGACCTACGGCCAGATATCCAACCTTTCTGAGTATTTTAGGGTTGGCCTTTGAGGAAGCTGGAGAAAATTAAAGATACAGTCTTTAAAAGAGCAGGTAGATACCAGATTCTCAATAAATGTCAGAGGGAGAACTGCTGTGTCTGAGATCATTTAACACGTTCCTTTTACATAAATCTTTGTCCAAATTCACATGGTTAGTCATTGTCCATGGGAAAAATTAAACTTGGGTCTGCTGAATTACAAGGCAGAAGGTGAGCTGGGGAGTGAAAGGCGTGAGGAAGAAAAATATATACTTAATAGGCAAGTTCCTGGAAACAGACACTCTGAAGTGACTAGGTTGCTTAGGGAACCAGTGGAAATCGGCAAAGATTTATGGCCAAATTCTGGAAAGAATTTTCCAGGGAGCAGAAGGGTAGCTAAAATACGGAAGAAAGAGCAACATCGATGAATGATGATAGATGGAGGGGTCTGTTGATTAGTCTGTAGACAGGACTGCAGACACATCGTAAGATGATCCCATCTCCGTGCAGGCCAGACATGATGGGAGGATGGGGCCCGCAGCTCGGAGACAAGGTCTACCTGACACGCATGGTGATGGCTCTGTTTATGAGCAGGAAGCTCAAGGGCCATGTTAAGAAAACAGAACCAGATCGAAGGAGTTGCTGCTGCGATTTGGGGCCTCTTAAGCGAAGGGAGTGCTTTGATGGTGGGTGATGCTTCCAGAATATTGTGTGTGAGAGAAGGAGACAGAGGATAAGCTGTCTGGATGGGCCCTGTTGAATTGTGTGATAAGTCATGCAAACAAATACGCTGGAAGAAGTTGACATGCAAGAGTAAGGTGTTAGACGTTCAGAGAGATCCAAAGAAAAGGAAAATTAGGAAAAATGTGGATGTTTCTAGTGATACGATAAATTGGCCAATCTCTTACGTATCCGTGGATTATAATTATAATTCGTTCCCTTGAGTTAAAATGAAAGTATTAAGGGTTGGTGTAAATTTGAATAGGAAATTGGAGAAAGGAAGACCATGGAGAGAGAATAGACAATGAATACGTATATCAACATAACTTATGACCATGAAATGCTCAGAGGGAGAGAAACTCGAGCAAGTAAAGAGGAGGTACTTAATATTAGAAAGGATGATTCTGTTTAGACCAGAACTAGAGTAGAGTTGAAGAATTTTCCTAGAAGGAAAATTCATGGAGGCAGGGCTTGGGAGAAAGGAGCAGAGACTGGGGCTCATGCACAGGGGGCGAGTCTGTGCAGACACAATCCAGGGACGTCTGGCCCAGCTGGCTGACGATAGGACAGAAAATCGGAGGCCCAGTAGGAAAGAATGAAGATGTCTCTAACGATCAGATACAGCAAAACTTGCTTAAGAGTGAAACTTACCTTTGAGCAGTAAATACCGCCGTTACTGACCCATACCTCCAGCTCTCCTGCTGCTAACACTGCGTACATTCTGAGCTCACAATAACCTTGCTAACAAAAGGTCTCGGTTTCCCAGAGGAAGAGTATGAGGCCCACAGAGGTTAAGAGACACAGATTGAAAGGGACCAAAGTTATATTTGACCCTGAGTCTGTCTGATGCCAAAGCAGCGCCCCACTGCCCCCCTCAACCATTGCTATGGCAAAGGTGCTCACCGATAGGTGGGCTCACCAAGCACTGCCAACCACTGAGTGGACAAATGGCTGTGTTTACTTGTATATGGTTGATAAACGAAACGCCCATCCCTGGAAAAACATTGCTGATTTTGCATTGTATGAATTTTCTCAACTAAAACGAGCCATTTTATAACTTTTAGTATCAGTGAGGGGGTTTTCATAATTAGTACCCATTTAAATGGAGTCCTGCCACTGAAGGAGGCTGGTAACCACGGCACCGGGCCTTGCCCAAGCCAGCCACGTCCCGTGTCATAGGAGCCCAGGGAGACCAAATAACACGCACAGAGCGTGCACCCCCGATCCTTCACGCCGTGTGCCTTATACATGTGTGTGAATATGAGGGCGATGGATGAGGGGAGGGAAAGGCAAAAAGGGCTGAGCCTTGCGCCTGTAACTACGTAGAACCTCACTGCTGTTACCCACCGTGACCAGACGTGAGATGAGAAACCTTTGGCTTGAGATAGTTCCTGCTTGATTATGTATATCTCATTTTTCCGAGATAATTAATGATAATAAGCAGTTATTGTTACCGCCTACCATTCAAGGCAAGAGCCAGAACCTTCTGAGACCACGATTTCTAAGTCTTGCAGGTGTGTACCTTCTCAGAAGTGTGTATGCACCCCCACCTAGTGGCCGTTATGAATAATGCAGCGGTGATGCGGGGCGGGGCGGGGCGGGACGGGAGGAGGGGGGCTTGCACGCTACAAACTGCGAGGCATGATCCAGGGATGACGTCACACGGAAAAGAGAACCAGAGCATCTCATTTTCAGAAGTGGAGAGGGGAGTTTAAAAACATTAGACAATTTAGGGGTCAGTTTTGTTTTTTTTGGAAAACTTGAGAATCGTAGACATTCTGAAGCGCATTGGATTTTCAAAAATAGTTTGAGGGAGACCCACAGAGAGACTCAGGACCTGAGAATAATAACAGAGTTTATTTCTATGGATAGGAGGACAATTGAATAGCTTGTTAAAAGCTAGATTGCAGTATGGCCTTAAGAAAGTAGACTTAAGACAAAAGAATTCAGTCCCATATTGATTCCCTCCAGCAGAGCTGAGGAACTGGGGGCAAAGGTCGGCGAAATGGTTAGAACTGTAAAACCCAGATTGTCATGTCTGGGAAAACCAGGTTCTGAGAGACATATTTAACTGGGCTTATTATAAACATGTTTATTGTCTCTGTGGGGATTATGGGTGGTATGCATTAAACCGTTTTTACTGAATATGCTGAATGCTATTAATAATATAACCACAGTCGATGGAGTCCGTGCCATGGACCAGGTCTGTCATAGGGGTTTATTTTACCGCCTCGTCTCCACCACAATCATGTACGTGAAGTATTTGGACCCACATTAAGGATGAGGAAAATGGAGATGCAGGGATTCTGAGAAGACTTGCCCACACTCTCATAAGTATTCAGAGGCCAAAATGGGATTTAAATTCAGGTCTGTAATTCCACATCTTTTCTTTCCACTACACCATGTTGTTTTTCTTTGAACCACATGCATTTAAATTTTAATTTTCACATTTCTTTTAAATTGTATTTCTTGTTGAGTTAATAAATTCACATGGTATAACGTTTAAAAAGTACAAAAGTGTAAGAGCGAGTGAAAATCAAATGAAAACAAAAAGAGCAAATGAAAAGCAGTCTGCCTCCTACCCCAAACACCCATCTCCCATCCTTAAGGCATCCCTCTCATGCCAGCATCTTGCATATCTCCCCAGAGTATATATCCACGTGTGTGATTAAGAAACGTTAACATCAAAATGGTGGAGTCGCCAACATTATAAGAAATTTTTTTTTATGACTAATGCAGGAAGTCACAAGAGGCTAATTAATTTAAACATCAAAATCAAAACTACCTTGCTCCAATACAATTTTACATTCAACCGAATGTTAAGTACAGAGGATTTTCAAAGTAAAATATCTGTTAATTCACCATTCAGTCACCTGAATAGTTTTCAATGACTACTAATGTAAGGCTTTAAAACGATTACTTAAATTTTCTCCAAAGCATTCAGTCACCTGAATAGTTTTCAATGACTACTAATGTAAGGCTTTAAAACGATTACTTAAATTTTCTCCAAAGCTTATATGCATTCCCAAAATCCTCTTGAAAAGCTTCCAAATTACCCAAAGTCTGTCTCCCTTCCCTTTCTTTTATTAAAAATATAGTTCTGGGCTGGCCGAGTGGCATGTTGGTTAAGAGTTGGCTTGGGACGCCAGCTCTGAGCAGCAGGGCCCCGGTTCAGATCCCACATGAGGGCCAGTGATGCTGTGCCCTCTACAGCTAAGATGGTGAACAACAGCTCGACCTAGAGCTGGGCTGCCGTGAGTCGCCAGGGATGGTGTAGGCTGCAGTGAAGCTGCAGTGGGTTGCCATAAACTACCGTGAGCGGCCGGCAGCTGGTGTGAGCTGCCAAGAGCTGCCATGAGTGGCCGTTCAGGGGCCAGCGATTGATCTGCCTCACCCAAGAAGAACGCAATGATCATACCAGCATGGGCCAGTGAAGCGACATCCTCTACAACTAGACTGAAGAACAAAAGGACAGCAACTTGTCTGTTCCCCTTCCCCCATTCCCCAATGCTGTTCTCCTCCCCTAACTCCCCAATAAAATCTTAAAAAAAAAAAATCGTTCTTATTCCCAGATCCTTTTCTTGGTTATTAGCTGACCCTTAGCCAATCAAATCAATGTTGGCTGAAGACACTCATCAAGAGAGTCTGAGCCACAAAGGCCAGTCTGAATTTATTTCTGGATATATTGTGGGCAAGCTGGCCGGTCATTTCTCTAACCAAATGCCTTAAAGTTTCCAGTAATGCTCTATAACTCTCTTCCCACATGTTGTTTTGTCAGTATGAGTCCGGTTTTCACATGCAAAGTGAATGAGATCCACCACACTCAGTTCTGCAGGAATTTTTGCAAGAGATCCCATTTTTAGCTAAGTCACAGCTGAGCTTTCCTTTCAGCTAATTAGTACTTGTTCTCAAATTGGGCAGTTCTCACCCAAACTAGGAGATGAGATGCAATTTACTTCCTCTCTACTCTCCTAAAATTAACTAAGCTGTAAATTGTGCGTCCCCTGCTTTTTCCCTCAGTTGGCCCCAGGGTTTGGTTCCATCATAAAGAATTCAGCAGAACTCAGGAGGCCTCACCAGATCTTGCTGTTCTGATTGGAACAGTACTGGAGTGCTTCCTTTCAAAATCGCAGCTCTTTGGTTGCCAAGCAACCATCAATTTATGGTAACTAGCTAATATTTTAAAATTATACGTGATGATTAAATAGAACAGTATGCGTTTCCCATTCTTGAATGTACACAGCATTGGTCGGACCAGAACGAGAATGGTTGGTCTTGCAGTACCCAAAACAAATGACAAAGAATGCTTCTTGAGATTAAGAGGGACTTTGCCTGCTCCCTGTATGAGCCCCAGAAGAGTGGGCGTAGAGAATACAGTGGTCTGTGGGGGTTATACAATCTGATTGTCCACAAAATTGGAGGAGGCCCAGGTACTGGAAGACCCCTGATCTTAAGGGACAGTTAACTGAACTAGGAATGAAATATAAGACTCCCTTGAAGGGTCCTGAGAACAATCCATTAACCCGGTTAGGCTGGGCCTTTTAATTCATGCTTTTTTAATGTAAGGACATTCCAATTTGGGTGTAGCCAATTTATTCAGTGAGCTAAATTTAATGGAATAGAAATAGGAAATGGCTTTATTTTTCTATCCACCTTTGCTTCCAGTGGGCTACATCACCTCTCCCCTTCCCTTCCTCTGTGTGACATTTAGGGCAGATCCTGTCATATTCTAGTCACTTTGCTTATAAAAACAGCTTCATATTGTTCTTGAAGACCTGTTATCAGGTAACTGTGCATACCAGTCTGTATTAGAGCTTCAGTGCTGCATCTCCTTTAAAGAGTTCCTTCTCCCCTGCTCATGTCTGACCTGTGACTTGGAGCCCTGCAGGTGGAGAGCAGAAATGATTTGCTCTTTCACTCCTCCTTGCTGGTCTACTCTAATCCTCCATCTCTGCCCTGAGCCTTCCAGCGTCAGACAGGGAAGAGGATGTTAGGGGGAAAGGAGCTGACATTTTTTTACTTGTCTGGAGCGGTTTATCCTTTCCTTAGCCCCTGATGCCCTTAGTGGGGTAGAGGTCTAAATAGTGTCTTTCTCATTGGGCCCATTTGGGGATTCTTTAGGTGCCCTGAGACATCTGTATTTCACATTGCTTGGTGATCATCCTCCAATTCCTGCACTGCTTATTCACCTTACAGCCTCTTGAAGTGCTGGGATCTCTTCATCTGAGAAGGTGGTCCTCTTGGACCAGGAACCTTCAAGATGGCTCATACCATCCATGGTATCCACTTGGCCCCTTTTGCCGTATCAGTGATAGGAGTTCAGGTTTGCTCTCATCCCCACCTTTGATGAGGCAAGAACTCTCTCAAACTCTGAGGATAGGATAGGTGTTCATTTCTTACTAGAACTCTGTCGCTGTGCTGCCCCTCTACTGGCACCAGGGTGGGTCCCTGGGGTTTTGTTTGCAACCAGGGAGTAGGATAAGTAAGGGATCACCCCTGCACCCCTGATGGGTATGGGGGTTTCATCTTGGAGACGCCTTTACCTGCCTAGGGCTTGTGGGAGGGGGGACCACAGAACTCTACCCCTCTGAATTTCTTCTTTCTGGTAACTGTAGTCTTTTATCTTTATAGCCTGGATGGGTGGTGAAATGAAGGCCAGTGGACTATCATTTCATTTTTAAGAAGTCTTGCAGAGTTGTGTCCTTTAGAATTTGTGGTACTTGACACCTATTTCCTGAGCTCCAGCCTTTGAAATTCTATGACAATGAAAATGTCTATTTCAATATGTCATTACACAGGCAATCACAAAATGAGCACACTTTCCACAATGGAAACAAAACCATAGGAGGTTGAAAGCTAGATGGAAAGTTCAGAGTTGGGACAAGGTCAAGGATGACATCAGGAGAATGAAGATAATGAGACGAAAGCTGTGATGAGACAGCAGGACATATGGCTGGCAGATAGACAAACATTAGAAAGTTTGGAGAGGAATCTAAAAGAGAGAGGATGGGAAATAATGATTCTTCTTCCACTCTGCTCTTATCCTTCAAATGGGCTCAAGGCTCTTCCGCTCTGTGTTAGACTGGGTCCTTCAAGACAGAGAGACCAAGCAGGTTAGAATTCCAGGAAATTTCTCAGGGACAATGCCTGTTAGGAACGAAGGGGAGGAACCCTGGGGTCAGGGAGAGCCGTCATGTCGCCCGTTGCGCGCAGGTGTGAGTGTGGTGAAGGAGAGAGGGCAGGTGAGAAGGTTAGGGGAAGGAGTCTCACACTGCAGTTCAGTTCTCACAGAGTTCAGCAAGGCCGTTGAGTTGCTCTTGATCCTCGGTTGCCATCTGAACTGTCCTGAATCTGCAGGGAACAGACCTGCCTTTGTGTCCCTGCCACCCACATTCATCAGCTGGAGGCAGCCGGAGGGAAGTGTGGCCCCAGTGAAGACAGGGTAGGATTTCAGAGCACAGCAGCTGGGGCTGCCCATTAATTACTCTCTGCCATTACAGATATGAGAGGTGTGTTTGCCTGATCACTGCACACCCTAAACAGCGAATGAGTGAATACACTTTTCTTATTCTTACTTAACCATTAAGTTACCATCCAATCTTATCTTTCCTCCCTTGCCAAATTTCCTGAAATAGAAGTACATACCCACGGTTATTATTCCCATACTTCCCATTCATTTCTTTACCCTCAGCAAGATGGATTCTTCTTCCCACTGCCCACGGAAACCGCTCCAACCAAGGTGATCAGTGACTCCCCAGTTGCCCTATTCCAAGGAATTGCGTGAGTTTGGAGCTCAGTCAGGGATGATAGTTGTGGATACAAGGATGTGGAAATAGCCAAAACTCTGAGGAAGGAAAGCGTGGTAGGGATAAAGATTTGGAAATTTTATAAAAGAGAAGGAAAAAAAGAGAGAGGCAGAGAGGTTAAAGAAAACTGGAACTTTACGAGTCACTTTCAGGATATTGAAAAATCTTTTCAAGCAGGCGGCAGCCCAGGACAATCCAGGGGCTTCTTAGGAAATAAACAATCAAAGCTGCCATCTTCTGGCTGATTTCAGATTTGCCAGAAGAGGTCAGTAAAGACAAATCAGTCTTTACCCTCCCTAAAGGCAAGGTGGTTGGCTAGGAAGGGATTTTTGCCTCTTTGCCTAGAGCTTATACAGGGCCTCCATTTTCCAGACTTCTGTCTTCTCAGGGCCTCTTCCCAGAGTTCTGCAGCTGCCTTTTCTGCTAGTGAAGGGGTGAATCACAGATGATGTGTCTTGTGAAATGGTAGACCATCAGTTTAAATTTATATACTCCCCTTCTAAGTCTGAGTAAATTAATTAAAACTTCTGACATGTTAGCCAATGCAATTAGGTAAGAGAAAAAAATGCAGGTGTAAATGATTAGAAAGAAGACAAAATTAACCTTAATTTTAAATAATTTGATCATATATCTGGGAAACTGAAGAAAATAAACTGAAAAACAGTAAAATAGAACTCCTACCTGACTGCTTTCATGTTAGGATGTTGTTTTCTTTCCTGCCTTCATACTTGAACAGAAATAGGCTGTTGGCATGTAGAACTATACTATCAGCTATCCTGGGTCTCCAGCTTGCTGGCTGCAGATCTTGGGCCTTGTCAGCCTCCATACTCACATGAACCAATTCCTCATAATAAATCTCTCTCTCTCTCTCTCCCCATATATATATATATATATATATACACACACACACACACACACACACACGCACGCGCACGCGCACACACACACACACACAGAGGGCGCCAGAAAAATGTATGCACATTTTAAGAAAGGAAAAAATGTATTAATTGTAATATTCAATATATACCAATAACGAAAGATGAATATGTCACGTTTGACTAATGCAATTACAAGAGGTGATCAAAGTGGTTACCATCAGCATCCAGACACTTCTGATTATGACGAGCTACTGCTTGAGCATAGATTACATCTGTGGTTTTTTTTTCTGTTTTTTTAAAGATTTTATTGGGGAATTGGGGGAGGGGAACAGCATTGGGGAATTGGGGAAGGGGAACAGACAAGTTGCTGTCCTTTTGTTCTTCAGTCTAGTTGTGGAGGATGTTGCTTCACTGGCCCATGTTGGTATTATCATTGCGCTCTTCCCGGGTGAGGCAGTCACTCCTGGCAGTTCATGGCAGCTTATAGCAGCTCATGCACGCTGCTAGCCAGCCCCACTGCAGCCTATGCGGTCACCAGTGACTCACGGCAGCCCAGCTCCAGGTTGAGCTGTTGTTCACCATCTTAGGTGTAGAGAGCGCAGCATCACTGGCCCTCATATGTGGGATCTGAACCAGGGCCCTGCTGCTCAGAGCTGGCGACCCAAGCCAACACCTAACCAGTGTGCCACTTGGCCGGCTCTAGATAACATCTCTTAAAATGTGTATACATTTTTTGGCACCCCCAGTGTGTGTGTGTGTGTGTGTGTGTGTGTGTGTGTGTTTCCTGTTGGTTCTGTTTCTCTGGAAAACCCTGACTAATACACTTGCCAAGCCCACACAGCTGCTCTTTCCTCATTCCACCGGTCCTTTTACCCATTCTTGTCCCTACTCCAAAACTCACCTGTTCATGGGGCCTTTCCTGCCTGACGGCGAGGCCAAGCCCTCTTACCTCTCTTATCTCAGGCCCAGATGCTGGCCAAGCCTTGCCTCCTTTTACCTCCCTGAATCCTAAAAAAAAAAAAGGAAAAACAGTAAAATAAATAATATGGCTGGGTACAAAATTTATATTCAGAAATCAAAAGCCTTCACATATACAAAAAATCTATAGAATGTGTAATGGAGGAATAGGATGCTGTTTACAAAAGTAACAACAAAGAAGCAAAACATCACTAGGGATAAACTTAAGAAGTAAAGGTCAAGATTTACATAAAGAAAATTTCAAAATGCTCTGAGAAACACCAAAGAAATTGTGAACAAATGGAGAGGTGAAGTCAACAACACAAAGATATCAATTCTCCACTAAGTTTACCCATTTTAAATTATACAATCCTAATTAGAAATATCAAGTTCTTTTTTTTTTTTTTAGCTAGACAAACTGATTAAAATTTTTGTGTGAAAATATAAGCAGGTGAAAAATAGCCTAAAAATATGAAATAAAAGAGTAATGAGCAGGAACTATACCTCTAAACAAATTATAGATCTATAATTAAAACACTCTAGTATTATCATTTGGGGAATAAATGAGTTATTTCATAAATGATGAGACAGCTTGGCAGCAATCTAGGGGGAAAAAATCACATTAAGAATTTGTTTTTTTTAAATCAGTATGGTGAATGCCCCTTAAAACAGAGTAAATAGACAAATGCCCAACTGAGAAACATATCTGTAACCCATATCCTAAAACATTGATTTGCCCAATAGATAAAGAGCTCCTAAAAATCAATAAGAAAAAGGATAACCCAGTAGGAAAGGTGGGCAAAAGATAAGAATATATGAGAATATCCTCAGCTTCACTCATAAGGAGATCAATGCAAATTAAAAGTGCATTGTGATACCATTTCCACTTGTTGACAAACATAAAAAGTTTTATAACACACTGTGGGAAAAATAGTCATGTAAAATAAAATAACATGCATAAAGGGCAATTTCATAACATCTTTCCAAGTTACAGATGCTTATACTCATTGACCTAGCAGTTCCCCTTCTAAGGAATTGTCCTTCAGGTATTCTGGCACAGGGATGTGACGTAGGCATCTGATTATTAAATGAATCACTGGCTGTAAAAGCAACAGATTGAAAACAACTTAAATATTAATCAGTGGGGAAACAGTAAAAAAAAACCAACCATCTCACATCCGTATGGTAAGGTAACCTGGAGCCACTGAAGAAGGAAAAGGAAAGGAGGAACCCTTATGTACGGATATGATCTGCAAGGTATTTGCCAGGTGTAGGACGTGTACTGCCAATTGTGCAAAAAAGAAAAATGTGCTTGTGTGCATTTGCTCATAGATGCTTAAAATACCTCTAGAAACACAAACTGTAACGCTGATAACATTGGTTTCCTGTGGCAGAGGGGATTCAGATGTTGGGGGCCAGATGGGGAGAAATGTTTCAAAGCATTTTTTGAATTTTGAACCATGTGAATATATTATACTTGGACACTAATATTTGAGTATGACTGTATCTTCCTTTGATATTCTGTATTTGGGATACTCCATAGTCCCAGTTCTCTAGATATGCTAATTAACATTTAGCGTAATATCTCATTCATCTAAAGTTCAACTACAGAACCCCCTGACACACACACACACACACACACACACACTACACATGCACGCGCGCACACACACACACACCTTTCTGGAAACTGGATAAGTTAAGGAAATGGCAAAATAGATTTCCAAAGTCCATGTACAAAATGAAGCTTAGGTAGCTCACTCACAGGAAGTCTATTAGACTTCCTTTAATCTCTTTATTTTACTTATTTATTGGAGACAATTATATCAAGCTTGATAAAATGATTTACTCACAGAAAGTCGATAAGAATGGGCAGGTCTGACTGAAAGCACAGGGCAGTGTGTTAGCTCAGATGCCGGGGACAAACCAAAGCCAGGCCAAGGACTTATGACACCAGCATATAGACTTATGCAGCACAGGAGCAAACCTCCTCAGAAATCAGGTCTGTAAGACTGAGGTCCTACCTTAGTCTTGAGGGACCCAGTTCACATTTAGGTATGCACAATAGGATCTGCTGAGGCTGACATTCATCCCTAATGATTAAGTGGAATAAAAGAAAAACTTTTGATAATAAAAAGTATAAAACTTAGGCTTTCTGGAAAATAGAACAATCTATTTCAGTAAGGTGGTGTTTTGGAGTATGTTTTTTAAAAAGCTTAACTGGAGACATCATCAAAAATGGCAGAATCATTGGTCAGACATTCCTTTCTCTAAGGAATACAATAAAATTTCAACATTGAGACTCAAATGAAAGCATCAATATCTAAAATTGGCGGTAGATATTAAAAAATGAGGCAAGTAAAAGTTCTAGTGCAATAAAGCAATTTTATAATGCATAAGAGCCCAGGAGAAATTTCTAACTTTTCTGTGACTCCAAAAATCTTGATCAAATTGTAAATAATGAGAAATATCTATTAACAAAGAAATGAGAGGAATCGTAACAGCCATTAAACTAAAACAGATGAGAATAAAAGAAACTAATGTAATGATTACCTACAATAGAGTAATTAAGAATATTGCTAGTCTTGCACTCGCCCAGTCAAAGAGGATGGGGGCATGGCTGCCGCGTGGCTCCCGGGCTGGGGGTGAGGGCAGAGGAGGAAGCTGGGGAAACTCAGCAGGCTGCGTCTGTGAACGTGAAAACCTGTGGGGCAGTACTGCTTTCTCTTGGGAAATGCTCCTTTCCCCTTTCTTTGCAAACCTTTCACTTTAAGTACATGCAGTTTTCTTTCCAAGTCTATGGCCTTGACCACAAATGACAGGCTAGCACCTAGCCCGTACCAAGCTGCCTCACTCCAGTTATAGCAGAAGATGTAGTATCTACCTGACCTGGGCAAGACCAGTCACAGCTCTTCCTTGGCATTTTTGAAACTGGACTAGGAGGAGGAGAGTCATTCCTTCTTTGATGGCAGGAACTAAGGAACATGCACCTCTGGAGCTGTCACCATTCACGTGGAGGAAGCAAGGTTGCAGAAGAGGGTGGAGTCAGTATTAGGAAGAGGCTGTGGTGAGACAGTGGAGAGCGAAACAGCCATGCCACTGCCTGATTCCTGTCTTGGTGTTACATGGGAAAGCAGTGCTCCCTTTGGTCTAAGTTAGTTCAGGTTGGGTTTCTGCCCTTCACAGCAAGAAACATACTGGCTAATAACAGAGAAAAAAAGAGACAGAGCAAGCTAACACATTTATTAGCTTCCACCTTCATTTCAATGGCTGTGTAATGATGATACATGAATCCAACTGGAACTGATAATATTGAAAAGATGACAAAGTAGAATGACTACAGCTTTTAGAACATAAATCATAAAATCCTGGAATACGGGAGTATTTTTAAATCCTTAAGAAAACGATTCCCCGAAAGACTATCTTTCTGGTTGAGTGATCAATCATTTGGAAGAAAAAGTGGAATGATTTTTCTCAGGTTCAAAGGCCGGGGAGAAAGACTTGCTGACCACATATCTCATCTGTAAATAACATTTGAAAGTTTTTTTTTAGCTGCTTACTGTGTAGAAAAATCATGTCGAAAAGATTTAATTAAAAACTCTGAGAGCTACGAGGTGGATATCATCATCAGTACAATGCTGGACTCAAAACCATCTATGAGATTCAAAAAGAGAATGAACGAAACATAGTACATTTAGACGTGGAACAGCGACTACAAAACTTCACGGCAGAGAAAGGTGTCCAAAATGTCTAGTTTTGGTGTTTAATATAAATAGAGATAAGAATGTTTTTGTTAGTTAATTTTGTAGAGTTGATTTAAATAAAGCTACTTCAACTCATTTTAGAAAATAGCACATGTAAATGCAGTCTACATATAGAAAGATGTAATTGTTAAAGCAAAACAGAACAAGTACAGGAGGAAGAACAATTCAGTACAGTGGATTTCAGCCATAACGATTTCTCAGAAGATAGAATTCACCTCTCAGGAAAAGTCTCATTCTATATTTAAAAGCAAAGCCAAACTATAAAGGTTTAAAATAAAAGATGAACTAAGACACGACTACAAAAGTATAGGGAAAGTGTAAATGATATTCACTATAATAGGTGTCAGTGCATAAACTTAATCATAACAGCCACTATATAAGATAATGAAAAGGCACAACAAAAAGAGAATACTTTAACGATTTTAGATTCAATCAAGCAACATAGCACTAACGTGTTTTAATGAAAACGTGTGTAAAATGGAGGAGCGTATGGCAGCCGTCAGAACTTTCCTTGCAGACCTCCAAGCTCATGGACTCAGTGAGGAGAGCGCCACCTGCTGGGCTGTGAAATCCATCACCGTGGGAGGTTGTGTTGCCACAGGCTGCTCCCATGGGATGTAAGGCACACCCATTCTTGGAGACAAGGGATTCCTCTGACTAAATGTCAGCTTGAGGACTCCCCGATGATTTCCCAAGGCTCCTTGAGTATGTGGTAGTGTAAAATGCTTCCACCCACCTTCTCTCCCCCTTTCCTCTCCTCCTGGTCAGACTTGCATTGTGCTTGATGACTCTCTCAGCTTCCTCTGGCTCCGTCCCCATATTCTCTCCCAGGCGTTTCCCTAATAAACGGTTGCATAGTTAATCTGGTCTTGGCATCTGGTTCTCTGATAACCCCGACCACCCAGGAGAGGGTGACAAAATAGTGTATTTGTGGTGAGAGCTGCATAATATCAGGATGTGAGCTACCTCAGCAAGTTCAGGAAGCAGGCACGTTAGGACCTTAACGTTTCAGATGTGGCAGGAGAAGGAAGTCGGAATTAAACCTAACAGTATAGTGACTTCCCAAGGTGGGAAGAGCCCAGGGGCAAACCTGGATTTCTTTTTGGCAGAATTCAGCTCTTTGAAAAGATCCCAACAGGGCCTCAAGTGCAGGAAGCATTAGGCCCCAGGTAGTGACTGGGGCTGCATCACTGGGGTTGGCTCATCTCTACATCTAGTGGGAGGGTTTGGGGAGTAGACTCCAGCTTCCCAGGGAACAGGGATGGTTGAGGTGGAGCAGAGGTCCAATCCTAGCAGAGATTACAACCAGAAAGGCCACCGAAGTTCTGTGGCATGGAGCGGTCACAGAAGGAAAGCAATGACCCAGGAGTCTCATTCAGCCTCCACAAATAATCTTTAAGGAGCAACCGCCCTCACCACAAACTCCTCACACAGTATTGACACTCACAGTGGTATTCTTATTGGTCAGGATTATCTCAGAACGACTGGTGGTGCTTAGGGCTCAGGGAGACAGGGACTGACATGAACAAGCTAAAACTAATTAATGAAAATCCCAAAGACTTGGAAAATTCAATTATTCGGGCAATTTTAACACATTGTTGTGAAATTAGATGAGGAAACTTCCTAATAGCAGGAATTCTTCCCAACACATTGTCTAACCATAATTCATTTGAAGAAGAAATTACTAAGAATATTAACAAATCCATTTACTTCTTGAGATATTAAAATACATTTTTATAAGTAAAAATTGGCTTTGGAAAGAAATGAAGGTTCAATAAAAATCTATTTTAAAGGGATATAAATACAGCTCTGCATATCAAAATGTGTTGGGATGTGGCCAAAACAGTGTTTAGAAGAAAATGTACTCACTTAAAGGTCTTTAATAAAAAGCAATTTAAAAAAGAGACATGAATGGAAAAACTATTACCCTGTAAATCCTAGAATAGAACAAAGTATTAGTCTAAAGCAAAATAGAAAAATAACATAAAAGCATAAATCAATAACATGGAAAACAAGTGCTATAAATTATACATAAAATTAGGAGCTAGTGATTTGAAAAAAAGAAAATCGATAAGCCTCTGATAAATATAATTTAAAAGACAGTAGTAATAATAATGATAATAGTAATAACATAATGCATAAAGAGACCTCTATGGTTACCCATACATCTCCCATTATATCACTTGGATAGCTATAGCATCTACCAATGAAAAACATCAGTGTACACACACACACATGCACACACTCACACAATCGAAAAATCTCAACATTTCCTACATTGACCTCCTTTGCTGACTTCTTCTCTTCCTGGCCGTCAAACGTTGTCAGGGCCCATGCTCTGACCTCTTAGATTCATCCCTAGGTGATCTCCTCTGGTCCCTTGCCTTTAAAGATAATCTACTTAAATTCAAACTTCCAATTTGTTATTTCTATTCTTGACCTTCCCCTTGAGCTCAAGATGTTTATATTTATCTTCCTACTCAGCATCCCTACCTCACTCCCAACACCTAAAACAGAGCCCTTTCCAGGAACCCACTCACAACTCATTCCTCCCTCGGTTTTCTTTCCTTTAGGAAATGGTACCATAGTTCCTCCAGCAATTCAGGCGTCAAACCTAGACATCATGCTTGATGGCTCTCTCTCTCTCATCTCATCTCATCTCATCTCACATGGAGTCCATCAACGAGTCCTACTGACGCCAGCTTTGAGCACATCTCCATTTCAGCTGCTGCTTACCACCTCCATGGCCCACGGTAAATATCTTCATCTTCTCTTGCCTGGACATTGCGATGATTCTAATGGCATCGTAACCAGCCTTCCTGTTTCTGCTCAGCACCCCTTCCCTCTGGAGACTGGGCGACCCCTCAGAAACTGCCCCACCACACCGAAAGGAAAGCTCAGCCTTCCTCGGGTCGCGTGGCCAACTCCTTTACTCCTGCTTAAAAGCCAGGGCGCATTATCAAAAATGGCGCTTCATTACCACCACCTTCCATCCCTCCCCCTTTTCCTACTTTATTTTTCCTCACTGCAGTTCTCACTACCTCAGATTGCAGTATTTATTTGTATGCAAGTTTATTGTCGGCCTTGCTCTCCCTCTGGGGGCCAGAACACTGCCCCTTGCCTCTCCCCACCCCTGTTCGCCTCTACTTTCTATTGCCTTTAAAAAAAATCTACTCAGAATCAGCAATTCCCAAAAATACCGAGGCAAGAAGGCGGAGTGGAGGCCTGGAAAAGATAATGACTTGTTTAAGGCTGTGGGAGGCCCCCATAGGTCATGGTCAGAGGCAGGTCCAGAGAGCACAATAGTTTCAATATCTGCTGAGGATTCAAGTTGTCACACAGGACTGAGACGATACAACCTCAGCGGAGAAGAGCTGTACTAATTGGCGACCCGCTAGAAATACAGGCAAGGCCTGGTGAGCTAGCTGCCCTCCATAAATATGCGAATGGGGGCTGAAGGTCACTTTACTTGGACCATCTGTCCAGTTCTCGGATGGAGTTAGAATGAAGTCTTTATTTCTCAAAGTGAATCTCAACATATACACAAAGCATGCTAGCTCAGATCCACCTCTAGTCACAGGGGAGAAACTTAAATCAAAGAAAGGATTGCGGAGTTATTTTATGGCTTCTTACTCCTCCAGGCACAGTGTGTAGGGAAGTGCTGAGAGCGAAGCTGGGGAGTCACACTGACAGTCCATGAACCCTCAAGGCTGTACTCACATTTAGTCAGCGGAGGAACAGCCCTTTCTGAGTAGGTTCTAGTATGTTCAGGAGTAGTAGCCTGGACAGGGGTGCACGTCATGAAACTTGGGACAGTCAGCCAGCCTCTGGGTCATGCCTTTTTCAGAGAACCACGAGGTGGAGTTCTGACCCTTACCAAGAGTGGTTTGACATTTCCAGGCTCCAGTAACCCACCAGCCTTTTAAATATAGATAGCACAAATCCAATAACAACACTCTTCCATTTCAAACATAGCATTGGCACCCAAGCTCAAACTGCTATACTAAATTCAAGCTACATCCGCCAGTTCTATATTTACAGACCACAGGCTTTAGAAAATTTAGAGGACAATCTGGAAAGCAAAGGAAAAAAACTTCATTCCAAAATAGGATTTGCTAGGGAGACTCCGAGTCCCCAAAAGAGAAGTGTCCTGGAGAACCCCTGACCGTGACAGCCACACAAGTAGACCCAGAGCAGGGATGGAGGCAAAAACCACATTTTCTTATCATATGATAAATCTAGAAATCTTATTTTGTTCAATTAAGAAGTGAAAATCTGGGCCGGCCGAGTGGCGCGATGGTTAAGAACTGGCTTGGGGCGCCAGAGGGCCCCGGTTCGGATCCCACATATGAGGGCCAGTGACACTGCCCTCTACAGCTAAGATGCTGAACAACAGCTCAACCTGGAGCTGG
>NW_017732466.1:195879-198924 GCF_001890085.2 Hipposideros armiger | reverse complement strand
ATCAGTCGCCGGCTTCTGGACGGCCGCTCACTGCGGCTGCTGGCCGCTCACGCTGGCTGCTGGCTACACACGGTAGCCCATGGCAACCCACTGCCACATGGGCTGCAGCCTACGCTGTCGCCGGCGACTCATGACAGCCCAGCTCCAGGTTGAGCTGTTGTTCAGCATCTTAGCTATGGAGGGCAGTGTTCACTGGCCCTCATATGTGGGATCCGAACCGGGGCCCTCTGGCCTCCCAAGCGAGTTCTTAACCATCGCGCCACTCGGCCGGCCCTCATTGTGGTTTTGATTTGCATTTCCCTGATGATTAGTGATGTAAAACCTGTTACCCTTGTAACTGTTGCCCTTCTGTATGTTTTTTGGAAAAATGCCTGTTCAGTTCCTCTGACCATTTTCTAATCAGATTTTATTTATTTATTTATTTATTTATTTATTTATGGTATTGAATTATAGGAATTCCTTCTATGTTTTGGATTTAACACTTTATCTAATGTATTGTTTGCAGATATTTTCTCCCATCCTGCAGGTTTTCTTTTCACTTTGTTGACTGTTCCTTTTGCTGTGCAGAAGCATTTTAGTTTGATGTAGTCCTACTTTAGTTTTGCTTTTGTTGCCTGTGCTTTTGGTGAAACACCCAAGAAATTATTGCCAAGACCAATGTCAGGCAGCCTTTCCCCTGTGTTTTCTTCTGGGAGTTTCACAGTTTCAGGTCTTATGTTTAAGTTTTAATCCATTTTGGGTAGATTTTTGTGTATGGTATAAAATAAAGGTCCAACTTTTTTCTTTCCCATGTGGGTATCCAATTTCCCAGCACCATTTGTTGAAGAGACTGTCCTTTCCCCGTTGTGTATTCTCAGCTCCCTTGTCTACGATTACTTGACTGTATATGTGTGTGTTTATTTCTGGGCTCTCTAGTCTGTTCTGTTGATCTCTATGCCTGTCTTTATGCCAGTACCTTAGCTTTTTTCTTTTTTAAGACTTTATTATTTTTAGGGCAGTTTTAGGTTTGTGGCAAAATTAAGATGGCTGTACAGAGATTTCCTGTATACTCCCTACCCCCACACATGTATGTATATATAGCCTCCTCCATTTTCAACATCCCTCACCAGAGGGGTACCTTTGTTACAACAGATGAACTTATATTAATGCATCACAATCACCCAAAGTAGTAATTTACATTAGGATTCACTCTTGATGTTGTACATTCTATGGGTTTCAACGAATGTATAACGCTGTTTATTCATCATACTAGAATCATACAGTGTAGTTTCACTGCCCTAAAATTCCTCTGTGCTCCACTTAGTAATCCCTAGCTCTCTACCTCCACAACCGCTGGCAACCATTGATCTTTTTACTGTCATCACAGTTTTGCCTTTTCCAGAATGTCGTATAGTTGGAATCACACAGTATGTAGCCATTTTACATTAGCTTCTTTTACTTAGTAATATTATTTAAGATTCTTCTATGTCTTTTCAGGCTTGATAGCGCACTTCTTTATGGCATTAGATAATATTCCACTGTCTGGATGTACCTCAGTTTATCCTTTCTTTGACTGAAGGGCATCTTAGTTGCTTCCATGGTTTGGCAATTATGAATGAAGCTGCTATAAACATCTGTGTGCAGGTTTTTGTGTGGACATAAGTTTTCAACTCCTTTGGGTAAAGACTAAGGTGCGTGACTGCTGGATCATATGGTAAGAGTATGTTTAGTGTTTTTTTAAGATTTTATTGGGGGATTGGGGAAGGGGAACAACGCTGGGGAATCGGGGAAGGGGAACAGACAAGTTGCTGTCCTTTTGTTCTTCAGTCTAGTTGTGGAGGACGTTGCTTCACTGGCCCATGTTGGTATNTCTTAACCAACGTGCCGCTCGGCTGGCCCTTAAATATATATTTTAGATACTAGTCCTTTTTTCGACATGTGGTTTGCAAATATTTTTCCCAGTCTGTAGCCTGCCTTTTCATCCTCTTAACATGGCTTGTTACACAGCAAACACTAATTTTGATGAAGTCCCACTTATTAAGTCTTCCTCTTATGGACTGTGCTTTTGGCCTGCAGGACCGAGAACCAGCAGCACCAACGTCCAGGGCGGGAGAAGATGGACGTCCCAGCCCAAGCCGAGGCGGCACTCTTGCCCTGGCCCGCCTCTTTGTTCTCATCGGGCCTGCAGCTGATTGGACGGTGCCCACCCGGATGGATGAGGCTGATCTTTGTTCCCCCAGCTTTACTGAGATAGAACACTGGGTAAGTTTAAGATGTTCAATGTGATTCTTTGATACACGTACAGAAAAGCGATATGATTACTGCAATAACATTAGTTAATACACCCAATACCTCATATAACTAGTCTTTGTGTGTGTGTGTATGTGTGTGTGTGTAGTGAGAACATTTAAGATTTACCCTCTTAGCAACTTCCAAGTATATAACAGTGTTGTTAATTATAGTCACAATGCTGCATACTAGATCCCCCAAATTTATTCATCTTACAGCTGGAAGTTTGTACCCTTTGACCAGCATCTCCCCATTTCTCTCAACCTCCACCCCTGCCAACAACCATGCTACTCTCTGTTTCTCAAAGTCCAGCTTTTAGTAAGAATCCGCACGTAAGTGACGTCATACAGTGTTTGTATTTTTCTGTATGACTCATTTCACTTAGCACAATACCTTCATTTTTTATGGCTGAATAATATTTTATCTATGTCACATTTTCTTTATCCATTCACCCCTTGTTTCCATATCATGGCTATTGTGAGTGATGCCACGGTGAACACGGGGGTGCAGATATCTCTTCCACAGCCTGATTTCATTTCCTTTGGATAAATACCCAGAGGTGGGATTGCTGGATCATATGGTAGTCCTATTTGTAATTTTTATGAGGAACCTCCGTGCTATTTTCCATAGTGATTGTACCAATTTATATTCCCACTAACAGTGCACGAGGGTTCCCTTTTCTCCACATCCTCACCAGCACTTTTATCTCTTTTCATTTGGATAACAGCCATTCGAACAGGTGTGAGGTGGTATCTCATTGTAGTTTTTTTTTTTTTT
>NW_017732466.1:159152-193569 GCF_001890085.2 Hipposideros armiger | reverse complement strand
GTGGAGGGCAGTGTCACTGGCCCTCATATGTGGGATCCGAACCGGGGCCCTCTGGCGTCCCAAGCCAGTTCTTAACCATCGCACCACTCGGCCAGCCCTGGGCCATTTTTAAAATAATTTTGTTTGTGTTCTTGTTGAGTTTTAAGAGGTTTTTTTATTTGTATTTTTTGGATAACAGTCTTTTATCAGATGTGTCTTTGGAAATATTTTTTCCCAGTCTCTGGTTTTTCTCCTCATTCTTTTGACATTGCATTTCACAGAGTAGAGGTTTTAATTTTGATGAAGTCCAGATTATCAATTATTTCTTTCATGGATCGTGTCTTTGGTGTTTATCTAAAAAATCATCACCATACCTGAGGTGATCTAGGTTTTCTCCTATGTTACATTGTAGGAGTTTCATGGTTTTGAGTTTTATATTTACATCTGCAATCCATTTTGGGTTAAGTTTAGTAAGGGATGTAAAGGTCTGTGTCTAGATTCTTTTGTGTGTGGCTCACCAGTTGTTTAGCACCATTTATTGAAGGGACTAACTTTGCTCCATTTTTTGCCTTTGTTTTTTTGTCAAAGATCAGTTGACCATATTGATGGGAGGCTGTTTCTGGCCTCTCTGTTCTGTTCCATTGATCTCTTCATCTACTCTTGAACCAATACTGCACTGTAGTGATTAAAATAGCTTTATAGTAAGTTGAGTAGTGTCAGTCCTCTAATGTCGTTCTCCTTCAATATTGTATTGGCTATTCTGGGTCTTTTGCCTCCCCATATAAACTTTAAAACCGGTTTGCCAATATCCACAAAAAAACTTGCGGGGAGGACTCTCACTGTTAAGAACTCTCATAAAAATAAGGCCAAGTTGGACAGTTTGAACAAGGACATCCAGGTCTCTGGGTGAACCAGCTAGCATTATAGGAACAACATAGCAGTATGGGATCTACATCATGCAGGTTGTTAGGTGTAGGGTCGCCATGTGGCACAACTTACAGATAATCATTCCTATCCTACTCCATGTACTTGGCAGTCCTTCGAGCTGTGCAGCTCACAACACGGTCCACTGCATCGAACAGCCCTGGGTAGGTTGGCATTAACCGCATTTTCCTTGGATAGTGATATCTGTTCATTAGTGAGACCAGAGTCAGCGCCGAGAGATAGAGATAAACTACAATAGCCTAACGCAAACAGTACTTGCATCACAGAAATAATGACCGTGGGGATGCAGTTCAGAGCTGGTACGGTCACTCCTCTCCATAAAGTCCACAGCCACATAGACACTGGATGTCTTCCAGCTCGCCAGTTTGCCGTCCCTCAAGTGCGAACCTCATCCTTGAAGCATATGCCCTCCAGGCAGCAGAATAGAGGCAAGGACCAAAAACCAAACAAACAGAAAATGGAGAGGCGATGGGAAAATGCCAACTATCTCCTAAGAGATTTCAAATAGCTACTATAGGACATTGCTGCTTCCATCCCTTTGGCTAGGACTTTCAGGAGTAGGGATGGGCAAGCTTAGGGTGTTTCTTCTCTGGTCTGTGGTTATCATTAAAGGGGAGAGAGAAGAGGTTCCCATAACTTGGTGCTGATTCTTTGGTCTTAAATGTATAGAAACTTCTGAGGTCCCCAGAGAACAACAACAACAAAAAAAATAGAGACTAAATCTGAAACCTAGAATCATAGGCTTTGATTACTAAATTGTAAAGATATGGAAAATTAGGTAAAAATCACACAGCTGGTTTATTTTATTTATTTATTTATTTTAAAAAGAGATTTTATTGGGGAATTGGGAAGGGGAAATAGACAAGTTGCTGTCCTTTTGTTCTTCAGTCTAGTTCACTGGCCAATGTTGGTATTATGATCATTGCGCTCTTCCTGACTGAGGCAGATTGGTCACTGGCCATTGGACGGCTGCTCATGGTGGCTCACAGCAGCTCACACTGGCTGCCAGCCACTCACACTGGCTCCTGGCCACTCACGGTAGCTAACAGCAGCCCACTGCAGCCCCACTGCAGCCTATGCCGTCGCTGGTGACTCACAGCAGCCCAGCTCCAGGTCAAGCTGTTGTTCACCATCTTAGCTGTGTAGAGGGCACAGCATCCCTGGCTCATGTGGGAACCGAACAGGCAGCCCTGCTGCTCAGAGCTCGCGCTCCCAAGCCAACTCTTAACCAATGTGCCACCAGGCCAGCCCACAGCTAGTTTATTTAAAATGTAGGATTGAAAACCACGTTTTCTCATTCCTAGTTCCGTGATCTCTTTGTGACATGTTGCCTCACAGGGAAGGTTGTCCTTCTCCTTTGACATACTAAACCTGGCTGCACATTCTTTGCAGTTCCTCTCTTCAAGTGGTGGAGTTAGTGCTTCCAGTCCTTGAATCTGAGCTGGCCTTGAGACTTGCACTGACCAATAGCATGTGGCAGGAGTGATGCCCGTATCTCAAGCCTAGGTCTCCAGAGCCTTGCAGCTTCCACTCTTGCTCTCTTGGAATGCAGTTGCCATGGGAACAAGCCTGCGCTAGCCTCTGGAGGGGCCCCGGGGAGGAGCTCTGAGACACCTTGGCCAACAGTTCCTGCCAACCAACCACCAAACATGTGAGGCCATCCTGGGCTAGGCAGCCCTGGGCTGGCCTGCCACTTGAAACCAAATACATAAATGAGCACAGTTGACATTCCAGCTGTACTTAATTTGCCAAGCCATAGCATGGCGAACCAAGAAATTATTTCTTAAAGCACACATTTGGAGGTTGTTTATTATGGAGCACTAAATAACCAGTACACTTCCAAACAAGTCAATCATATTTCTTGTGTTTTTTTTTTAAAGCGTCACAGAGGAAGACCACACAACTTGTCCCATTCTTTGCCATCCTATTGTTCCAAGAGGGCAAACTATGGTTCATCTATCCTTCATATAACACATAATTCCTGCCAAACATTAAATAGGATCATCCAGTGCTCAATGTTTTATCACATTTTTATTAATAAGCTCGATTTAATTGAAATAATGCATAAATATTATTCTCTCATTTTCCACTTGATGAAACAAGGGAAGTTCCTTGTTTCTTGGTCATGAAGCTAATAGGACTGGTTTAATAATGGAGCTAGACTCAGCAAGGTGCAAACAGAATTGTCTTTATTCTTTCTTGCAATGATTCCTGCAAAACCTGCTCTATCAGCTTGTTCACCACCTCTCAGCGAGATCTTGGGCAAGTCCAGGAGCATTCCCAGATACTTTAGATAATAGGTCCTCCCGTCATTCCCAGGTAAGAAAGGGCAGTCTACCACCAAAACTCTGGGTCGTTGACTCCTTCCTCAGTTGGCACTTGTCTCAGTCTTGAAAGCTGCAGCTGGAAACTCAGGTCATGGTCAGAATCTTTTCTTGTTCTTTATCTGTCTCCTTTCTAACTTGCAGCTGCAGCTTTGGTTGCTTCCAGGTTGATGCTTGGGAAGGGAGAAGTAAGGGACAGGAAAGGTTTAATTTAATCTGGTATTGGAGTCCTCTAGATGAGACTGATATCCAAACCTGTTCCTGTCTATGTGACACTTTGGTGGGCTCTTCACAGTTAGTCTTGCTGGGACCATCTGACTGAGTCTTCCAAACTCGATTGTGCTTCCCCTGGCTTACCGTTCTTCATTTTGTCTTAATTTTTTCTTCCAAGGGTGTGTGCCTCTTCCTTCTGGGCAGCCTCTTTTCTGGCAGGAAGCCCTAACGCATGTACATTTCAAGTCAGCTCCTGGCCAGCTCCCTCCGTGGGATCCACAGGGCATAGACAGCATGCAGAAGGGGACATCTGTAGAGGTTTCCCTTGTGTCCCGTGGGTGCCCTGTCAGGGCAGGCACCCAGCCAGAGCCTCTTGTCCTTGTAACTTTCAGACATAAGGGTCATGTGCTACTTACTTCCTGATAAGTCAAGTTCTTGAATCTCCTCAATTGGCTCAAAGTGAGTGGTAAACACCATTCACAATGAGGGAAAGGAAAACCACAGTATCCCCAAATTCCCTCTAAAGAAGTCCCCGCTCTCCAGCATCTTCAACCTCTTAGCAAATTCTTGGCCTTTTCTTGTACCCCATTGAGATGTGAAACAAACCTAAAGTGGAAAAACCAGGTTCACAGTCTCTTACCCTGCACTGCCTAGATGGTTTGATACTATTGTATTGCTCTTGGAAACCCTGGAACAACATAAACAAACTCATGCAAGTGATGATAGCTATCATTTGTTGTTGGCCTACAATACGCAAGGTAATACGCAAAACATGATTACCTTATTGAGTCCTTACTCTCATCTATCAAAGAAGGTACTTTGTTTTACGGAAGAGGAAATTGAGGGTACAGATTGATTAAGAGTCTTTCCCAGGATCACATGACTAGTAACTGGTTGAAACCCAGATTCCAATCAACTCTAGGCTGTCTGGATCTAAAATTCCTGCTCTCCAGTAGACCACACAGTTTCTATCTGTCAAGTACACCGAGCGTATTTACAGAGGCCATCAGGTGAAGAATGGTAGAGCCAAGACTGACACAGAGGGCTGGAGGAGGTTCGAGCACAGGGAAGATGTGACCCATTGAGATGTGAATACCTCTGATTGCCCTGCTGCTGGGGAGGTGAAAGGGGACAAAGACCAGAACAGTCTTAGTCCCAGGAAAAGGTAAACATTTGAAAATAAATTACAATCCAGGAAGCAATATTTTCTAGATGAGGGTGTGTGTGTGTGTGTGTGTGTGTGTGTTTAAATAGGAGTAAGGGAATTAAAGAATTTGATAGTGGGGAAGGAAGAGAAGAGGTAAAGGGAATAGCTTCCCAGGTTGGACATATGACTGTGATGCTTGATTTTAATTCAGAGTAAGCTTGCCCTGTTGTGTGACAACACAATCAATCAGTAGCTAATAAATGCTATTGGTAGCAGACGCACTAACTGAAAAATCAGGGCATCGGACCAGGCAAAGGTATAAATCTTTGGACTCCAATGTGACCAGACACAGCTGATATCTATGAAAATTTCTCCATGCTCTAATATTAAGTGTCTTCTTTGAACCTAGTTTTCTTGCCAACCCGGATAGCTTCATTTCACATCTAGTTCTTGAACTCAACACATCTTGCTCTGATGACCTAGAATCTGAACTTAGCATTGATTTTTGAGTTTTTCTATTTATGTCCAAAGGATATCCACCTCCTGTAATCCCCACTTTTATGGTCAACCTGGGGTATTAGCCAGCTAGTGTTGGAGGTTGAGAATAAAGGCTTGTGGATTTGGAGCTGGATTGTAAGGCCTTACCTGCGTCTGCCAGGAGTTGAAGATCCAAGGTGTGAATTTAAGCCAAAATCCTTAGAATGTATATAAGGCTAAATCAAGACGAGGCACCAACTCTAAAGGATAAGTGCTAGGCCTAAAACAGGGGACAGAGCCAAGAGGCAGAAGCATAACCAGAAAGAAATTAAGTGGTCAAGGTCAATGTTAAACTGATTATAGAGATTTGGACATTTTTTTTCTGCAAAAGTAGGGTGGCATTATGACCATTTACCCAAGTGGAAATGCTGGTTTGAAGTTCATAGATGAGGGAGTGCCACATTACCATGTGGCCTGAGATGCCTGCAGTGCTTGAGGGCGCATAAAACAAGGGCCATCATGTATGTGATAGAAATATTTAAGGGTGTTCCTCACAGAGAAAGCTGACCCAGTTGGGTTCCTGCCATTTCTTTTTTTATGTAGATTTCTGCTGGTCTCACATAGGGTTCCAACATTTCTGCTGGCACACGGGTGGGCCAAACCCCTCACCCTAGCTAGAGAGTGTGTGACATTTTATTTAGAATGGGTGTGATAGGCTTGGGTTTATTATTTAGCAACTATTCACAACCCTTCCCCTCCCACTATGAGCAAAACACTTCTCCTGGTCCATTGATGTTGGGCTTGGCCCTGTGACTTATTTTGGCCAATGGAACATCACTAAACATGATGAAAACGAAACTGAGTCTTAAAATTACTTTCTTGGTTTGGCTTGGATCTTGCATTCAGGTGATCCTTTATGGGAAATGTGTTTTGCTTAGCCTCTGCGCCTTCATTTCAGCCTGGGTCCCTGAACAATCGCAAACACTGCAGACCTGCATAAATCTATGCCCCAGATTCAAACCCATCCAAATGCAACCCGAAGCACAAATGAATGCAGCCTCCATCAGCTGGACAGCAGTCAACACACAGATCTTTGGACACGAGAATAAGTGAGAATCACTGGGTTTTGAGCAATTTGTTACAAAGCATTATTATGGCAGTGTTGACTAAGACAGTGGGCTTAGCAGGATCTTATGCAAATTGTTTTTGAGGATATATACATTGAATTGGCACCTGCTTTGATAGAAATTTCCCCTATCCAGAGTGTTGCCCTGGACACCTGTTAGATTGGGAAGGAAGGAGTGATAGCATGGAAAAAATATAAAGAAACACAAAGGATAATGATCCTCCTTTTGAGATGTGTCAACATGTACACATTCAAACTTCAGTCTTTGGGGTATTCCCTTCAAGTTTTTGCCATATGCAAGTACCAAGCCAACTATTATGTGTTTAATATATTTTTAAAAATTAATTTTTTTATTTTTAGTTTCAGGTGTACACAACAATGCAATAGTTATCCTTTTCACCCTTCACACAGAAACAACCCTCCTCCCCCATATGTGTTTAATATTTTTTGATGGGCTTACTAATTTAATTAAACAGAGATTATGTATTCTTTTTTCTAATTTATATCTATAAAAGAAAAAGTATACATGGTAATAAAAATATTGAAAGCAGTCCTTTTATTTGTTACTTAATTTATTTTTTCAAAAAACATAAATTCTGGGCCGGCTGAGTGGCGCGATGGTTAAGAACGGGCTTGGGATGCCAGAGGGCCCCGGTTCGGATCCCACATATGAGGGCCAGTGACACTGCCCTCTACAGCTAAGATGCTGAACAACAGCTCAACCTGGAGCTGGGCTGCCATGAGTCGCCGGCGACGGTGTAGGCTGCAGCCCCTGTGGCAGTGGGTTGCCATGGGCTACCGTGTGTAGCCAGCAGCTGCCGTGAGCGGCCGTCCAGAAGCCGGTGACTGATCTGCCTCGCCTGGGAAGAGTGCAATGATGGTGCCAACTTGGGCCAGTGAAGCAACGTCCTCCACAACTAGACTGAAGAACAAAAGGACAGCAACTTGTTTGTTCCCTTTCCCCCAATTCCCCAGCGCTGTTCCCATCCCCCAATTCCCCAATAAAAATCTTAAAAACAAAAACAAAATAAAAAACAAAAACCATAAATTTTTCTTTCCCAAAGGTGATTTCCAACTCTTAATATGGCCTCCTTTGAATAAGCAATGAGAATGTCCCCAAACTTGCCCTACTGATCTGTTTCTCCCTCCGCTTGTCAGACTCCCCAGTGTTGCCTGGGACACCAAGACTTACCTCTGGTTCAATCAGCATGGGGCTTATTGAGCCTTAGGAGGTAGCGTCTTAGCTGTTACCACTGAAATCAAGTGATCTTAGAAGTGAATTTACAGTGATATATGTACCTGAGAGTGCCACAACACGTAGATAAATGTCCCATCCTTGATTGTGCTACCTTAACCGCTGTAGTTGGTAACTGATTATGGATAGACAACGACGGTGAAATGGGATATGCTTGAGTTTGGAGAATAACAGCGACCAGGGCAGTCACATAACATGGCCAAGCAGTGAAGGCTACTTTACAGAGTTTAGATAAAGGAAGATTCTGAGGAGGAAGAGACTTCCAAAACCAGAATCTTAATGACTGAAAGGCTCAATGGTTAAGGCTTTGGTTTGATTCCCAGCTCTGATCATTGTTGACTTTGACTTTGGGCAAGTCTATTGTACTTCTGTGTTTTCTCATCTGTAAAATGGGGGAAATACTAGCTCTTAGAATTACTGCAAAGATTGAATGGAGATACAAGTATATCCTTGGGAGTGCCAAAAAACTGTATACAAGTGGACACTTTAGTCAGCGTTGCTCAAGCAGTAGTTTGCCATAATCAGAAGTGTCTGGATGCTGATGGGAACCACTTTGAGCACCTCTTGTAATCGCAGAAGTCAGACGTGACTTCTATTCATCTTTTGTTATCGGTATATACTGAGTATTACAATTTTAATAGTTTTCCTTTCTTAAAATGTGTATGCATTTTTTTTGGCATCCTTTGTATATAAGCAAAACATTTATCATAGTCCCTGGCTTATTGTAAAAAGAAGGCACTATTGTTATTATGATTATTTTGATATTGTGGTTTCAAACAAAAATCCTGGAATTAGAATAACCTGGAAAGAACAATTAAAACAACGAGGAGACACGTGTCTACAAAAATAAATGTGTGCCTGCTGCACACGTTTGGTTGTTAACTGGAGCTCTCTTTGCTGAATGATGGCTGTTGCACTGGAGGTGATGGTATGACTGGGCATGGCTGTGGTGGTGATGACTCACTGCAGAGTAGGACGTGGGAGATAAGGTGAGTTAGGTTTCTGAGGCAGCTCCCGGAACAGAGGTTCCTTTGCCTTCGGGAGGCAGCAGGGAAGGGAGGGGTGGCCTGGCAGCCATGCTGCCGTAGCTCCATGGCTGGCTCAGCTTTTCCAGTAGGGAGAGAACCTCAGCTGAGGGCACAGTGGCTGCAAAGGGCTAATGTCACACGGCACACAGCACAGTGCCTCACCTTGCTCCTATCTAATCAGAATTGTCCCTGTTATTATTTTCCTAGAGACACATCAGCCCAGAGGATCTGATTGGTAGGAGAGGAGTGGGGAAGGGATGAGGTGTGAAGGAAGCTGGAAGTTCATGGGTAGAGTATTGGACTTTCTGGAAGAGCCCCAAAACCTCTAAAATCTTGAATCATTTTGCTCTCAAGATGATCCTTGTTCCAACCCTTAACCAAAATTCCACTTTTCCTATCACTGGCATCACTGTTCTCCTGGTCACCCAGAAATAAAGCCTAAAGCTCACGTGTGACTCTGTTATACCGACCTTCTAATTCCGTCAGTTTCCTTGACTTGATTTTCTTACACAAAAAATTTTCTTTCCAAGTGTTTCCTTCCTCTCTGCTCTCACCCTGGGCCAAGTCCTCACTTCATTCCTGAACCCACTAGCTACTGGGTCTCTTGTCTGTTATCTAATCAATCCAGATCCCCAGTACCACAGCAGCCTTTTGTAGATATTATTTTCATCATGTCAAAACCTTCCTCAAAAGCCGTCAATCCTTCCTTCTCTAACATGTGAAGTCTGGACTTTTCTTCATGACTTTTCTTCATCGTCTGTAATATGGCCCCCGGTGATATAGTACCTTTATTCTACTTTTCCAGCCATCAAGCCATTCTTCCTCCTGTCCCAACACAAGCACCATAACCCGGTACTGATGTGGCTCAGGAAATGTTGCCCAGGCACATCATCCTAATAAATCCCATTTTGCCTGGAATGGGAAACAAGACACAGAGGTGAAATGCCTCCTCTCAGAGACGTGCTCACCGAGACCCCAGGTGAGGGCTCAGTATGATTTGGGAAAGGGAAAGGAATTTTCTGGCTTGGCACACACTTCATTCCTCCTTATATTTATGAGGCATCTTAGGTGGGTGCGACGGAAAAAGGGACAGCATCCCTGCCACTAAAGAGTCTGCAAGCAATAGGGAGGTGACAGTGCAGGCCCCTGTGTAAGAGAATGCGGAGCACAGGAAGGAGAGGCTCAGGGACGCCCCGCCCCCCGTCCTCTGGAGAAGGCAGGAGACCCTGTGAGGTAGGCAGAGGCAAATACTGTCCACGTTGTCATGATGACAGAACTTGCTCGCCTGCCCGAGGGTGCAAGTGGCTTGTTTATTACCACAGAGCGAATAATGAGCAGGCTAGGGTCTCTTAGTTTGGTGGTCTTTTTCCTGCACTGTTCTACCTGCACCTCGAGAAGCTATCAAGCATGCTTTGGAGCAGGGCAAATGGGCACGGAACTGTGAGAAATCCCGGTGAAGGTGGCATTTGACCCAAGAACCCAAGAATCCAAGAGATTTCAATCATAGGAGAAAGGAGAGAAGACAGAATACCTCAAAAGTCAAGTAATTCCGTCAGCAAAGACATGGAGCCACCCAAGGGCAAGATTGCTTGGGGAGCAAAGACGTCCCCCTTTGCCTCCTCTGAGAAGTTGAGATAAAGGAGGAGAGGCCTGGGTGTCCTCTGACTGATAAACAGGCTCCACCCAGAGGCCAATAGCGTGTGCATGGGGACAGGAAGTTCAAGTGGCAGAAGTTCCCCTTTTCCAGGAGGAAGGAACGGGCTGGGGTTGGAGGAAGTCCGTTTCCTGAATCCTTGTTCTCAGAATAGGTGCCTCTGGACCAGAACCTGGAAGGATTGCGGGAGCCAGAGAGAGGGACAGACCGACAGACGGACAGACCCACAGACGGCAAGTCCCTTGGAGAAAACCATTTCTTTTTTGGAGTCAGATGTCTGGGGTGGCGAGTGAGGGGTGGCTGCTGTGTGAGAATGCCCTGCCACCCCCACTAGAGACGAGGCTGTGAGAGGCTTGGAGAGTAGAAATGAGAATGACAGGGAGGTGACGGGAGAGCGGGGAAGTCGTGGTACATCCAGGGGCCAGGTTCGTTCTGAAGGTCTCTGGGAACCCCGCCTTGGGATGAAAATAGGTGTGTGTGGAGAGGGTGGGCAGGCGGAGGTGTCAAAATGACCTGATATGACTCTTTCCTGCACCCCTTCCTGAACCAGCTTCTCTCTCCTCCGTCCTGCTCGCTCGGTTCAGGAGGGCGGAGACAGTCGTGAGGAGAGTCACGGGGGGACAGACCGCGCTGGGCCGGGGGAATGGGGACTCTCTGGAGCCAGGAGGTGAGTACGTCCTTGGCCTGCCCTGGGCAGGACCCCCCCCCCCCCCCTGCTTGGTCCTTCCCAGGACAGGCAGCACCCCTTGTCTGCACAGGGGTCCAATCAGGGCTGGGTGTCGAGAGAATGGTCTCTGTACAAGGGGGCCCTAGCACTAACTTCCTTCTTCTCTTTCCTGCCTTCTCCCCAATCCCCTCCAGCTTGTGTCTCTCACCTCCTGGTTCCCTGCTACACAGAGACCCCCAGAAGAGGGGCAGCCCACCGAACAGAACAGATGGCGGGCCATGGCCAGGAGGCTGCTAACCACTGTCCTGCTTTTAGGCCTGTTCCTTGGTTCTTCTGTGCTTCTGTTCTACCTCTTCCAGGGCTGTACACCTTGTAAGCAGGATCTTGGAACCCAGTCAGCCCTCCCTCAGTCACGGGCTCCTGTTTGTCCGTCGCCCTGAGGCTCGGTGTCCACTGACTTAATCCATCACTTATTCTGACCGACCCTCCCGTCGACCCACCTTCCCGAGCTCTCCCTCCCTGCATCCCACCAGTCAGATCATCCCCTCCTCACCAGGCGTTCCTTGGCCTAGCCCCTTGGGGGAGCCCTTGTCTCCCTGTCTCTTCTTCCCCAGCTCTGAGTTTTCCCCCACAGACCCCTGTGAGACGCCTGTGTGTCGGCGTCTCCTGCGCCGATACCTGGCCTCTCGGGACACCAGTGCGGACCCCTGCACCGACTTCTTCAGCTTTGCCTGCGGAAAGGCCAAAGGGACCAGTAATTCTTTGCAGGCTCTTCGGAGAATGCTGGGTAAGGAAAGCAGGGCAAAGACTGTCTGTGCAAACAGGTGACTGAGCCTAGAGCCATCATGACTATCCCAAACCGTGTGGTTGAGGGACCTGGTCTGCATGTCCCGAGTGGGCTTTCGGAACACTGCCTACCTCTTTCCTCGTCCATCTCTTCCGGGTCCTCTCTGCATCTTTTCTGTACCTAGTTCATCCTCTTTCCTTTCCTGTTTACCCACGACCACGCCATTCGCTCCACATTCTCCCTTTTACCGAGCTGCATCTTCCTTGTTATCTCCCCTAAATTCTCAGTCTCTATGCTATGCCTGGTGTCTCCCCCCACCAGCATCTCCTCAGGACCTCTTGCACTTTAATTCTTCTCTCCATTACTCAGGCTCTAGCCTTCAAACGCTTCTTGTCTTCTAACGCCCGCTTGCCACTGTTACCCGCTCCCTCCCGTAAGCGCCCCTCTCTCACAATTACCTCCTGGGTGTTCTCCACTCCATCCTCGGACCATGGCGTGCAAGTTAAGCTGGCAGAAGCGGGATAACGGGGATGAATGACTGCAGATGATGGAGAGAGGAAAGAAGTGTCCATGCCCAAGGGAGCGGATAGAGAAGCTACCCTGGAAGAGCAAGAGAACCACGTTAAAAACCCCAGGGGCAAAGAAAATTCCTGTGGATGGCGGTGGAGAGAAAAAGAGCTGTGAGGAAGTCTATGAGGAAGGAACAGGCCATCTAGAGTTTGGAAGTGGGTCCCAGGAAGTTGGGGGATGGTAGGGTTTGGGACTAAATGTATAAGATAGGCATGCATTTCCAGTGTAAGGGAACCTAGAGAACATGCTGACAGTAACGGCTGGAAGTGGGGAGAAGTAAATGTATCCCTCTGCCCCGCTTCTTGTGATGCAGAAATTGTGGAAGTAGGCTCTCCCTCAGTGCGGCCGTGCTTCAGTGAAGGCGCAGAGATGAAAAGAAGCAATAGGCTTAGAATAGATTCTGCTGTCCACCATGGAATGAATAAATATCAGGGGGACTGAGGGAGAGGTGTCAGGTATTAGGGGGTGGATGATTTAAATGGGTATGTGTTTGGGTTATTGTCACATGTTTGTTTGTATCCTGTGATCAGGGAATGAAGGAAGTCTGGACTAGGGGAGCCCGCCCTGTGTCTTCTCTTGCTAAATCTTTCCTTATGAGATTTCCTCTCTCTGATGCCTCAACGTTCTCTGGTTTCCTGAATTTTCCTGATTCCTGCATTCCTCTCTCTCCTGCCTTCCATTTCTACCCTTTCTCCTTTATCCATATACCACTTACTCCTGTCTCTTCCTTTTCTTCCCTGTCTTTTCCTCCTTATTTTATTTCTCACCTTGCCTTTATTGTCTTCATTGTCTTCACCACACACAGTGCTCCACTCTTATTCTTCCATCACGTGGATCCAGTCCAAATGGGACAATTTTTCTCACCCCTCCATTTCTGCCCTCCCTTCCTTTTTCCCCAAGAGCTTTTCCTTCCTTTCCAGTAAGCTCCCTGCCTCACATCTTCTCTGCTTATCTCTATGCTGGCACCCCTTCTTTAACTCGCCCATGCTTCTTTTCTAGAGGCCTCAGGGTCCTGGCACCCGGGATCTGGGGAGGAGAAAGCTTTGCAATTCTATAACTCCTGCATGGACACGAGTGCCATTGAAGCCGCAGGGGCTGGTCCCCTCAGACAAGTTATTGAGGAGGTGAGACATGGGGCACAACTTTTCTGGATACGTATTGCATAGGATCAATGTATGCTCAAGGCTGCCATCCCCAAGTTCTAAGAGGGAGATGGAAATGGCAGTGCCTGTGGATATACTAGGACCTTGGGTGCAGCTGGAGAAAGAAGGACAGATGTGGAGCCTTAGAGGGCTCCAAGAACTCAAGAAGCAGCAGCTGTCTGAGGGATGGGGTCGGGGTGTCAGGGGTGACATCTCTTATGCTGAGCCTTGCTTCTTCTTCCCAGCTTGGAGGTTGGCGAATCTCCGGTAATTGGACTTCCTTAGAATTTAACAGAACTCTGAGACTTCTGATGAGTGAATATGGTCACTTCCCATTCTTCAGAGCTTACCTGGGACCTCATCCCACCTCTCCGCACAAGCCAGTCATCCAGGTGAGGGATGTCCTGGCAAAAATGTAGTGGGACCTAGGTCTGCCTCAAATTCTAGCCTTAGAGGGAGGTTGCAGGTTGGGGAGATAGGATACATGTGCAAGGTAGGGGAAAGACCTATCTGTAGGGCACATTATTGATGTGCGAGTCAGAGACACTAGGTGAGATTAGGTAAAGGAGCAGCAAGGCCAGCCCTGGAAAGGCAGAGGTCATTTTCGTCTTCCTTACTGCTTATGTGATTATGACAGAGCCTCTTAAGAGTCCCCTATCTGCAGTATTGCCCTCCTATTATTTACTCTTCTTTTCCCCCAGAGGGACCTTTCTAAATCAAGAGCTAATTATATACTATTATCTCTGCTTAAATGCCTTCAAGGACTCACTAGGTCATCAGGATCTAGTTCTTAATCTTTAGCAATATCCTGCAAGCCTTTACAGTCTGACCCCTACAGACTTCTCCAGTCTTATCTCCTGCCCTATCCCTTCTCCCCTTTAAACCCCAAGCCATGCTTGCTCACTTTTAGCTTCAAGAACATTCCTCAGTTCTCTGCATATATGTCTCCCTTTGCCTGCAACATGACTCCCCAACCCCCCATACTCAGCCCAGAAAACATAGTATTTTTCAGATTTTGGCTTTCACTATTCTTTCTTCCAGGAAGTCTCCACTGACATCCTGGCTAAGAGCCGGGGAACCACTCTGTCTGTAAGCCTCTTCAAAGCAGGGCCACACCTATTCACCTTTGTTCCTCAGGACCCAGCACAAGGCCAGGTATCTGGAGGCCCACTCCAGACGTGTGTTGAGCCAGTAAATAAGTAAAAACATTGGAGGCATCGGTATTGTGGTGGGCAATTAGTGATGCTATATATTTGGCCCCATTTTTAAAAAATCTCACGCATTTTTAAGAGGGTACATATACAAGAAGAACTGATAATCAGTACGCAGTATTCTGAACTTCCTCTCTAAAGGGGGTGCTCAGGAGTTTAACTGGTGTGGCCTTTGGGGATTGGTTAGGATCTGAAATGGTTAAGGGAAGGCTCAGGGAAGGGAGAATGTGAGCTGAGCCTTGCAACTATGGATTCACACAGATAAAGGTGAAGCTACAGGGCATTAAAAGGGCTGTGGGGCAAGTGTGGAGCTAAAGGAAAGCGTGGAACGGCATGACTCCTCTGTGGGGTGAGTGAGGAGGTGGGTCTGTTGAACAGAGACTATGGGGGTGCTAGTGGGCTGCAGTCAGAGGTAAAAGTAAGGCTGAAGACATGAGGTTGGGCCTGATTATTCCTGACCTGAGAAGCTAGACTCAGTGATATCTTTTGATATACTGGGGAAAAAATAAGCTACTGAGGTCTTTCAAATATGATGGTTGTTCATTGAGCTTAAGTAGAGTCAGCAGTTTGCGAGGTCCACCTGGAGGTGTTGAGGAATCCAGATGAGCAATTTTGGGGCTCTGAACAAAGATGATTGTGGTAAAATGGAAAGGAAAGGCCAGGCCTAAAGGTGTAGGTCACTTTGTCCTGTGGTCATGGTCCATGGTGATGCCATTGGACGTGGTAACTGATTGAATATACATAAAGGAAACAGGGAAATTTGGAAATGACCCCACAGTTTTTTGTTGTTTTTTTTTTAATTTTATTGGGGAACAGCCATGGTCATTGGTTACACATTGCTTTCATGCTACAATGGCATGGCTGACTCTTTTAGGGAGGACACAGCTCACAGTGGCTCATGTGGGGATCAAACCGGCAACCTTGGTGTTATCAGCACCACGTTCTAACCAATTGAGCTCACCGGTCACCCCATGACCCCACAGTTTTTATTTTATGTGAATGGGAGGAGAGTGGCTACCATCAACTTGAGACTGGATGGACTCTGAGGGGAAGAATAGGTAAAGAGAATGGACTGCAAAGGTCCAATGAGGGGTGTGGGGGCAGAGAAGAGCAAGAACAGACAGGGAAGGGAAGTCAGACCAGCACCGATGAGCCACAAAGGACAGGGGAGGAGCCAGTTTCCTGTCTGGAGGGAGGGGTCATCTTTGATCCTAAGATTTCCGAGCTCAGAGAATAAGGAATGAGAAGACACCATTGGAAACCTAGAGATCATATCAGAAACAATTATGGAAATGGCCACAGATTGTACAGAGTTTAGGAGGACGGTGAGGAAACTGGAGCGCAGGGGTATAGGTGACTTTTAGTTCTTTAAAGCTGGGACATAAAATTAGACAAAGGAGTCAAGTGAAAGTATTTCTTACAAGATAGGGGGAAAGTATATCGCTCAAAGTGGCAGTGGGAAATTGAAGTTGGAAAAGAAAAAGGAAGCGTGTGGGGCAAACAATCTTCAGAACAGAATCAAGGACACAGTCCCAGAGCGAAGGTGAGACAAGGAGGGTGATGAGCCACTTGCCTGGGCTTAAAATTGAAGAGGGCACCAAAAACTCAGTAATCAAGATAAGTCCTATTTTAATGAATATTTTTGAAAACCAAAGTCAATGCAAGTATCCATGATGAATAAAATATCAAGTTTTTATTCATTGTGGATTTTTTTGAAAAAAAGATTTTTTTCCCCCAAATGGATCAAAACTCTATTATAGACTTTATTGTTTGAAAACATCTACAATTTAAAAAAAAATGGATCAAACATACATTATGGATTTTTTGGGGAAAAAATTCTATGATGAACAAAGTTTTATAATTTTACTCAGCATGGATTTTAAAAAATATCCATTAAGGCATTGTTTATCTTGATTACTGAGTTTTCGGTACCTCTGAAGTTTTGCATCTGAGATGGGTGTCTTACTCCCTTCACCCTAGACATGGTCCTAGCACAGGAAATGGTTCCTTTCAGAACATGGATTATGACGCGTCTCGCACTGAGCACCCCCGAAACCTGGTTGAAATACCCACCTTCTCTTCACAATTCCATGTCTGGACTCTGTCCCCCCGGGCCCCTCGCCACTGATCCCTTCCTTGCTTTGTACCGTTGCGCCTTCTCTGTGCCCAGTGTAGTCCATCGCCCGAGGCCATCTTCCGCGGTCCAGTCCCCATCTCCCCACACCCGTCCTCTCCTAGGACCACACTACCCACTTCTCTCCAGTCTCTCTTGTGTGCAGATAGAGCAGCCAGAGTTTGACATTCCCAGGCCAGAGAAGGAAATGAAGACCTATGCCCAGGTAAGATGGTGTGGTGGACAAAAGTCCTGACCTCTGGTGCTAGGAAAAAGGCAGGGGACACTAGTGCCAGTGACTGAGGGTTTTCCACCCCTCAGATCCTGCGGGAATACCTGGCTTACCTGAATCGCCTGGGGAACTTGCTGGGAGGAGATCCAATCAAGGTGGAAGAGCATGCCTCCATGTCCCTCTCCATCACCTCGCAGCTGTCCCAGTTTCTGAGGCAGCAGCGGGCACAGGGAAAGCTCTTCCAGATGGTCACTATTGACCAACTGCAGGTGACCGGGGCCTGGACGAGGATGGGCATGGGGGGTCCCTCTCCCAAACTTGCTTGACTTCTTGGTCTTCTTTCTCCTCATTCCCTTAATTCCTTTCCCTCCCTAACATTTTTGGCTCCATCCTTTGCCCCAGCCATCCCCTCCTCACTCACTCTCAAACCCTGATGGAAGGGATGCCCTTCTCCTTCCCCTCTCCTCCTTTTCTGTCCCCTTTAGCCTTTGTGTCCCTCTTCTAAGGAAATGGCCCCTGCCATCGACTGGTTGTCCTGCTTGCAAGCAATGTTCACACCGATATCGCTGAGCCCCTCCCAGCTAGTCGTGGTCCATGACCTGGATTATTTGCAAAACATGTCGCAACTGGTGGAAACGCAGCTGTTGACGCACAGGTTTGCCCCACATGGGATCGGGGAATTACAGGGTCATAGAAAGAGTCTGAGGACCCACAGGTGTCAGGGACACAGGTGGCTTTGGAGAATGTAGGCTTCCCAGGAGGATGGGAGGGATTCATGGATACATGGGGAGGAGAAGGGATGGGGTGGCCCACCCAAGAGGAAATGCAGGACATGGGAAGTGTGAGAGGTATGGGGGGCAGGGGAAAGGAAGACACACATGAAATGAGGGGTGCAGGTGTTAGGCAACACACAGGGTTTTCTGGGAGCAGAATCCAGACTGTGAAGAGCCTCTGAGCTCTAGGAGATGCTGGACAGCCAGTCACTGGGGACAGCTGGGGCCCGTGTGACTTGTCAGCAGCTGAGGGCTGTGGACGGGAGGAGAAGGCACATGGGCTAGAGGAGGTAAAGGCCGGGGTGTTCTGGGGGGGGGACAGCTGAGGAGAAGGCCATTTCTCAGGTATGATGAGAGGATCCTGGACCCTTGTGGGAAAGAGCAGGACGTCATGGAAGATGGGGGGACATGAAAGTGAGGCTCTGTGTTGGGCTCTCTGCTGTCCCTGATACCTGTGTGGCCACCACCTGAAGGCAATGACTTCCTTCCGACTTCCTTCCAGGGGCTTGGCCCTTCTTCATAGTAACTCAGTGGCAGCAACATCTAGAGATGCTTTTTGACAGAAGCAAACCACCCTTCGTGTGGGCGTGAGCAGGTTTACGTCAGGGCACAAATCAACATGGTAAGAGAATGGCCAGCAGAGCAGAGAAAGGCCCTGGATCCCAGCTTTGTTGTGCTTAGAAGATACATCTTAAGATGAGCTGAGATTTCTTGGCTGTGGGAGTAGATGAATCAGTTTTGTGAAATCCAAGTCCAGCCTTCATCTAGTCCAGATCCTCCTCTCCCTGTGACTTGAGAAGCCTGTGTCTTCATCCAGTTCTTTCTTCTATCATTCTCCAACCCCACTTCAGTCTACACCAAGGAAAGCTCCTGTTCACTTGTTCACAGTCAGTTATTCTCTATAAATACAGCAAAGGGGCTTCTTTCAGGAGTCACGGTGACCTACACAAGGGGAGGCATTACATGAGGGGACCCCAGAGCTCTGGGGTATATATGTGGGTCTCTCTTCTCTCCACAGAGATTTTCTGCAGAGCCATATGATCTTTGGGCTGGTGGGGACCCTTTCTCCAGCCCTGGACAGTAAATTCCAGGAAGCACGCAGAGTGCTGAACCAGAAACTGCGGGAGCTGACAGAACGACCACCTATGGTGAGGAGAGGAGGGGGTGAAGGACCCACATCGGGGCTAAAGAGGCATGTGTCTTTTTGAGGGATAAATGTAGGCATATCTGTCTCAGGGAGGAGACATGAAGGTAGACACCTTTCAGTGTCTGGGCTTTCCATGGAAGCAGACAGGTTGGCACACACACTTTCCTTGAGATCTGAGGTACCAGGTACCAGACCTTTGAGGCATATGCCTGACTACGCCAGTGGCCTTGTGCCGAGTATTCCAGTTTAAGTATAAAACTTTAAATGATCAAGAACTGCTCTTCCTTAGCCATGACCCTTAAACTATAATATTTGCCTAGCTATTCTGAGCTCTGTGATTTGAGGACATGGACCTGAAACTTAGGATTCACTGGGATGAGAGGCAGGTATAATGAGCAGTGGCCTTCCCGTCTTGGTAATTCCAGTGTTTGATGCTCAAATGTGCTTCACAGAGAGTTCATCTCTGACATCCCATGGGGTGTCAGTTTTTTCCTTTCTTAATATGCATATACATTTTTTTGGCACCGTGTGTGTGTGTGTGTGTATGTGTATATACTATATTACATACCTTTTATGTCCATTAGGATATATAATTGTCCTTGGGCTTAAAAGCTGAATCTGGCTCTACCAACAAATGGTTGTGTGGCTTTGGGGAAGCCACTTCACCTCTCGGGAACAACAGTACCAAATATGGCCCATAATAATAATTATAGCTGATCTGCACTGAGGAGTTACTGTATGTCAAGCATTGCAAAGAACATCTTTGCATAAATGATTTTATTGAATCCTCCCAGAAACATGCTGAGGTCCTCGCAAGACCACACAGCTCATAAGTGAAGGAACAGATACCGAAACAGACTGTCTGGCTCAAGAGGCCATGTCTTTCACTACATACTCTGCAGGATTGAGAAATAAGTGGGTGGTACAGAAAACGGGTTGGTGAATTCTTTCTACAAAGGTCAAGGTAGTAAATTTTTTTGGCTTTGTGGTCCTCATGGTCTGTGTTGTAACTACTCAACTCTGTCCTTGTAACGCAAAATCATACATACACTAAACAAATGAAAGGGCATAGCTGCATTCCAAAAAAAGTCTGGTTTGGACAACAGATGCTCTCAGAGTTCCCAGGAGGGAGAGATCGGGGTGCATTTGACTGACCGGTGGCATCTCCGTGCAGGAGAGAGAATGGAAGCCATGTCTAGAGAGTTGAAGGAGTTTTCTGGTGAAGAAAGGGCCATTATTTTACTGGGACAAGGCCTGGAACAGGCTGGCTAAAACTTGGTGTAATATGAGGGGTCCTGCCGGTGGCGCGGGCTGAGAAGAGTGGACCAGGCTTGCAGGAAGCTGTGCCCGCTGCTGGAGGAGCATGCCCCAGGCATCTGAGCACCAACAAGGAGCCAGGGCAACTGGAACAGAAAGAGCAAATGGGAGAAGAGCCGGGAGGAGATCCGAGAGGACAGGAGCAGTGCACACAGGGCCCGGTCGGTCACGGTAGAGCTTTTGGCTTTTCTCTGCATGAAATGGGGGCCTGTAGGAGCTGTCCGTTTTATGCTTTACAGGAATGTGTCTTGAAGGTGAGCGACAGGATTTCCTGGCAGATGTGTGGTGTGAGAAGGGAGGGCGGAGGCAGACACTATCAAGGTCTTGCCTTGATTTGACCAAAATTTATGGTTCTATGAAGTGGTCATTAATTATACATTTCTAACCATATTCTTCTGAATGAATTCTACTTTATAGTGCCCTTATTCAGAAAGACCGCTCAGTGTCATTATACGACCCTATTTTGTTGACTAATTTTGAATATACAGTCAATAAAAATGGCTATTAAGCCAGGCTTTTCTCTTATCAAACTTGAGAAGCTGAGTTTTGGGATGTAAAAGCAGGACTTCACATCTGTGCCTGTTAAATGTGAACTATTTATATTCAGCGCAGTGTCCCAATTTATTCAGGTAACTCAACATTTGTTTCAATTATCCATTATATTACCTTTTCTTTTCTACTTTTGGTCATTTGGAGTTTTATTTAGTGTGTCTGCATCTAGACTACCATTAAGATTTTAAGAAGGAAGAGCATCCAGTCAGGTTATTGAAGACCTAGCTCTGGATTCATTCATTTGCCTATGCAACAAACATTTATTGAGCATCTACTACATACCAGATACTTCTCTAGGCACTATAGACCACAGTGAACAAAATAGACAAAATCTCTGCCCTCAGACACTTATATTCTAAGGGAAGGAGAAAGATAGGAAGTGCCATGGATATGTGTTATGGAGAAATAAAACAGGAAAGGGTCTGGAGAAGAGGGACTGGAGGGGGCGGGGTGCATGTTACAATTTTTAGTAGGATGATCAGGGAAGCTCAGACTAACTTGGACTCATTAATCTCTGATATTTTGTTGTGGTTCCGCCTGCTGCGAATCCTCTCAAAGTCTATCATCATCCAACATAGTTTTCTCCATCTAATTGGCAAAAAGTTAATTTGTGGTTTTTACCAAATGCCTTCTTGAAATCAGAATAATGCTAACAGAGTAGGGTAATATGCTAGAATTTACAGAGTCGTATTTTTAATGTATTATTTCACCTCATCTTCAAAGCAACTCTGTGAGGAAGTTGGAACAGGCATTAATTAAACTCATTAATAGCTGGATACCTGAAGGACTGAGGTTTAAGCTCATAATCAACACAGTCAATGCTGAATTCTCTGTGCAAACGTAGCACTGAGATGATCCTTGAGGATGAATCTGACCTATCAGTGAGTTTTGTTGGCCTTTAAAGCCTTTTATAAACTTGTAATTAATTGCCAACATTCTAAAATTAGGAGATGGCATGCCAATAATCAATCAGGTTTTGAGCCTTTTGTCATTGTAAACGTGAAGCTTGGGCATTGCTGGGTGAGCCTTCTCTGGGGCAAGAACTGACCGGAGCTCAGCGGTGCCACTTGGTTCGGCCCGGGTGTGCCCTCTGCAGTTTGTCATTGTACCTCTGTGTCTATGGTTCTGATGTTGGACTGCTTCCTTAGTTATGTCACGACGTGGTCCGCTTGAGTTTGTGACTCCTGGTCTGTGGTCTGCCCTAGAGCGCAGAACTGAGTAACCAGAGAAATTGCTGTTGTCTTGGCATTGTTTATCCTCAGTGATCCTACCTTGGTCCTTAGTCATTATGCATCATTTTCCAAGTGTTAAACAATAGTTCAATGATTCCCAGAGTTGCACAGGGGTGAACAACGGGTCGTCCGAGGTGGTGTCTATGTGCTCCAGGAACCAGGTCGGGGCCTGCTGTGGCCCAGACTACGGAGACAGGCAAGCAACAAGCAAAAGCTGTTGCAGAAAGGGGCAGGCACCAGCAAAAGGAATCAGGAAGCAGCTCAGGAACCAGGAGTCGTGGCAAGGCAGGCAGATCCCCACTGCCAAGCTCAAGGCAGATGCCATTTGCTGCTGCCCTGGTGTAGCCCCGAAGCCGAGCTTGTCATCGGGAGGCCTGTGGGAGGTGGACACTGAAGGTGGCCAGCAGAGCCTGCACTTGACCCGGTCGTTGCTATCAGACCCAGGTTTCCTTTCAACTTGTGTTGGCTTTTCACATTGTTTCAGAGCTCCAACTAATACCCCTTAGAAAGTGTCTGAGTCCCTTCTCCCCACAGGGTCCCTAACAGGCCTCCTGGTGAGGGGACAAGAACACACAATGTAGGTGACCAGGTCTGGAGCAACCTCCAAAATGATAAACGTCCTCACAGGCAGACCCAGGAGTTTCTTCGTCAACAGCAACACCGACCTTCCCTTTCTGGTTCTTCTTATGGGCAGCCCCATAAACTCGCGTCTACTCTTTAGGACCAGGGTGCGTAATGGCAGCCTAACTACCTTCCCTGAGAGGAGATCTCTCAGGGGAGTCAATCAGTTACAGGAATTGAGTCTGGTGACTTCACCCAAATTTGCATATTAGCTGGCTGTCCTGAGTCCCAGCTCAGCTTTGCCTTAGGCCGGCTCCCGTATTCCTTATCCCTGCCCCTTGAACAGGCTTCTCGATCTGCCTTTTGTCGTCTCTGGGCCTACTCCTTGGCCAGCTCTTCAAAGCCATCCAAGCCCACCACTGAAACCTCCCAGCATCTCTCTCTTTCTTATTCCTTCTGTCCTGCTGTGAGAAACACTGCAGTTGCCAAGGCCTCCTTGAGTTTTGTCTAAATGGCTCTCCACCTTTGAAGTTGCAAATGTCCACCATCCTATTTTTGTCTCATCCTGCTTTGGCTGAAAGTTTCTTAGCTCTCTGAACTCATACACTTGGTCTTTTCTTTTGCTCTCCTACCAGACAACATAGCATCTGAAACCCAATTTCACTCTGATAATTTTCTTCTTTGTAAGACAAGATCCTGCCATACAATCCATGATAACCATTTGGGGAATGGAGGAGGATGGTAAAAAGGAGGAAGGACTGACCTCCAGTTTGCATTTTAAGCAAAGAAACATGGGAGTGTGGGAGTCGGCTGGGCTCCCACAGAGGTACCTGTGTTGGGTGGGGACGGGGCAGCCACCAGACCTCCTAAGGTTTGGCATCTAGTCCTCTGCTTCCCAAGAGCCTTTCAGGCCTCCAGAAGGCTGCCTCCCAGGAGGCCTTGCTTTCAAATTCAATAGGCAGCAAACACGGACGATGTGTCCAACCCAGGCTCAGGAGACTAATCCTAGAGGACAGCTCAGCCCCTGTTGCTGAGAAGCCGTGAACCCCTGTGTGCCACCAAAAGGGATCACAGTAAAGTCAGACCAACAAGAGCAGTGTCCACGGTGGGAAAAGGTCTAGAGAAGATTGGCCTGAGAAAATAGGTGAGGAGGACTCTTGACCTTGATGAGAGACACTCATTCCAGCTTTGTCTCCATAGCCCACCCACCCTCGATGGATGACGTGCATGGAGCAGACGAGGGCCGTCTTCGAGTCTACCCTGGCAGCCATGTTTAGTCGTGAGGCCCTGAGCCCGAGCACCCAAAGTGCTGTATGTGAGAGCGCTTTCCCAGCCCGTGTCCCTCCACCCTCTCCACCCAACCCACCCTCTCCTAATTCTGTTGACTTTGCGCTTCTCGACTGTATGTGTGTTTAAGGAGTCAGCCAGTCACAGAGAGAGCCCGAAGGACATGCTATGTTGCCAGGTCTGCACAGTTCAGCTATGGGACACCCAGTGTACACAGCAAGCACCAGCTTAGACAAGTCACCCAGCTTTCCTGCTCTTGTGCTTCCTCAACCATAAAATGAGAAAATCGAACTCCATGACCTCTAAAGCTACTCCCTGTTTATGATTTTTTTTAACAACACACGAAACAACGTGAGAATGGAATGATATAATCACTCCATTGTGCAAATAAATAACTACTGAATACTTTCTGCCTGCCTACCATGTGCCCGGTGCTCGTGTAAGCACTTTGCACGAACTGCTTTAATTCCTAGTATCATCCTCGTTTTCTAGAAGAGAGAACTGAAGCACAGAGAGGCGAAGCTACCAAATAGCAGAGTCAGAATTTGAACTTAAGGTTCCTGAGAGTGTCATCCATTTTCCTCCACCAAAAAAAAAGATATAGACAAGATGGTAGATGGCTGGGAAAGCAATAACTATACGGTCAAGTAGTGAAGCTGGAGAGACTTCAGCTTGTTAGGAAGCTAAAAATCCCAGGAAGATGGAGAGAGGAAATGCATGCCTTAAGAGAGAGGGTGTGAGGGCAGGAGCCCCCGAGAGCCTCTTCCCCCCTCGGTTGTCGGAGTGGATTGCCTGGCCAAGAGTAGGGACTCTTGCCGAGGGTGTCCCTCCCTCGGCCTGCTGGGATCTCCCCATAGGCTGTCTCGTCTGTCGACCCATGGGGTGACCAGCTCCCACCTTCGCTTTCTGTGCTCGGCACCTCCGTTCTGTCTCCACAGATCTAGATCTTTGTACCCTTGGCTTTTGGTCACCTAGGAAATACCATTTTCCTTTCTCTCTTTCTGAGGCCTCACCCCTTCTCTGGCAGAATCTCAGGGCCAAGACCCCTTCCTAGACTCCTGGTGGGCAGGACCCAAGACTGAGGCTGTGACTCACTGTTTGTCTGTCCCCACACCCTCATGCCCGCAGGCCATGGAATTATTCACCGCCATCCGGGATGCCCTTCTCACTCACCTCAGAAGCCTTCCTTGGATGGATGAGGAGAGCCGGAGAAAGGCCCAGGACAGAGTGAGGCTAGGAGGAGGAGACAGGGTGGGGACGTGCAGGGGGTGGAATTGAGTATTGGATCAAGAGACCCCAGTGGCTGGAGGAGAGTGAAAAGGCAGCAGGTATAAACACCAACATATGGCACACACACTGGTGACAGTATAAAAGGTGGGGGACAAGGGCAGTGAGCAGGAGAAATCCGTCCGATAGACTTGGGGTAGCTAAGTTCTTTCTACTTTGTGTCTCTCCCCAGGTCACCCATCTGCAAGCGAAGATGGGGGCCCCCGAATGGGCCCCGGAGCCAGCGCTGGCCAGACAGGAATACAACGATGTGGGTCCCCTTCCCTGTCAGCTCCTCTTTCGTCCTCAGCTTCCTCACCCCCTAACCTACCTGAGTGGCAAACAGTCCATTTTCCCTGGATGATCGTAACCAACCCCTTTCTTTCCTGGTGCTGGCTGGGTTTTATGGGTGAATTTCTTTACTGTGGGTCTTGCCAACAGGAGAACAGAACCTTTTCAGGTCACGGTGTGTGTGTGTGTGTGTGTGTGTGTGTGTGTGTGTGTATGCACGTGCACACACATGCATTTTTGTGACTTGCTCAAGTGTGTTTATCTGAGTGCTGACACACGTGAAGCCTTCTAGCTCCCATGTGGGGTGGTGGTGTCGTGCTCCTTTCCACTGTACTGGAGATGTCTGTGTCAGTTCTTACCTGTGCAGGTTCAGATGTACCCATCAGGGTACGTCAGCGTGCACGTACATGTGTCACCTCTTGCATCCTCCCAGATACACCTCGGACCCAGCTACCTGCAGTCCTTCCTGAGCAGTGTCCGATCCCGCCAAGCTAGAATGGTCCAGAGCTCCTTGCAGCCTGTCCCTCACCACAGGTACGAGAGCATCCTAGAGATGGCCATCCAAGATGAGCGGGAAAGCAGGCCAAGGGCTCAGAGAAACAGGAACGGTGGCAGGTGGGAGGGACTGCCTTTGTCTGGGGGGGGCAACAAATGATGGAGCTCGTGTTCATATGTGACTTTTCCACAGGTGGCAGATGTCCCCCTGGGAGGTCAGTGCCAACTATTCAATATCTGACCATGTGGTGGTCTTTTCAGCTGGACTCCTCCAACCCCCGTTCTTCCACCCTGGCTACCCCAGGTATGGGCATCCTAGGAGAGTGGGCAGGAATTTTCCCAAGAGTGATGGACAGATGCTGTGATGGATGGGACTTGTAGTTGGACAATTGGGGTTAAACATGTTGAAGGATCCTGGGGGTAAGACAAGCCCTTGTCCCCCCAGGGCCGTGAACTTTGGCGCTGCTGGCAGCATCATGGCCCATAAGCTGTTGCGCATCTTCGACCAGCTCTGTGGGTAACAGTGGGCCATTGGGAGGTGGGGCTGTCGGGACCCAGGTGAAGGCCCAAATGGAGGCCTAGAGAAGGAGAAAGGGAGGTTACGTGAGGGCTCCACGTCAGAGCGTCCTCACACTTTGGCAGTGCTCCCGGGAGCCAGCCCAGTGTGTGGTACCCCATGTCCTCCCTGCTGCGCCATGCCTCCCCATTTCATTCCCTTGCCCCATTTTCAACAGTACTCCCCGGGGGCTGCCTGGCCTGTGACTCCCGTGCCCTACATGGGGCACAGCTGTGCCTGGAGCGCCACTACGCTGCCTTCCCGTTACCTAACGGAACCGCCTTCAATAGCTCCCACAGCCTCCAGGAGAGTGCCGCCGACGTCGGGGGGTTGGCCATCGCGCTGCAGGTAACTCAGGTCCCAAAGGCCAGGGTCTATTCTGACCAGTTCTTCCTCTACCACCCTTCATGCTCACATAGTTGCAAAGCTTTCTACCCTTCACCTCCCCACTGCACAGACGTACCCCACAGATGCCTCTTTTCTAGGATATCCACAGATCTTCTGACAGGTGCATTGTTTCCTGGCTCAGACCAGTGTTTTAGTGCAGAACTCGGGAAAGGGGCCATGGACTGGTTTTGAGTTCTGTGTGTAGGGCATCAGGCTTCCGATGGCCACAGGTCTGGAGCCTAAGGGGTCTTCTCTATCACCCCCCCCATATCCAGGCATACAGCAAGGGGCTCTTATGGCACCGTGGGGAGACCATCCTGCCCAACCTGGGCCTCAGCCCCCACCAACTCTTCTTCTTAAGCTATGCCCAGGTAGGCAGCTGCCTTCTCCCAGCACGCCTGCTCCATGTCAGGTAAACATCCTATCGCTAACGCTTAAAGCATCTCTCCTCCCTGAAACGCCTTCCCCGAAATGCCCCCAACCATCTGCCGCAGATGTCCTCACTCTTGTCCTTTCACACATGCTCCCTTGGGACCATCCTTCAGACTGCTACAAATTCTTCTACCAAATTCAGCACCCTCTTCAAGAAAAAAAGAAAAGAAAAATCTCTACTTCTAAATCCCTCCCTGAGAGGAGTTCAACTTTTTTTTCCCCCTCTTCTTTCTTACCTTAGCAATACAAACCCCTTAAAAATGAGCCTTAATGGTCTGTCTATAGACTACATTTCTGTTCGAAGACCTCACCTCCAGGTGTGGTCCCACCTGACATGACCCTCTAGGTACCATGTGCTCCCTCAGCAGACACTGCCCCCAATTCCGCAGTCTGCTGAAAGACCCCCCCCCTCACAGAGTTCTCCCAATAGACGCCACCTCTCCGTCCCTTGTCAATGGTCTGATGACACAACGCAGGCCGTCCCCCAGATGCCGGCTGCCAGACTTAAGGACCTACCAATGGCAATACGCTTCCCCTCTCCACGTGGCCTTGGCGCATTCCTATCGCTGCTCTTGTCCTCGTCTGCTGTCTCTAGTCACCACCTAGTCACCAGGTCTGCCTGCTGACCCTTCACCACCCTGCCCTTCTTCCCAACCCATGTGGGGACCTCTCTTTCTCCCCAGGTGATGTGTGGGGAGCCCAGCACACAGGAGTCTCAGGACACTCACAGCCCTCCCGTCCTTCGAGTCCACGGGCCCCTCAGCAACACCCCAGCCTTTGCCAGATATTTCTCTTGTCCAAGTGGCACCCTCATGAACCCCTCCCACCGCTGCCAGCTCTGGTAATCTGGCCACCCAAGAGACCTCAATGCAGATGTGGCACCATCCTCCCTGCCCCATCCATGGAATCCGGGCCATGACACCTCTCCCCTTTTCTGAAAAATAAAACCTGGCACTTGGCTTCTGCCTGTCTCTTAGTGACTCTTTCCTGCTTATGTTCTCTGCCGAAAAGTCAGCGAAGATAAGAGAAAATTCCACACAGAGTTCCATAGACATGAGAAAAGGAAAGAACTATTTGGAGGCCACAAAGTGCTCTTTGAACTGCTCTGGATCCTGGTCTGGAACGGGGGATAGGGGAAGGCCTGAGACATCGCTCTTCACCTGCCGGCCTCCAGCCCCTGGCTGGCATTAGAAAGGGCCGGGGGGCGTCTAAAGGTCAGTGGGCCGGAGGTTGAGCCATTAAACAGAGCAGTTAGAGATAGGGGCTTTGGTTAGGTCTCAGAGAGCTGCCCCCCGTTGTTTTCAGGATTTTATTGATATTACTTCTATTGTAGCGGCCTCCTCCTCTAACCTGCTGTCCCGAACAAAGCCTGGAGAGGTGTGGAGAGACGGGCTTGGGCCTGTTGTTTCTGGCCCCGGGAGACAGAGCTCAGAATGTGGGGAGGCAGTCGGCAGTGGCGATGTCAATGAAAAGGGCAGCTCCGGGATCCCTCTGGCGCCGGCATCTCCCTTAGGAGCTGTGACACGGAGCCCAGGGACAGAGTGTCAGGAGGCTATCATGAAACGGAGGTAGACATCCAGGTCCCCCTCCAGGAACCAGGCCACCACATCAGCCTCAACGTTCCTCATAAGAAAAGCATGATGCTGGCCAGATTCAAGCAGAAGGCGAATTCCAAGAGGCGGCTCCGAATAGCTGGGTTCTCCGGTGTCTTGTCCTCTTGCTGGGCCATGTCCACCAGCTGCCACATCTCACCCACTGAGGAGGCCACGAAGTGCTCTTCGAACTGCTCTTGAGCCTGGTCTGGAACGGGGAGAGAGGCGGCCTGAAACACTGCTCCCCACCCGCCCGCCTCCGGTCCTGGCCGGCGTCAGAAAGGGGAAGGCGTTGGAGGATGTGGGGGAGGGTTAGGGCCTGGAGCTCCAGCCCAAGCGCCTGGATCCTTGTCCTTGACCGCAGAGGTGATGCGCCATTTGGAGGCCTCTTCCGGTCTGTGTGCAACCACAGCTCCAGCTCAAGAGCACGCACACCCCGGCTCCAACTCAGGCCACGTCCTCCAAAGTGTACACCTTTGGAGCGTGAGGGGCAACCTTAGAGAAGGATGAAAACCAAAGACTCATCCCAGACAAACGCACGTGTGCTCATAGGCATGAAAGCCAAATACAGTTTCCGCTGGCTCGCAGTATACCGCAAACAGGGCCCTGCTCAAGACCCTTTCACATGACACCCTCACACTCCAATAGGAGGGGGCTGGGGGATTCGCCCATAATCCGAACCTAGCTCAGGTTTCACTCTGGCCCCCTAAGGCATCTGGGACTGACTCCAATCAGACCTGGTCCCGACCTGCAGACGTTACTCTCCTTCTTGACCTACCTGTAGAGGGTGTTTTCTCTTTTGGACTGCTCTCATCAGGGCCTGGGTTCCCTTCCTGAGGCCTCGCCCCCTTCACCTGCAGCAGCGATAGGATGAGTGCCAGGAAGGCTGCCCTGCAGAGCTGGGAGCCCAGGGATGTCACGGGCCTGCCCATCTGCTGTCCATATGGCCTTCGCCACTCCCTCGTGCCCTGCGGGCGCCCCGCCACCTCCCTCCCCGCTCACGTGCCGGCTCCCTTCCCAGCACCATTTTCTTCCCCTTCCCTTCCACAGGACCTCTGATGTCACGAGCTCTGTGACATCACAACCATGGGCCTGACTGTCATTCTAGTTCACTAGAGAGTTTCATTGCTGGGCAAGAGAGTGGAGAGTAGCCAACAGAGGACAATAGAGCCTTCTAGGATGACCATACTGGGTCATCCTATGGAGAGCAACACACATGACTTAAAAGAGTTTGTGAAAACCTTTCACACCCATTGCATCCTTAGATCTACATAGCAACCAGGTCTCAAAGTAACAGTGTTATGGTACCCATTATATAGATGAGGAAACTGAGGTTCCCAGAAGAACTGACTCACCCACTCGAGATCACACAGGGTACTAAGGGGCAAGGCATGACTGTTGATTAGCTCTTTTGATTCTAAATGTCACTTCTTCCCACTCTTCCATGCAGACTTTCTTGAAGGAAAGTGGCTTGCACAGGATGAGGCCCAGACCAGATGTAGACATGAGAATCGTCAAGTCCTGGGCTGTGCATGAAGTTCAGGTCCATTGGAGATGTGGGAAGGGGAGGGGCATGGGTGGAGGGTGGGAAAAGGGTTCATGCTGTATGTATGTGACAGACACAGAGGGTGACAGGACAGAGAAACAGAGTGGGGTGCCCTGGGCCCAAGTCGAATCCATGCTGTCCTTCCTCATCTTCCCATAGACTCTCCTTGGGCCTCACCTTTGCCCTCTTACACTGATAGACTGGAACAGCCTCTTATCTCATGTTATTTACACCCTCTTGTACTCTTAGACATGGAGACAACACCATTGGAGGCTCATTCACTAAACTACTTGCTTGGTGGAAGGAGTCTTCAGAGAAGAACCAGTGTGGCTGAGAGGCGAGGAGCCCAAATAACGGATCTCAAGATACCTGCCTCTGTGGCCCTATGCCCACCCTGCCCATGAACTTGGTGAGCACATACCTCTTGTCAGTCACTGGCCGTGGCTAATGGTCATATGCTCCTTGGAGCAGAGATGGTGGTTAAGGGTGAGGTGGGGTGGGTTGGGGAGACACGATGAAGACCTGCCTGGAAAACCAGAAACAAATGCAGGCTGTGAGACACAGGAGGGGTGCTAGGATGTGTGGGAGGAGATTTTAGACCCACTCGAACTGTCACAACCAGCTCACACCACCTGTGGCATCCATGCCTTCCACCCCTGAATGAACCGTCCAGTGCAGGGGCAAAGGACACAGGCAGAAGCATGCACCTGTTCTGAAAGAGGGGGTTGTAGAAATGGGGGTGCATGTGGAGATTCCTTCCCACAGATATGCTCTCCTGCAGGCTCGCTCACAGACAGCAGCTGCTACCTCATCTACTTCCTGGTAACCCAAGCCAGGTGGGAATGATAGCAGAGGTCACTTGTCTGTGAGGGAGGAAAGATTCTAGTAAGCAGGTGACCCTGCTCACCCCTACCTTGAACTCACTGACCTGCAGGTCCCAGGAATGATGCTTGGGTGGAAAAACATCGCTAATCTCCTCCTGGTTATGTGCGGGGAGGAGTTTCTTGGTTCCTGGCCAAAAGAGAAACTATCTCCAGCTCTGTGAGTATAAGTGGGGAGGGCGACTGGGGGTGGGGGTGTTTTTGGGGGCCAGGCTGGAGTGGAAGGAACCGGGCTGTACTGACCACTGCTACTTCCATTTCCTTACCACCAGCCCGCCCTACTCCCCGTTTGGAAAAAGATATATCCTGGCAGGAAACCAGGAATCCCTTAAAATGTTTTTTTCTCTTGTTACAAAAGGATTTTAAGAAGCATGAGAAACAAAAAGGGCTAATAACGACACCATCCAGTGATCGTCAATATTGATATTTTCAAGTATAGCGTTCAAACCCTTTCCCTGTATGGCCGTGTGGGGTGGGGGTGTATTTCCTATCAATTGACATCCGGGTATCATGTGTGCTCCTCTCCTCCTCATCACATCAGAATAAGAAGAGGTCTGGCTGCTTTGGTACCAGGGCGCTCTGGGACCCTGACAGTGCTCCTACTGACGACTCCTCCTGGTCACCTGGGGGGCATTGCTGGGTCACACTGGACTTTGAGGAATCACCCTAGGGCAGGAAAGCTGCTGCCTGAGGGAGAGAGGCTGCAGATGTCCTTACCTGCACGAAGCTGAGGGAGCACCGGGAAGAGAGAGAGAGGACAGAAGGACAGATGGGGTGGCGATGCGGAACAGGACAGAGGTGAAGGAGTGCAGGGGAAGAAAGCCAGAGGAGAGTGAGGGGTCCTTAAAGATGAGGAAGCGGCTCCTAAATTGCCAGTCTACCCCTGGGACAGGTGGGACAGCCTGGTCCCCCTCAGGCTGCTGTACCTGCCCCTCCCACTAGAGAGGACCATGTGGGCAGAGAAGGGCAAGTAAGGCGGTGAAGACCCTGCACCCCCTTTTCCTCCGCCGGGACCCAGGGATGCTGCCCTTGGTGCGAGCCCCTGCACACCTGCTTTGTGCGGCTCTGACCGGGCCAGCCCCTCCCCCCGACCCCTCCAGGTTTAGCTTTATGGGCTGGGTGCTCCTTCTCTGTGCCTGCCCCTGCTTATCAGCTCATCTACAACCCCCACCTCAACCTTATCGCTCTCTCCATCTCCTTAGCCTGGAAGTCCCAAGGCTTGAGAGGCTATTACCACCTCACATTGCCCCAACCCCCAGCACAGCCAAAAAATGTCCCCCAAGGTGACCCCTTTCCCCGCCACCGCCTGCATCTCCCCTTCCCTGGGGGAGCCCACGCTTCCTCCTGGTCTCGGGTGGGCACCTCCTTTTCCTTGCCTTATTTATTTCCTTTCAGCTCTTGTCCGTTTGTAAAGGTTATTTTGTCCATCCTTCAAGAGCTAGAGAAAGAGCTCTCATTCTTATAGCAACAGAAGGGGGCCTTCCCCTGCTCCTGGGGACCCCCAAGAGGGGGACCCCCAGCCCATCTCCACCCAAGTCTCTCGCATCTTTATAGGCAGACAGTTCCCAAGAAGCAACACGGTCTGGCGTGTAGTTTGGAGCTAAGGTTTCAACTCTAAAGCCTGTTTGTTTTGTCTGTTTGTTAAAATTTTATTGGGGAACAATGTGTTTTTTCCAGGACCCATCAGCTCCAAGTCAAGTTGTTCTCCTTCAACCTTAGTTGTGGAGGATGTAGCTCAGCTCCAAGTCCAGCCACCATTTTCAATCTAGTTGTGTGTGTGTGTGTGTGTGTGTGTGTGTGTGTGTGTGTGTGTGTGTGTGTGTGGAGGGCAGCCCACTATCCCATGTGGGAGTCAAACCAGCAACCTTGTTTTTAAGAGCACGCGCTCTAACCAACTGAGCCACTCGGCCTACCCGAAGCCAGTTCTAGTTTGTCCACTAGCCGTGGAATCAATCACACTTTCTGTCTGGGCTCAGTCTTCTTATTCAGAAAACAAAGAGACCCCCTACCCTATCCCCACCTACCTCTTAGGGCCATTGAATGACAACTGTGCAGTCATGTGTGTGGACCTCTTTGAAAACAACCAGGGGGAGAAACAGGAGCTCTCATATCATAAAACAATGAAATGTGGTCTTGGCTTTACTCATCCCTCCTGCTGTCTTATTCCTGGACAGAGACCCAAATGTGGGACCAAGATTGCTTCCTCCCCCACCTCCCCTCACTTCCTGCTGTTCAACCTCTGCGGAAACGCAGGCCCCTCTGGGGGCCTCCTCTGACCAGGGGCTCCAAGAAGCTGGAAGGGAAGAGGAGTCACTGGTGGTCTTCTCATTCAGGAGGGGTGGCCTGAACCCCTTCTGTGAGACAGGGCTGCGGGGTTGAGGAGAGATGACAACAACTTAGAGAAGCAGCCCCAGGGGCTTTGGAGCCCATCTAGGAAGGAGAATCCACAGTTCTTGAACTCCTAGGACCATGCTTGACAGATGCTTCCAGGAGAGCATAGAGGCACTACACCCTTTTTATAGATTAGCAGACGGAGGCACAGGGAGCTCACCTAACTGATTTGTAAGGGCCGAGAGCCAGGATTCAAACCAGGCTCTGCCTGACTGCCCGGCTGCCGGACTTTACTGCCTGATCCCCTGCATCCAACTGACTGCTCGCCTTGCTTGTTGGGACCCACCTTTCAGGTCTCTGTCCTTGCTCCCAGGAGATTGCTCTGCCTCAGGGGTCACCTGTCTAGGCCTCAGCTCCCACCCCCTGCCTGAGCAAAGTTCCCTCCCCTCTCCCCTCCTAGCTCTAGGGTAGGCTGTGCCCCAGAGGTTCGCTCCAGAAAGAGCTCCTCCCCTCCAGGTAAAGCTGCACTCCCCTGGCAGGGCCGCCAGTCTCCTCAGCTGGAGGAGACACACACACACCCCCACCATAGCTGGCCACACGGGAGATACACTCACTGTCACTCCCCACCCCAAACAATCCCTCCTCTTCCTCAGCAGCTGCTGCATCCTAGACCTGCCGCTTTCCCTGCGTCCCCATAACCTGGCAGCTCCTGAAAGAAGACATGGGAGCGCCTCCACCCAAGGCGAAAGGGTCCTTGGCCCAGCTCCAGAAATTTCTGACCTCCTGGCTGCCCAGAGAGAAAGACTGGGACCGCCGTCTGGACGAGGCCCATATGCTGCAACAGAAGAGGTAGGCTGCCCCCATGTGCCGCGTCCCACCTCTCGCTGGCCCACATACCCAC
>NW_017732466.1:156151-159012 GCF_001890085.2 Hipposideros armiger | reverse complement strand
TGGTGGTGGTGGTGGTGGTGAGGGGTGGCATTGGGCCACACGGGGAGACCTTGGATGGGAATTGCGTAGATTCAGAGGCAGGACTCTCACTTGTCTGCCTGATGGGAGAGGGAGGTAGGAGACCAGAGGGACCAGATAGAAGAAGCCAGGGTGTACGGGGGGTGTGCAGGCTGGTGGGGAGCAGGTTGCTGGGCAAGGGATGAGATACTGGGGGGTTTAGAAGACCAGCTGGTTGAAGAAGGAGGGGAGAATTACCAGTAGTCTGACTGGAAGCTGAGTGTGGGAAAGGGGAGGACAGCTTTGCTCTTTGTAACACCTGGGGCTGGAAACCAGGTGACACTGGCGCGTCCTTAGTTCAGTTCATCTGCCATTTATCGAGTACACTGTGTATGTAGCGGTGTGATGGGAACTGAGGATGCAGAGATGGACTCAGGCCTGTGTCTGGTCCTGGGACACTCCGTTCAGGTGGGGCTGGTACACCTGGGGGTAGCTAGCCCTGAGGTCTAGACCCTGGAAGAGCACGCAGGGCAGGGACCCATCCTGTCGGTGGGCCTCTGTCTCAGAGTGTTTGGGGGACTTGTCTCCCATCAGGGAACAGGGAAATGAGGTGAGCAGACATGAGCAGATCCGGGGTTCAGCCAGGGCTGGTTTCACAGGCAAGTGGCCTCGACAGTTGCACAGGGCCCCTTCAGAAGAGCCCTGACCTCCATTTAATGCACCTCTGTCATCATCTTGAAATTCTTAATAATTTTTAAACAAGGGGTTCTGAATTTTCCTTTTGCCCTGGACCTCACAAATTGCGTAGTGGGCCCTGGGGGCAGTCCACAGCCTCATTCTGGAAGGGCTCTCTGCCTGCTCATCAGCTCCCACTCCAGGCCCTGTGATGGAACCTTTGGCCTCCCCACCCCCACTCCTGCTGTAGCGTGGGATTAGGGCAGTACCTGAGAGAGAGCTGGGTTCCAGACCTCCCCTCTGCAGAAGGAGTGGACTGGAGACCCAGTGCTATAAGGCTGTGTGCAGTGCCCTCAGCACGGGGCTGAACTCTGGAAGCCTAGCCCTGGCCAGCCTGAGCTGGGCGCTCTCAGACTGAGGGTCTAGGTGAGACGGGGCAGGGGGCTGGTCCTCACTCAGCGGGTTCCTCCTGAGAACGCTTCCCTAAAGGGCAGACCTGAGCTCCGCCTTGAGATAAAAGGCTTCTTCTTTAACTAAAATACTTTTTTCCAGTGGCTCATGGGGCCAATGGAAGAGATGAATCTGAGGGGGACATCCCGGTCACCGGTCACCCTGTTTGTCTGCCTTTTCATCTCCCTCATGACCCTCAACCTGTCAGATCCTGTGGGCACCTTCACAGCCAACAAATACATGCCCAGCAGGACCGGCTTCAGCTTTAGCTTGTGTTTGGTTCATCCAGGACGGGGAGAAGTAAAGATTAACCGACAGAGAGGCTCCAGGCCGCGCGCCTCCTCAGTTATCGCCTGGGTGTTTAGGCCCTTGAATCCGAGGGCAAAACACGGAAGGAATAGACCCTCCATTTTCCACCCCAAACTGCCCCTGGCTCCCCAGCAGGGATGTGTGTCTGAACAGCCTGGTGGGGTACTCAAAACGCGTCAGCAACTCACAGTCCTCCACAGCTCTAACGTCTGGCTCATCTCGCCCTCTCTTGCCAGTTCTGATTCTCCCCTTGGTGAAAGAGAGCTGGCTCAGCAGGTCAGGGTGTCAACCAGGGGCAGAAATTCCATCTCCCCCACCTACTCCAGCTCCCTAGGTGCCTGAAACATTTGGTCAGCTTAGATGGATTCAGCCAGGCCAGAAGGCCTCCTCTCTGAGCCCCCAGGACCACCCATTCCAAAGCCCAGGCCCTCGCCCCCGGGCACCACACCCCTGTGCTGAGTCTCCCAGCCAGCAGAGCCCCGAGGCCCCCGCATGGGGAGAGCTGGTGGGATGGACCCACTCTGTTCCTGGCCTCTGCGATTCTGTCCCTACCTGACTCAGGTTCATCTCCTCCCAGGATTCGAGAGTCTCCACTGTTTTGGGCAGCCAAGGAGAATGACCTGTGTCTCCTGAAGAAACTTCTGCTGGACCGAACCTGTGACTTTCGACAGAGAGGTGGGCTCAGAGTTTAACGGGGTGGAGATGGCGGCCGTCCGGCCCAGGACTCTGAGGGGCCGTTTCCTTGAGAGGCTCTGAGAAGTATTTGTCTTTCTCCACTTCAGGAGCCCTGGGGGAGACAGCGCTGCACGTAGCGGCCCTCTATGACAACCTGGAGGCGGCCATGGTGCTGATGGACGCAGCCCCGGAGCTGGTCAAGGAGCCCACCATGTGTGAGCCATTTGTAGGTGAGCAGCCTGCACGGTTTTTCAAGGTGGAAGCAGGTAGGGGAGGATCTGATATAATCTCTTAAAATGGGCCTCTGAGTTGGGAGGAATACAGATCCTGCCTGGTCTTGGCTTTGAGAATCCATGACGTCCTTGAGACGTTTATTGTTTCCCTCCGACTCCTTTCATGTTCCTAGAAGGACAGGACTCTGTTTCTTTCACAGCAACATTAATGTGATTACAATGACACCCCACCCCCAGTGGCAGTAGGGACAATGCAGTGAACAGCCTGAGGGGCTGCTGGCCTTATCCCCAGGCCACTCAGCTGAGCCAAGGGCAGAAATCTATCCAAGGATCTGTCACAGGATCTCCTGCAAGCCCGGGGGATGGTGTGTCTCCAGAAGAACTGGGGACAGACCCATGACTGAGGGCTCCCTCTGAACCAGGTCAGACTGCACTGCACGTAGCCATCATGAACCAGAACGTGAACCTGGTGCGAGCCCTGCTTGCCCGCGGGGCCAGCGTCTCTGCGAGAGCTACAGGCAC
>NW_017732466.1:110789-155566 GCF_001890085.2 Hipposideros armiger | reverse complement strand
CTGGGACAACCGGGAGGCCTACCCTGGGGTGGGGACGGGGAGCATCAGGGACTTGGGTCCAGCAGCCACGTGACACCCGTGTCCTCCCCCAGGAAACACAGTGCTGCACATCCTCGTCCTCCAGCCCAACAAAACCTTTGCCTGCCAGATGTACAACCTGCTGCTGTCCTACGACGGGCGTGGGGACCGCCGGCAGGCCCTGGACCTGCTGCCCAACCACCAGGGCCTCACCCCCTTCAAGCTGGCCGGAGTGGAGGGCAACACTGTGGTGAGGGACCCCCTAACTTCATGTGTGGTTCTCATGACACGTCTTCCCAAACTCCCCAAAAGGGTGGTAGGCCCTTACTTCTGACTTTGTCACTAAAATCCTCAACCTCAGGCATCCCCGAGTCAGGAGGACTTTTAGAATATCTGCAGGGACCCCAAAGTTCTGCTCCCTTTTCCTGTTCCCTTCTTTCAGGTCTTTATAGGGTTTGTGGGAAGGAAAGATAACCAAAAAATAACAAGGAGGTCCATGTCATCAAAGGCCTGCCAATTCCTGACTGTGGGTCAGTCCTGAGGATGGGGCACCAGCCCTCTTCCATGGTGGTGTCCCCGAGACCGACTTTTCCACACACTGACCCTCCGACTCACCACTGTGTTCTCCAAGATGTTCCAGCACCTGATGCAGAAGCGGAAGCACATCCAGTGGACTTACGGGCCGTTGACCTCCACTCTCTATGACCTCACGGAGATCGATTCCTGGGGAGAGAAGGTGTCCTTTCTAGAGCTCGTGGTCTCCTCCAAGAAGCGGGAGGTATGGATGCTAGGGGAGTCTGGGACCGTCAGGTGTCTGTGAAGCGCCTCTTTGCTTAGGGCTCTAAACACTTCCCCGCCTTATTGTAGATGGAGCTGAGACTCCTGGGTCCTTTGGGAGAGAATTCCAATCAACACCCTTTCCTGACTGCACTCATCCTCTGCTTAGCCTGTCCCTTCTCCTTCCCTTCTTCATATTAGCATTTCAGATGAGGAACTTTCCAAATGGAAGTTGCTTCCTATCATTCATTTGTTCGTTCATTCATTCATTCATTCATTCATTCACTCATTCACTCATTCACTCATTCAGCTTATTGAGCACCCAGATGTGCTTTGAATTTGCTTTTTCTTAGTTCTGCAGAGGGCCATCCATGATCTTCTCTCATTTGTATCTTTAGCCTTTCACTGTCTACTTAAGTCAGAGGGCCAACCCACCCGGCTTAGGCTATTGCCACATCCTGCTGCCCGACCTGTGTCCTCGGTCGCCCTTCTCCAGTTCACAAATCTGACCGCTTCCTTGCTTGGACCCCCAACTGCTTCCTGTTGCATTCAGAAAAAGCATTCAAACTCCTTACCATAGCATTCATGATATAGGATGATGTGGCCACGATCTACTTCACCCATTAGAACTCCTGCCTGCCACTCCCAACGGGTTCTCTCCTATCCCCAAACACCTCACCTGCAAACAGCTCCTCATACCGTCCTGCCTTGGCAACTGCTGCTACTTCATGGAATCATTTTCCCAACTCTCCCTTCACTCACCTGTCTACTGCTCACCCTTCAAGCCCCAATGACGCTGTCGTGTCTTGTGTTTACTTCTGTAAATCGTTTATCTGCAGCAGCACACCAGGGCCTAGTATAAGCGTAGAAATGTCCTACCTGTCTGTAAAACCAATGACTGAGTCACTGAATGAATGATGCTGGTGTTGATTGCTGCCCTGTCCGTCTGGGGCCCAGTGGGCAGCCCAGCATGCCTCACTATGTTGGTCACCCCAAGTTACATTCTCCTCCATGGCAGGCTCGCCAGATCCTGGAGCAGACCCCGGTGAAGCAGCTGGTGAGCTTCAAGTGGAGGAAATACGGGCGGCCCTATTTCTGCCTGCTGGGCGCATTGTATGTGCTCTATATCATCTGCTTCACCATGTGCTGCGTCTACCGCCCCCTCAAGTTTCGTAGTTGCAATCGCACAGATGCCCGTGATATTACCGTGCTGGAACAGAAGCGACTGCAGGTGACTCTCCTCCCAGGGGGCTGAAAGGGAGTGTAAACATAGGGTGATGGTGCCAGAGACCAGAGCAATACTACCCAGGAGAGGCACCCCTCACGGGGCTCCAACAGCCGCAGGCTCTCACTCCCCCAGACAGAAATCAGACACGAGACAAGGGGCCAGCGAGGACACCTAATGAGTAAATGCACATTTGTCCAGGGAGCTATGGCTTCCCATTAACTCTGAAAGAATGCTTGCTGTCATGAACACTGTGCATTTGTAAAATTCCCTTCAGTTTATAGAGGGGACTAGTCTGCTGTAATGTGAGCTTTATCGGAAACCCTGTTGTTCTAAAGGGAGGGAGATTGTGTTCTGAGTCCGTTTCTGGTCCATTTGGGCAACGTAGCCCCCCTGGCTTGCATTATCTTCTGTGTACTGTCAATGTGAGCACGTTGGCTGTGATGTGTCAGCCGTCTGACCACCTGTCAGATACGCTGCAGAAGGAGGCCTGGCTCATAGCAGGTTGAAGCAAATAAGCTTTGAGGTCCCTTTTACTCTTGTGGGCTTGCCATTCTGTGGTGTCCTTCAGAGACCTGGGTGGTGACAATGGCTGAGCAGAGGCTTGGAGGAAATGTAAGAGGCTGTTGCTGAAGGGAGCAAACCTTCCTTCATTTGTAGCAGAATGAGTAGACTCATATGAGTATTTCTGAGCATAGTCATTCAACAAGCATAGCTACATTTGGGCTGGTTTATTGCTCACAGGACAATTGTGACCTGCAAATAGCTGAAAGGGGGTGCAGCCATGTGGGTAGACAGTGAAAGACAGAGAAAGAAGAATTTTTCCAGGCAAGTAAGAGCTAGGTGGCTGAAGACTTATGCTCCATGCAGGATGGGCCAGCCATCAGTAGAGCTCAGCCTGGACTAGGGTGAGAAAGTGAGCATAAACTGCCTGCCTCATCAAGGAGCAAAGTCAGCCCAAAGACAGTGGTACGCACAGAGGGAGTACAGGGTGAAGTGCCTCACTAAACCCAAAGCAGGTCAAGACACTCCATCTCTTCGGCTTCTATAACTGTTGTTCAACCTCTACACAGGGCCACCTTCTCAAAGTAGGGTTCCCTTGTTAGAGGCGGGCACAGGGGCGCTCAGGGCAGGTTGCGTCTCATGCATCTCAAACTGAGCCTGAAGGTTGTCCCTGCCGTGGACACCACACAAGGGGAAATCAGGACATTTCGGAGGTGGCCACGTGGGATGGGCGTGTGAGTGGAAATGGGAAAAGGTATAAACTTGAACGAGTTGGGGAAGGCTGGACTTTTCCAACACCCCTGGCTCTATTTCCTCAGACGCGCCCTTCCCCAACCTTCATTTGTCTCAAACTTAGTTGGGGGTGGTCTCTGGATCTAGAATGTAGATAGCTTTCTGGCCCACATGTTGGGTGATGCTGAGCCTCCTCCCTGTGTGTCTCTCTCTCTCTTTAGGGCAGGACTAATTATGCACAAACATGTTGCTTTGACCCAGATAGTCTCAATTATATTTTAAAACCCCTCCCCTTGCCTCAGGACTAGGTGAAACATAATTGTTGCTGGTTGCAGCTACCTATCCTTTTTTTTTTTCTTTTTTTCCCTCTCTCCTATTCCTTCCTTCTCCCCTTTAGCATTTTTACCCTTTGCCTTCCACTTAGGTAACAGCCACCTTGGCCCCAAAGAAGACTCTTGACTTTCCAATGTTTTTTTCCTGGTGGGGAAGGGGGACTAAGAAGGTTAAGAATGTATTTGTAAGGGGTTTGGATAGCAAAGCACACCAGTGCCAGGTCCCTTATTCTTTGGCGTCGCCCCTTGAGACTTGATCTTGAGTTTATGGACTATTTGTGTTCCTCTTATTCAGTAGTAAGTCAATTTGGGTTATATCAGGGGCTCCCACACTTATCACCATGATTTGAAAGGTTCAGCTTTCATGATACAGCAGATTTCTTCAATAATAGAAAATGCCTTTTTTTCTCCTATTCTTTTATTACTTGAAAGTTGCAGAAAAATGAAAATGCACTAATATGGAGTATTGACTGGATCGATGCCATTGCTGACATATCAGTTAGCCAATGGAGCTTTTTCTTAGATAAATGAATACTTTAACATCCAATTATATTACTCAATCTGGATGCACAGGGCTCTCAGTCACTGTAAAATTCCTACTGTGACTCTCATGGGACCTGAAAAAGTCAATGGGCTCCATGAGCACAGCCCAGAGCACCATCTCAAGACAGTTGACATGAAAGGAAAAGCTCATCTGTTTCTATGAGGTGGCACAGACTACACAAAAGAAGATGTAGATGAGGATGGAGTTAGTTTATCCAGTTTTGGAGATATCTTAATGGATGGGTATCATCACTCTAAGATGCCTCATAAAAGGTATGCTTTTCCTGCATTTGCCAAGAACTCTATCAATTAACTACAGTTAATTTCCTATCTCCATTTAATGTCAATCTGGTTTGGGAAGAACAACACCCACTGTAGTACTAGTTCTCTTGGGTTTCCAGTTGAGTAGAAAGTTCAAAGTCTGGGAGTTAGGCGGCTTGAGTATTAGTCCTAACTCTGAAACCAAACGTAGCCGTTTGGCCTTGGGCCGACCCTACGTCCTGTTAGATCAGTGGTTTTTAATCAAGACTGAAACGTGGAAAACTGCTAAAAATACTAGTTCTAAGCTGTGTCACACCTAATCAATCAGAATGTTTGAAGCTGAGGCCCTGGCATTAGGATTTTGAAGAAACTCTTTGAGTGACCCTAAGATTTAGCTGGGGCTGAGAGCTACTGGCTTCCATCTTTGAGATGGACTCAGCTCCAACACCCCATTCTTAAGTCGATCACTCTGATCATTTAGATTCCTGATGTGCCGTTCAGCAAGAGGGCGTCAGCCTCTCACCATCAGATCTTCTTTTTGTCTCTGAAGAAGTTCCTCGATCCCTCCCCTGCCCTTTCCCCAAAACATTGCACTAATTCATTCATTAAACAAGTAACATCAAGAGCCCCCTAGAGCCTAAATAGTATTCCCGGTGTCAGAAATGCAAAACACATGCAGTCTCTGCCTTTTGAAAGTTTACAGACTGGTTTGTGTTAATTAAATGAAAAGATATTTCATCACAACCTGTGCTTGTTACAATTCACATTATTTTTTCCTATGATAAGGAAAGGAACAGGGCATTAAGATAGCTTATAACAGGGGCCTGGGAACTCTGGAAGGCCAGAGAAGGCTTCCCTGAGGAACTTAACTGATCTGAGATCTGGGCAAGGGTTCAAGGTGAAAAGTGAGTTCTGGGCAGAAAGAAAGCCGATACAAAGAACCTTAGCAACATCTGGGAACTGAAAGAAGGCTCACGACAGCCCAGGGAGCTGGGTCGGAAGCTCCAGACGAGGTTGTCCATGCAGACCCTCCCCAAATCACCCTGGACCTTGCCGGCCACATCGAAGAATTGACGCTATCCCGACAGTAATGGGAAACTCTGAAGGATTATAAATAAGGAAGGGCCTTGACAAGACTTTGTTTTAGAAAAATGCCTCTGTTTGTAGGGCAGAGAACAGATCTGAGAGGGCCAGAGAGGATGTTGGGAGGCTGGTTAAGAGGTTATTACAGGTCAGCAAATGAGACGATGGTGGCTTGGCCCTGGTGAGACCGAGAGAGGGGCTTGTCCATTCATCAGGAGATTTATTTAAGGTAAAACCGTGGCTACTGTGTGATGCACTGGATGCAGAGAGCAAGGGCGAGGACTTTGGCAGGAATGACTGGTGGGTTTCCATCCACTTTAGATCAGCCTCCACCTGTCACAGTCAGTGGGACTGATTTGTCTACACATCAGTATTTCCCATAAGCTCTCCACAACTCAAAGCACCACAGCTATTTGGAAACCAACTGATCTCCAACTCTACAGTAATTTGCTCAGGGCTCCTAACCAGCTCACTGTGGAGGAAGCACAGCAAACTAAAGACAGGGAAAGAGATGAGGAGAATCAGGGAGCCAGGGAGGTAAAAATAACACATACCGAGTGCTTGTGTTGCGCCCTCTAGCCTCGTTTCCCTCGTTCCTCTGAGATCTTGGGAAAGCAGCTCCTGGCAGCAAGCCTGGGGTGGGACCCGAGACCTGTATTTCTGACTCACTGCTGGGTGATGCTGATGAGATTCTATAGACCACGTTTTGGATGACAAAGCACTTTTATATCATTTGATCCTCAGAGATAAATAAAATTATGACCCACTTTTTTTTTTAAACTTTATTGGGGAACTATGTGTTTTTTCCAGGACCCATCAGCTCCAAGTCAAGTTGTTGTCCTTTAGTGTTACTTGTGGAGGGTGCAGCTCAGCTCCAAGTCCAGTCGCATTTTTAATCTAGTTGCAGAAGGTGCAGGAGTCGAACCCGCAACCTTGTTGTTAAGAGCACACGCTCTAACCAACTGAGCCACCCGGCCGCCCCTATCCCCCACTTTTAAAGTTGGCGAATCTGAGGTCAAGCGAGGTTAAGTTCTTTGGTAAAGACACTCAGCTAGTAAGGGCGGTGCTGGGACTGGGGTCTGGTCTGCTTTACTTTGGAACCTTCACCTTTAATATCAAGCCAGGCCATTTCTCCCAACAGATGAATGCTGGATTCCATTTCTGAAGGGACCCCTTGCATGAGAAATGTGTCTCCAGGTTTTGCCCTGAGCCAGCACCTGCCACAGTCACCTTTATCTGGTCACATGTAATCTTTCCCTGTCAGGATGTGGGACGCTGGAGTGCAAGGCGTCAGATATGGAAGTGCCCCACCCCCAGCTTCCAGAGCTACTGTCTATTTTTCTAGATTTGATTATAGGCACCATTTTCTGATGTGGTTAACCTATTGGTGTACAGGGTAAGTCATACTGCTGTGGTAAGGACTCCTCTGTAGAGAGTAGAAATTTCCTAGATTCATCCTCCTGATAAAATGCAGAGACTGGGACATGAAACAAGTCCTTAAGGTAGCCTTAGATTGGAACCTGGGGATTTTTCTCTCTCTCTTTGGCACACTGGTTCTCAACTTGGGGTACATACGAGGTCTTACAATTAAGTTCATGAACTCATCCTAGAAAAAGTGCTACATACTTCATTGCTGAATATCACTGCAGTCATCTTTGAAGCACTTTCCTTGGGAAGCTATTCACTGATGCCAGCACCTAGTCCACTCTTCAAAGCAATTTTGGAACTCTTTCTGGAATGGCCATCAGAGCTGTCGTCGTATTACCCTTGATGTCCTTAATGTCATCAAAATATCTTCTGTTCAATATTTCCTTTATCTTTGAGTGAAGAAAGAAGTCATTGGGGGGCAGATAAGGTGAGTAGGGAGGGTGTTCCAATAAGTTGTTTGTTTACTGGCTAAAATCTCCCTCACAGACAGTGCTGTGTAAGCTGGTACATTGTCATGATACAAGAGCCCATGAATTGTTGGCGAAAAGTTCAGGTCATTTTCATCTAACTTTTTCATGCAGCCTTTTCAGCACTTTCAAATAGTAAACTTGGTTAACTGTTTGTCCAGTTGGTACAATTTTATAATGAATAATCACTCTGATATCAAAAAAAGGTTAGCAACATCGTTTTGATTCTTGATTTGGACTGACAGAACTTTTTTGTTGGTCGTGGAGAATTGGTCGACTTCCATTGTGCACTTTGATGCTTTGTTTCAGGGTTGTGTTGGTACACCCATGTTTCATCACCAGTGATAACATGGCCCAAAACATCATCTTGCCTCTCCAAAAGGTCTTGGCAAACTTCGACTCTCCTTTGCTTTTGTTAATCAGTGAGCTCCTTTGGAACCATTTTGCACACACCTTTTTCACGCCAAGATTTTCAGTTAAGATTTTCCTAACTGTTTCTCTATCGATGTTTCCTTGGTCTGCTATGCTTCTCACAGTCAGCCAGTGATTTTGATGCATAATTGGTTGAATTTTTGCAATGTTTTTGTCAGTTCTGCTCGTTACTGGACGCCCTGACCTCTCTTCATCAATGACACGTTCTCTCCTCTCAGGAAAACATTTAATCCATTTGTACACTGCCATTTTCTTCATGGCATTGTCCCTATAAACTTAAACTAATGTGTCCCTGATTTCACTTCCACTCTTGTCAAGTTTAACAAGAAATGTAATGTTTGTTCATTGCTCTAATTCCAGCTCAGACATTCTCATGACGGCACACAAAAACACACAACAACAATAATGAATGCCACTCAGCAAGACACCGCTACACGTTGACACGAACACAGCTGTGAGACACTGATACACTAAGGTTCTGAAACCTTATTGAGCTTTTTGTACAGTGCTGCCAATGTAAGTGCACGGTGGCAAGTTCAAGAACTTTATTGTCAGACCTCATAGCAGGAATGTCTACATCTAAATATTGCATGTGAGGTCCCCGCTCCAAACTAATTGGATGAGAGCCCCCAGGTTTGCCTGGGCACGGGTGTTGTGACAAAAACTTCCTAGTTGTTTCTGTTGGGCAGCCTGCTTACAAACCCCTGCACAGTTTAGATGATTGAATCAGAGTAACTCTTCATTACCAGCCAGCAGGATTCTTTCTGGGTCCATTTCTTTGCAAGCCTGGGATCTTGGGGAGGAAAAGTGGGTCTAGGACTGGGGTTTGACAACTTTGTTTGGTTTTCTCCCAACTTCCTCCTATGTTCCCCACCCTTGCACACAGGGGTACATGGCTCTGCTGTACACACCCTCTCTGGGTATTTCCTTCAAGACAGCAAGCCCAGCCAGCTGATGCGAGACAGCAACCTCAAGGGCCAAGTCTCAATTCAGTCAGCCTCTGCAGGGGATCTGGCTGCTGACAACTCCTTAAATTCCATGTGATGATGTAAAGACTTCTAGTCATTGCTGGAAGACATTTGTTTTTAAAGGGGTGGGGTGGAATATTTTCTCAGTGCATTATTAGCCAGGCATGCTTAGGTGACTCTGAGCTAGTGACCTGAAAATCCCAGAAAGCCCAGTAAATCATCATCTTTTTCCTTATCCCCACTTCCTTTTCTCCCCTGACTACCCTTCTGCCACTAACTCTCAGATCAGGCTCGGCCTACTCACCTTTCCTTTCCCTCCTTCCTTCTTTGATTTCTTATTAATGGAGCACCTACTGTGCTGTGTGTCATGGGTAAAAAGTAGGAGTTAGAGGTCCCAGCTCTCAGGGAGTTCTAAGATGACTGGTGACACCTGGAGTCCCCAGACGGTTGCAGTGTGCTGGGTGACAGCCATAAGCAGAGAGTGGCACTGTGGACCTACACGAGAGACACCTGACCCGGGACGACTGCTGTCACCTAAGTCCTGATGATTATGTAAAGGCAAGCCAGGAAAAGGTGGTGGAGAAAGGCGAACGTAGCACTGTGCCACCTGGTTTAACCCCCCATTGGGCGCAATGCGAAAGTTAAGAGTTCAGGCGCAATGCATCTACTAGATGTGTGTATGACATTTATTTATTTAAATTGAAAATGAATGAAAACAACGTGTAGGCATGCTTATTATTTATTCAGAATGAAATTTTAATTTGCCACAAAGTAAAAACAATATATGTTTATTACATAAATGTAGTATAAGCTTTGCCTATTACTGTGCAGTACGCCGCCAGATACAGCAGCCCTATAAATGCTAAATCTGTGAGATCAGTTGTGCCCGAGCAAAGGTTAAGGGAGAGGAACTTAGGGGACAGAGTGGTTGAGGAAGCTACTCTAGGGCAGTCAGATCCCAGGTGGAGCTGGTGCAAAAGCTTATGGCCTCTGGACACCTCTGCTACTCATGGCTGAACTTGCGCAGGGAAACTTCTAGTAAAGGAATTTGTTGAACAAGCAAAGGGGTGCTGATGAGGGGAAGCCCCAGAAGGAAGTTGTGGTGACCCCAACTGTCCCCAACATTCCCCATTGGTTGGGGTTTCACTTTTTCTTTTCTTGGGGGAGTAGCTGGTGCTACTCTTGCACTGTCCCCTAGGGGCACTCGGATCCCCCACAACCATTCCTGCCAACTTGTGCACAGTGTTGTTTTTTTCTTCTTCTTAGTCGAACTAAAGAAAGATTGGTGGCAGTTATCCTACTACCTACGACCTGACTCTCAAAAGGAGTTAATGTATTTTACAATTGAAGACAGATGCTGCCGTAGGAACAGTAAGATAAAGAAACGGACAAGGCCCATAAACTGAATTTCAGGATGGAGGAGAGGTGTATTCGAAGTAGTTGCTAGAAATGGAGGTAAAAAAAAAAAAGAACTCTAAGCTTCGCAGCAAACTAAAAGGGAAATTTCCCTTTGTATGAAAAAATAAAATTGACCAGTTTCTCAAGAGAGATAACCATTAGAAGTTTACAGAATGTCAGTTGTTGTTGTTTTTTTAAGAAATTTTATTGGGAAACAGTGTGTTTTTCCAGGACCCATCAGCTCCAAGTCGAGTTGTTGTCCTTCAGTCTTAGTTGTGGAGAGTGCAGCTCAGCTCCAAGTCCAGTGGTCGTTTCCACTCTAGTTGCAGGGGGCGCAGCCCACCATCCCATGCGGGAGTTTAACCGGCAACCTTGTTGTTAAGAGCATGCGCTCTAACCAACTGAGCCATCCGGCCGCCCAGAACGTCAGTTCTTTAAGCAACAAAAAAGTAACTGAGTCTAGTCACAGGTTGTTAGATCACATTGATCACCAGGCACACAGACACCAACTCTTTTCCTGGCCCCCCGTGATGACACAAAGCATTTCTACCATCTGCGGGTAAGTCTGGCCCTACTCTGCAAGGCTATATCCTTGGCTTCTTCTGAGCTGACACACACATCCTGAGCCCCCATGCCGCACTTAGTAGGTGCCTCCTTTATACCAAGGATCACCTCTTGTCATATGGCATCTCTTCCTATTTCAAAAGCTGTGCCTCTCTGGACCAGCGAAGGAACCTCTAAGCAGAGGTTCTGATTTCTGAGAAGTATAGAGATGATTAGTGTTTCTTACGCCTAACGAGTGATCACATCCTCCTAGTTTAGATCAGTTTTCCCGCTGGCTCCAGGGCCCCTCAGCTCCTTTGTTGGGTGCACTATTCAGAGGTGTGACCTTGGAGAGTAGAGTTCTCAGAAGCCTACGGGGGGTACTTGAATGTGTTAAAATTATTGGTACAAATTATTGGTACAAAATGTAGGCATTACATATGTATCAACACAGTTTTTTTGGAAAGAGGGTCTGTAGTCTTTCTGATATTATCAGATGGGCTTGTAACTTCAAAAAAGTTAAGGATCATTACTGTAGAATTCTATCACTGTGTGTGTGTAACATTGCAAGCCTTTCACTGGGAAGTAATTTGCATGGGAGGAGGGTGATCTTCTGTCCACCTTGACCTGAGAACTATTCCTTCTACACATGCTGCTCAGGCTAAGGCAAGGGCCCTTCCTCAGAACTAAAATCTCTAGCACCTTGTCTGCCCTTTTTGCTATTGCCAAATCATAATAAAACCACAATGAATATATCTATAGCGCTTTATGGTGTATGAAGTACATCCAGACACATCATCTAATTTGATCTTCACAATAACCATGGGACATAAGCATCAGGCTTTCCATTTTACAGATGAGGAACCTCAAGCTCAGGGAGGTCTAATGATTGATTCGAAGTTTTGCCAAAGTAGGTTCTGGGTCCATACTGGAAACTGAATTCTGTGATGTTTCTAGTCGATTTTTCCTGCCGGGAATCACAGTGAGATTGGAAAAGCTGGACTTTCCGCATAGCTGAAACTGTTCCAAGCCACTGATGCCTGTAACTTTAACTGTTTCTGTAACTTTAACTTGATGCCCTAATTTGTGATCTCAGCTCCTCAGTACATATGTCATAAATTGCTGCTCACAACATGTATATAAAAGGTGACTTGCTAGGTGATAGTCAAGTTATCAGCATAAACAACATATATATATATATATATATATATATATATATATAATCTCCTTAATGTAATATCCTGGTTACAGTTAACCACAATGACAGATACAATGGAGGAGGGCAGGATGGTTGTAAGGGGAGCTTTTCTTCATCTTGGATAGACTTTAGTTGCTTTAGACCACGTGCCCCAAAGGATTTGACTCCCAGTGCATCAGAAAGCACTTCTTATCCCGAATTTCCCCCCACAGGAGGCTTATGTGACTGAACAGGATAAAATCCGGCTGGTGGGGGAGCTGGTGACCGTTGCTGGGGCTGTGATCATGCTGTTCCTAGAGGTAAGGTGCAGGTGGGGTCCAGGCTGAGGCCATCCACCCGAGTCCCCAGACAGAACGTCAGTCTCCATGGTCTATTTGTCATATTGGCCTCTTCCCAGATCCCGGACATCTTCAGGGTTGGTGCCTCTCGCTATTTTGGACAGACCGTCCTCGGGGGGCCATTTCATATCATCATGTGAGCATCCCTTCCTTCCATCCCCCTGCCTTCCCTTGCCAGAATCAGCCTCAGCCGACTCTCACCTGCAGGGATTTCTCTCTCGGGTGTAAGCCTGAGCGTGTGGGTACCATCCAAATCATGGGCGTGCTGGAGAGGACCTAGAATATTTTCAGCCCTCCTCTCACTTGCTGCTCCCTGCTCTCACCCCAGCATCACCTATGCCTTCCTGGTGCTGGTGACCATGGTGATGCGGCTCACCAACACCACCGGGGAGGTGGTGCCCCTGTCCCTCGCCCTGGTGCTGGGCTGGTGCAGCGTCATGTACTTTGCCCGAGGATTCCAGATGCTGGGCCCCTTCACCATCATGATCCAGAAGGTGTGTGCCTTGCCCCAAAGGTTCCTCTGGATTTAGCCATAGGATCTTCCCAGGCAAAGGGCGGGAGGGGAAAACGCTGCTCAGAGTGGATCTGGGTGAAGTATAGGGACCTCCTGATCTGTTAGCGGATAGCTGCTGAGGGGCAGACGGAAAAAAGATCAGCCCACCTTCCTTTACCTCCCGTTTCCTGTAGATGATTTTTGGAGACCTAATGCGTTTCTGCTGGCTGATGGCTGTGGTTATTCTGGGATTTGCCTCAGGTAAGAGCACTACTCCCTTTCCCATTACATCCTTGGCTCCAAGTCTCCAGAAAGTTTACTCTCACTCTTAGTTCTCATTTGCACTCTGCTTTTTTTTTCCCCCTGGTGGAAAGTGAGTCCAAAAGCACGCTCATATCCATAGAACCAGGGTCACAAGTTGGCCTGGAAGGTAGACCCATGTGCTCTGAATTTCTGGGCCAATAACATTCATGCTGACTCACCGCCCTGCAAGATCTTTAAAGGAGAGATAGAAAAAGGGCTTTGGAGAGAGAGGGAGACATTAAACAGGAAAGACTGACCACTTGTGGATCTCAGAAAACCGTGTAGGCAAACAGAGATGGTACAGTATTGAACTCTGCCATGTTCACACGTCAGAAGAAGCAACCTAAAGCATTCAATAACACATAACGTGCTTTGCTTTCTATGTGTGGTCAGAGTTGAGAGAATGGGAAAGAATTCTAGAAAGGCAGTACAGGAGAAGGCATTTGGAGAGTTTAAGGAATAAGAGAAGAGAAGAGTTGAGAAGTGACACTGGGAAAAGCGAGGCAAGCGGGAGCTCACTTAAGGCTCAAGGCGCAGTGGGAAGAGAGAAAGGAACCCAGCAAGAAAACAGAGCCCGAGGAAGGGAGAGGGAACGTGAATGGGTAGAAGACAGATGAAGGAAGAGCGAATGGCAACAGCTGTAATCCAGTGTTGAATTTCTACAATTGAACATCCATAGATGAGAGGATGTACTAGATGATATTTAAAGGACCCCCCCCCCAAACTCAGAAAGACTCACACTCAGGACAAAAGGCACTGTTTCTGTCCTAGGAATTCCCCTGCTTAATGGAGGTTTTCACAAGACAGTAGACTGAAAAATTGCACCAAGAGCTGAACAATATAGAAAAGCGTAAAATTGTGGACCTGTTTGGACTATTCCTTATACCCTTTTTCCCCACCCTTTACCCTATTTGCATCTACATATGCATAAAATAGGGTAGTGGTAACAGGGTCATTTTTGTTCCCTAAATCCAGAATCACTTAAACTGTCTCTTCTTGGTTGTTGAACTGGCTTTTTTTCTAAGTAAATAAAAAGCAATACTGTGTCACAGAACCTCTTTCTGCTCTTGGGGTCACCTTGTTTATCCTTCAGTTCCCCACACAGAGAAGAGTCCTTTAAAGGTTCTAGTGTATAAATAGGCTCCAGCTTGCTCAGGACCATCCAGTAGGCTACACATAGAGCAGAGAGAGCTTTCCATGATGGTCCACCCAGGGAACCTCAGAGTGATGGATGGTTATCTAGAGACCGTGGAGATGTTTTTTAAAGGTGTTTTCTTTTAACCTTTTCATGTGCTCAGTTCTTTAAAATTTTTGAAGATTCTGTGTATTCTTGTAACAACCGGCCTTTTAAATATTTGGTTTTCTAAAATATAAAAACCAGTTATGTGACTTATGTATACACCGTAGTTCCTTCTTATCAGCGGTTTTGCTTTCTGTGGTTTCAGTTACCTGCAGGCAGCCATGCTCTGAGAACTTTAAATGGAAAGTGTCAGAACTAAACAATTCATAAGATGTTTTCAGTTGCACACTGTGCTGAGTCTTGTGATGAACTCTCACGTGGTCCGGGATGTGAGCCATCTCTTCATCGAGCATCTCCATGCGATAGACCCTCCCCACCTGTTAGTGACTTAGTAGCCTCTCATTTATCATATTGACTGTTGTGGCATCTTAGGACTTGTGTTCAAGGAACCCTTATTTTACTTAATAGTGGTCCCAAAGCACAAGACTAGTGACACTGGAAATTCAGATTTGCCAAAGAGAGGCCATAAAATGCTTCCTTTAAGTGAAAACGTGAGTACAGTACAATAAGACGTTTAGAGAGGAAGACCAGGCACAGAGCTTTTATTATAGTATATTATTATAGTATAAAATTGTCCTATTTTAGTATTAGCTATTGTTGTCAATCTCTTACTGTACCTAATTTATAAATTAAACTTTATCATGGGCATGAATGGATAGAAAAAACATGGTATTAATATGGTTCAGCACTATCAGGGGTTTCAGGCACCCACTGGTGGTCTTGGAACAAATCCCCCATGGATCAGAATGTACAACCGTGTGTGTGTGTGTGTGTGTGTGTGTGTGTGTGTGTGTTTTATACATACACAGAGGGTGCCCAAAAATTATATACACATTTTAAGAAAGGAAAATTTATTAAAATTGTAATAATAATACCAATAACAAAAAATGAATACAAGTCACGTTTGACTTCTGTGATTATAAGAGGCGCTCAAAGTGGTTACCATCAGTGTCCAGACACTTGTGATTACAGCGAACTACTGCTTGAGCATAGATAACATCTCTTAATTTGTGTATACATTTTTTTGGCACCCCCGTATACAGAGGGTGCCAAAAAACTGTATATACATTTTAAGAGAGGAAAAAACTGTGTTAAAATTGTAATATTCACTATATACCAATAACAAAAGATGAATACAAGTTATGTGTATATATACCCCCGGTATATGTGTGTGTGTGTGTGTGTGTGTGTGTGTGTGTATATATGGTTGTTAAAAAAGTCATGACATTTTTTTCTATGATTTTTGTTGCAAAAATGCATCATGACTTTAATGACAACCCAATATATAAAATATATGTATAATTCTTTTGCGAAATGGCTGAGTATTACCATTACCCAGCATCATAAACTCTGTCATAGGATATATCAGGGTTAGCCAGGCCCGCAGGTAAAGTGGGACTCACATGTGTACACATTCACACATCTCCATTTATGCGTGTATAAGTCTGTGTCAGTGTGTGGAGATATATGCTGGAAGTAGAATGAATGCCCACCAGGCCCATGCTTATTGTGATAACTCTCTTTTTCCCCCATCTCCACGCCCTTTTCCTGGGCGGAGCAGCGTTCTTTATCATCTTCCAGACAGAAGACCCCAGAGAGCTGGGGGAATTTTACGACTACCCCACGGCACTGTTCAGCACCTTTGAGCTTTTCCTCACCATCATCGATGGCCCCGCCAACTATGACGTGGACCTGCCCTTCATATATGGCATCACCTATGCCGTCTTCGCTATCATTGCCACGCTGCTCATGCTCAACCTGTTCATTGCCATGATGGGGGACACTCACTGGCGGGTGGCCCAAGAGCGGGATGAGCTCTGGAGGGCTCAGGTGAGTTTACAAGTGTTAGTCTTACTAAGGGGCAGGGGATGGAGAGAAAAATTAAAATGGGATCGGTTATAGTGCACGACTCTTAGGAGAGTCACAGAAGACCCAGTGGGTCCGTCTCCTCAACAGAAGTACGTGTGGATAGATGGAGGGGACAGAAGGGGGGCGGAATGGTAGGGTATGGGTGGGATCAACACCCAAGATCCAAGGGTGTCGATCACAGGGGTGAAGTAGACTCAGGGGACACCTTTGAGCCCAGTGGGAACTAGAAGCTGCCTTGTTCTTATCTATCCTACGTTTTCATTTGGACCTATCTTCCATTGGCTTCTATAAATCCCCATTTCTCTATGATCTTTTCTTTATATCATCATAGGCTAATAAAATTTTAGAGTTGGAAGTGTCTTTAGTGGTCCTCTAGTTGAGTTTCTACCCAATGTATAATCATTTATTGATCAGAGGGTCATTCAATATCTTTTAAAATGATGATTATCATGTGGATTTGGGCAGTGCTTGGAAGAAGAGCTTATTTCACACTTGAAACTTGTTTTTGTTATTAGAAAAGTCCATGTTACATGGAGTAAAAATCTATCTTTCTCTGATTCTATTCTTTGGCCCCAGTCTTTACCTCTTGTATGATGCAGAACACTCTCTTCCTTACGAGTACCATTCAAATATTTGAATACAGCCACTATTTATCCCCTCAGACTTTTCATTCATTTAACAATAATTATTTAGGGTCCGTTATGTGTTGGGAGATGTCCAGGAGCTGGGGGTCCAAGCATGAACACACCGATGCAACCTGTGCCCTCTTAGGGCTCCATCTGGTCGGGAAGACAGACATGAAACAAGTGACTTCACAGAAAGCAGTGACCATTGCAGCACAAGTGTCACAGTGAAGTAGAAGATGCTAAGAACAGGATGCAACAGAGGAGGAGTCCGACTAGAAAGTTAGGAAATGCTGTTCTGATGGAGTGACATGTAAGATGAGCCATAAACATGGGTTAGGCATTGAAGAAGAATGAGGGAGAAGGATGGAGGTTAGGGTTTGTATCAACCAGGACTCTTGGCCACAGGGACAGAAACCAACTCAAAGAGACTTAGAAAAAAAATAAAGACAGTGGGGGGAGGATGTGTGGATTCTCGTAAATGGAAAGTGTAAAGAAGTAAGCTAGCTTCAGCCATGTCTGGCCAGAGCCCAGACCTCCGTTTCACACATTATATCAGTTTTTCTGCTCTGCTCTCTTGTCCAGACCCTTCTAAGGCAGCCTCCCCCATCATGTTGGTGAGATAGCTTAGAGAAGCACTAAACGCCCACAGCAACGAGCAGATATACCTCATAGCACAACTCCAAGGGCCCCACTCATTTTGTACTCTGCGTGCTTCCTGACACTGTGGAATATATAGCCTTTAAAAGAACGTCTTTCCCCTGGCGAACCCAGTCTAGGTTCCATCTCGGTTACAAGCTTGAGCCCTAGGCCCATCCTTCAATTGAAGGTTAAGGCCAAGGACTGGATAGTGGTGGTGGTGGGGGGTGGCAGTTTGGGGGAGAATAGACTAATGAACCAGAACTAGGTGCAGTCCAGCCTACTCCAGCTGATGGACTGAGAGTAGTGACGGAGTGGTTCTCTCAATGAAAGATGGCCTCTATTGCTAGAGAAGGTGGGGGGCTGAAAGATGGTGCAGGAGAAACAACGAATGTCCTTTTCAAGATAAAGAGGGAGAAGAGCTATCCAGGGAAAGGGCACAGAGTGGTTGAAAGTCCTGAAGTTGGAGGGAACGTGGTGCAACTCAGAAACTGAGAGAAGGTCAAGAGAAGCGTGGAGTCCTGAGAAAGACCGACAGGAAGTGGAAGAATACAAAGTACAAGATTGCGCTTTTTAAAGGATTGGTAGTTCCTTTAGTTTATAAAGCTTCCTGGCCCCAATCCATCCTGACTGCACCCTTCTGTTCATGCCCTAATAATAGATCATGGTCCTTTTGAAACTAGAATCGTCCTGATATGATTAGAAGAATGCAGTATGAGGAGCGGTCATGCGTTTCTTTGCTTTAGATACGACACTATAAATTGCACTTAGAATTGACTCAGGTCTTTTAGTAAATATGCAGTTTGCCCTTGTTAAGCTTATGATCAACTAGAACCCCACTTCTTTGTTACACAACTTATAATACTTAGCTAAGCTCCTTCACCGTTTTCCTGTACTTGCACAGATACTTGAGTCTTAAACAGAAATGGAGAACCTTATATTTAGTGTCCTTAAATTTTATGTTATTGGTTTTTGACCAGCATTCCACTCAGGTGAGGTCACTTTTATAGTGCTTCTGTCACCTTGCAAAATTACATATCCCTCCCAGTTTTGTGTCACAAGCCTATTTGGTAAGTTTTTCTTCAATGTTTTATCTACATAATTAACGAGCGCTGGGCAGAGTACAGAACATGTGACATGCCACGAGAATTTTCCCTGCCAAGTTTGTCATCGTTAACCCACTCTTTTCCTTCTTAGGATGTAGCTATTTAATTTGCTGTAAATTCCCTGAACACTAGCGGCATTACATCATCCCCAAGATCATAGAGATTTTATTTCATCCTTTATTTAAATCAAGACACTTGGTCTCTGGCTTTCCTATGAGAAAGCAAATGAGATTAGTTTGGAGTGACTCAATTTCTATGACCCTGAATAGTAATGTAGAGGTCACTGTTTTATTCAAAACACTCATAAAATATTTTCTCTCCTTTTATGATGGATGATGAGTAAAGCAGGTAGCACAGGCCAGGGGGTGGGTAAATGGCTGTCATGTCCACTGATCCCCGGTGTCCTCATCTCACAGACGCCTTTGGGTTCTCTCTGTCGGTGGCCTCCAGTGTTCTCTGAACCTCATGGCTCTTTTCTTTCTTTCTTTCTTTCTTTCTTTCTTTCTTTCTTTCTTTCTTTCTTTCTTTCTTTCTTTCTTTCTTTTTTTTAATTGGTACAGTCTTTTTTTTTTTTAATTGGGAATTGGGTAACAGTATGTTTTTTCCAGGACCCATCAGCTCCAAGTCAAGTAGTTGTTTCAATCTAGTTGTGGAGGGCGCAGCTCACAATGGTCCATGTGGGGATCGAACCGGCAACCTTGGTGTTATGAGCACTGCTCTCTCACCACCTGAGCTAACCGGCCGCCCCCCTCATGGCTCTTTTCTGAGATCTTTCTCTACCTCTCTCCTCCCAGGTCGTGGCCACTACAGTGATGCTGGAGAGAAAGATGCCTCGCTTCCTGTGGCCTCGCTCTGGGATCTGTGGGTGCAAGTACGGGCTGGGGGACCGCTGGTTCCTGCGGTGAGTGACAGTGTATACGTGTGAGCTGAAAATGCGTGATGCCATGGGGACGAGGGTGACCAGTACCGCATTTATCACCTTCCTCTCCATTCTTGGGATTCCAAACTGGACCCAAAGGAGAAGCCATCACTTTATAAAGTGAGACTGCATCAGCCAGCTTGGAGGAGGGCCCTGAAGCAGAGGAGGGGTGAAAAGGATGATGATAGCTGATGCCAGGCTGTGTGTACATCAGGGCGGTAACACGTGAAAGGCTACATATGTGTACCCATACTCGGATGTGGGCATGGGTTACCCAACTTGTTCTAGTCTTGTTCCCACCTGACCCCCTCTTCTAGCATATTCTTGCCTTGCAGCTAACTTTTTTCATAGTCTACCCTTAGCTCCTCATCTGCCTTTCCTCTCTCATTTCTTTCCTGAATTGCATCTCCTCATCTTTGGGACATATTTTTTCTCTTAACTGGCTCTGCTTTCTTTTTCATATTTCACCCATAGTCCCTTCCCCCGCCATCATACCCACACATAAGCCCTACTCCCCTCCAAATCCTGAATGAAGTTTGCCTGCCATTCCACTGTACGTGCCTTTGCTTGATCCTAGAGGCTCTTCTCACTGCAGCTCTGCTCCCTTCCGTCCCCTCTCGATCCTGTTTCCTGCATGTGCCCCCATTCACCTCTATTTCTCCCTGTGGCCCATCTCCTCCCACCAACTGAGTCCTTTCCCCTCCTCAGAATTGAGAGCCACCACGATCAGAACACTTTGCGAGTGCTTCGCTACGTGGAAGCTTTCAAGTCGTCAGACAAGGAGGATGGACAAGAACATCTTTCTGAGAAGCAGCCCTCCGTGGTTGACAGGGGGACTCCAGCCAGAGCCTCCCCGACCCTCCCAACTCCCTCCCTGTCCCGGACCACGTCCTGCAGCAGCGGCAGTCACAGGGGCTGGGAGGTCCTTCGTCGCAACACCCTGGGACACTTGAACCTTGGATTGGACCTTGGCGATGGGGATGGAGAGGAAAATATCTATTTATAATTAGCACCCCTGTTACTCCTGGTGCAACTTTGGGTGGCCTGGGGTGGTGGGGGGGCAGAGAGAGAGAGACACTTTCCTATGCAAGTAGCTAACTTCCATGCCTGTTAATCATGGGAGGAGGTGGACAGAGTAATTCTTAGAGGCCGTGTCTCACCCTTCACCTAAGCGTTTCTGGAGATGGGCATCTGTGGTCCCATAGTTCCTGTGTTCTTGGAAGGCCCACATCTTAGGAAAAGACGGTGTCTCTTCCAGCAACGCTGGACTTAGGCCTCAAAGACATGAGGTAGGGGTGCTAGGCTGATGCCTGGGTCCTCTCTCTTTCTGCCCCTCCGCAGGCACTAGAAAGTAGTCGTCCGTGCAACCTGCCTGGTTCCACGGGCTCAATGTGCAAAGAGCCAGTTGTGGCACTGAGGTCAAAGCCCTTCCTTTTCCCTGTACGCCTGGAGGACTGCCTCCTCACCTAGTAACCAAACCCCAGCTAGAAAACTGCAAGAAGATAGGCCCTCCATCCCTGCTGTACTAAAAACAATACTGTGGTAAGTAAGATACATGTAACATAAAATATACCATTTTAAACATTTGTAGGTATACAGTTCAGTGGCATTAATTACATTTACATTGTTGTACAACTTTCACCAGTATTCATCTCTAGAAGAACTTTTGTATCATCTCCGGCTGAAACTCTTGTACCCATGAAACATGAACTCCCCACAGCCCCTGATAACCAATATTCTACTTCCTGTTATAAATTTAACTGTCCTAGGCACCTCGTGAAAGTGGAATCGTACAATATTAGTTCTATCATGTCTGATGTATTTCACTTAGCATAATGTTTTCAAGATTCATCCATATTGTAGCATGTACCAGGATTTCACTCCTTTCTAAGGCCAAATAATAGTTTAATTGTGTACATATGCAAATTTTGTTTATCCATCAATGGGCATTTGGGTTGTTTCCACCTTTTGGCTATTGTGAGTAGTACTGCTGTGAGTATTGGTGTACGATTATCTAAGTCTCTGCTTTCAGTTCCTTTGGGTACAGACCTAGAAGTGGAATTGCTGGATCTTATGGCAATCCATGTTTAGTTTTTTTGAGGAACTGCTATTCTGTTTCCTACAGTGGCTGTGCCTTTTTACATTTCCTCCAGCAATATATAAGGGCTCCAATTTCTCCACATCCTCACCAGTATTTGTTACTACTTTTTTTTTTTTTTTGGATAGTAGCCATCCTAATGGGTGTGACGTGCTATCTTACTGTGGTTTTGACATGTGTTTCTCTGATGGCTAATGACATTGAACACCTGTTCATGTTTTATTGGCCATCTGTAGATGTTTTTTCTTTCTTTCTTTTTTTTTTTTAGAAATGTCTATTCACGTCTTTTGCCCATGTTTGAATTGTATTGATTTTCTTGTTTCTGCGTTGTGTTATCCTTGATTTTTGAGGCTCAGAGTCTAAAGTGTTTGTACGTCCTTTGCATCCTTGTGTGTTTTTAAGTGTGTGTGGTAAATTATGCCTCTCAATGCTTGACTGGCCAATCATTTCTTTTATGGGCTGTCCCTCTGGTGGCTCATTAGCAGCTAATCATCCTTGTGCTTGGAGTTAGCTCCTGGCTATGTCACCAGCCACCTGCATTTCCCTTTGACCCTGTGCTGAGTTGTTGCATGGACTACAATCATAGAAGATGGGCCATCCCTCTTCAGGAAGGAAGTTGGGAACTAGGTGTCCTGTCCAGGGCGCCCAACACAGGGGTTTGTGTGAAGCCTCCTTCCCTCTTGTCTCCAGCCCTTCACGTCTCATCCCAGCCCGATCATCACCCTCACCAAAAAGCCACAACAGCTTTTTAGAGGACTGTGCTCTAGAATAGCAAAGAGATAAGTGGGATTTGTGAAACCACAGACAGGTTCATGCCGATCCTCACGCAAAGCACAGGCGAGTGCGGAACAGGGAGGGATCACACGACCGTGCATGCACACCCTCACACACACGCAGGTGCACGGGCGGCACGGTTTCTAAAAGTGCCCAGCCACCGCGATTGCTCTTATTTCCTTTCACAATGGAAGCACTTCCTCTCCTGTGGAAACCCGAACTCCCGCCTGTGTCCAGACCCAGTTTTCTTTCTGTCTCTTCAGTCATCTGTGCCCATCGCTGTCCCCTCGGCTCTCCTCATTTGCGTATCTTCAACCTCTCCCTCTCTGCTAAAGCTAGCAAGCAAATAACCATGCTCTGCTCATTTCCCTCTTCAAACAAAAATCAAACGCTCTCCACCTCACCCCCACCTCTCCTTTCAGCGGCAACTGCCCCATCTTTTTTTTGCTTCCTCCTCAGTGCCACATTTCTTAAGAGAGACTCCATTGTCCACTGACCTTACACCGAGTCCTCAATGCATCTGACCTCACCTGTCCATGCTACTGATATCGCTCTCACCGGGGTTACCTATCAACCTGGAGCTAACTCCAGCCTCAGCCTTGCCTGAGCTCCCTGTAGCATTCGGTTTATGGTCAATCCCTCACCGCCTCGCCACATGCCTCCCGCCACACACTCCCACCACTCTGCCTGCTCCTCTCCTACCAATCCCTTATATATTTTTGGTCTACAGGCTTTCTGCTCCTTCTAACCCTCCACTGCCATAGATGGTATTAAAATGCACATACTTGTGCTTCTCCATTCCCTATCTTCAGTTTAGATCTGTTTCCTGAGCTCCAGGTATGAGCAGCTTGGACGTCTATCTGTTTATTGGACAGCTGCACCTGGATATTCTACAGACACCTCAAACTCAACATGTCCCAAACTGAACCGCTCTTCGTCCTCACCAAACCTGCTTCTCCACCAGTGTTCCCAAGCCAGTAATGGGCAAAGTTTCCCAAGCCAGAACCCAAGTGTCTTGTCCACGTCTGTCCCAACTCTCCTATCCAGTAAATCTCAAGTCTTGGGGATTCTATTGCTTAAAACATCTCCTTTGGAAAAGAACTAATTTTGATTAATAATACGTCACATGATACAAAATTCAAAGAGCACACAAGATGTATGGGGAATAAAAGCTTTCCTACCTCTGTCCCAGCCCTTCAGGTGTTCTTTCCAGGGACATTCACTTAAGTTATTTATTCTTCCAAAAATACTCTATGCCTGTCTATGCATATGTATGTATATAGTCCTCTTAAAATCACCTATAATAGTACAGCGTATTAGAAAAGCAGTTCTTGCTTGTTTCACTTAATATATATTTGAAGACAGTTCCATGCTAATATAATGTAAAAAAACAAAAATTACCCTTTCACTTGTCTCTGCCTTTTTGGACTCTACGGCTATTCTAAAATGGGCCACCGTTGTTCCCTGCCTGCGTTACCGGAGTAGGTTCCTAACTGCTGTCTGCTTGCAGTCTTAGTGGTCTCCAATCCATAGTCCCCACTACAGCCGAAATAATCTGTGTAAGATGCAACTCCTGCCTCAAAGTGTGGTCTTCTGAAAGCCCTTCCATGGGCCGACCCCTGGCAGCCCCCAGCCCTGTCACATGTCTCTGCTCTTGTACTCTGTGTCACCAAGCTGGATTAGTATTAGTTGTTCAACAGTGCTATAGTGTCCTTCTTCTTGGGCTTCCCAGTTTCTGGGCCTTTCTACCTTTCCACACCCATTCCCCCTTCCATTTTTGTAACTTCCATTCATCCTATGATTCTCAACTTAGCGAACATACATTGTGTGTGTGTGTGTGTGTGTGTGTGTGTGTCTGTGTGTGTGTGTGTGCGCGTGTGTGTATAGGAGGGGGTATCCCTGACCCATAGTCCAGGTGAGAGTCCACCTGCTCTTTCTCCAGCCCACCCATATTTTCTTTTTCTTGCACATCCTGCAGTTTCTTGCACTGACTTGTTGAAGTGTCCATCTTCTTTAGAAGATTATGAACTCCACAAAGGCAAAGATGATGCACAATTCTTGGTGCAATGTAGTGCATAATAAATATCCATTAATGGAATCCATGAATTATTGACCTGTCTTTATTCTAAGTTCTCCCATTGGCCACACTTCAGTTTTTTCCCACCTGTCAAAGTGGTAAAAAAAAAATGTCTGCTTTTGAGTGGGGTTATAATAATTAAAAATGAGCAGATAGTATGGTGCAAACTTTTTGGATAGGAATATGCCAACACAAATGAGATTATTGAGAAAGTTTCCCAGCTTATATACTTACTTACATATACCGGGGATGCCACAGGGTGCCAAAAAATGTATACAAGTGAACACTTGGGTCAACGTTGCTCAAGCAGTAGTTCAACATCATCAGAAGTGTCTGGACACTGATGGGGACCACTTTGAGCACCTCTTGAAATTGCAGAAGTCAAACGTGACTTGTATTCCTCTTTTGTTGTCAGTATATATTGAGCATTACAATTTTAATACAGTTTTTCTTTCTTAAAATGTGTATGCATTTTTTGGGCACCCTCTGTATACACATATATACATACACCCCTGTGTCTGTGGGAGAGACAGACAGAAAGTGACAGACATGCAGAGAGAAAAGGAGAAGGAAGAAGAGGAGAAGACATGAGATATTATGAGGAAGAAGAAAAGAAGAACCCCAGCAGCAGAGCTCTGGGCCGGATCTTACCAAACCGTCTGCTGTGCGTTATCTTTTGAAAGAAGCATTCAAGGCAATCTGCAGGAATCTACGTCTGCCCTCAGGAGCCCGACTGAGAAAGGAAGAGCAGGCACAGCCACCTGCACCACGTGCAGACGGGGTAAGGGAGCCACGTGCCAGCGGGTTCAAGGGGCTGGCAGATGTCCTGGTCCTGACAGGTTCACTGATGGGGCTCCGGAGACAGGGGTAGGGAGTAGAGCAACACTGCTGCTCCTGCCACAGGGACCCTTCGGGCACTCCCACACGGCCGCCAGCGGCTTTGGGAAGGGGTGGCAGCAGTCAGTGCCCCTCCCTTGGGCCGCCCTGAAGGAACGCTGGAAAAGGTCTGGGGTCCCGAGGCTGCGGGAGGGGAGGAGGGAGAAGAGAGGCTGGCGAAGAGAGGGCTACACGAACTGTGTAGGTCCCTGGGGCCCGGTGCGCGTGGCAAGGACAGGGCAGAAAATTGGAGCTGCGGGGAGAGTAAACCGTGGAGAACTCAGCGTGCCTCTGCGCACCTGTGTTCCCACAATGAAAACCGGAGACAACACCTTGACCTGGGGTCAAGGAGCATTTACTTCTCCAGGTCAGGCCCACCTGTTTCTTAAAAGCTAATGGAGGGGAAATCAGAAATGTGCAAGGAAAACAGTACTTTTACAGTAACGCTGAGTGGGTTGGGCAACATGGAGGGCAGCCAGGCAGTAGCCACCTGGGGTAGGACTGGACACACCTGCTTCTTTTGCTTGTACCATTTCTTTGTTATCCTGGCACTGAGGAGGCGGTGATTATAGCCGCGGGGCCCCAGGGAGCGGGGGCTTGTGCAAGGCCAGGCTGCAGCTGGAGGGACTGAGTGTGCATGTCCCCACTTAGCTGTGCAGTGCCGGGCATCTGTGAGAGGGGGTCGGCTCGTGTGGGCACATGCGCGCAAAGGGCTCTTCAAGGGCCGCTCCCTTTTCAACAGCGCTTTCACGCCTTCCATCCCTCTGCTGGAGTTAGTTTCTTGCCTAAGTCCTTACTGATCAAGATGTGAAATCAACTGAGGGGGGCTGGCCCAAGGTTCCTCCAAGTACATCATCACACTCCCTCTCCCCCCCCACGGGCTTCATTGACCAGCAGCTTTCTTGGGTTCTGGGCTAACCTGAGGGCCACTCAGTTTGCCTCTGCCGACTCTCACTTCCATGAGCATCCGCATGGGACAGCCAGGGCCCTTTAGGGGTGAGGTGTACAGGTGAAAACCCAGTTTCAGTTTGCTGCTCTGCTGTGATATTAGCTGATGATCTCTGACTTACCTCCCCACCGTGGTTAAGAAAAAATAGTAGCAGCATACACGTGACAGCACACAGGCCACTAACATTTTACTGATGGAAGGAGCTGTTACCACAGCATCTCTGCCTTCTCCTAGTTTGCCTCTCTTAGGCTCTTTCTCCCTCTGCTTTACCTCATCCCTCTCCAGGCACTGCATTCCTGTGGCCTGAAGGTGACCTCTGACCCAGCTCCCCTGCTCCGGATCAGAGGGCGGGACCCCCGAATGGATGGCTAGTCTCTTTCCCCAGGACTGTCAGACCGGCCCTTCTTCTCCCCACATAAACCAGGTCTGGAGAGGACAGTAGCCAATTGTTCCGTCTTTTCCTGGGCAAAAGTGTCTATCCGCCTCTTCATCTTCTCTCTCCCGCTGTGTGTGAACCTGGTGGGCAAGAAGGAGACAGCTCCCGGGGCCCATGCCCTCCGTCCCAGACCCTTTCAGGACTTAGGTCGGCGATCACTGCCTGGCCCTGGGTCCCAGGCCAGCCAGGAGGTGGGGGGATAGGAGGGTGGGATGGAGGGCCCAGGCGCAGCCACAGGTGCCTTTCTGCACACACCCACCACACCCTCCCCTTCACCCCAGCTGCTGCTCACCTCCCACCTTCTGCAGGCCAATTAGCCTTTCAAGGCAGAAGTCAGTGTGTCTGTGTGTGGGCTGGGCATGGACAAACACCCTCCCCCCTCCGAGAATACCCCCCCACACACATGCACGCTTCCCTGCCACCTCCCCTTGTTCCCCTATCACCTCCTGGGCCTCTCTCTTGCACACTGACCCACCTTCGCCTTTGGGGCCTAGGCAAGGAAATGCACCCACAAAATAGTTTGCAGTTTCCTTGGCACAGATCATTCTCCATAGAACAGTCAACATATACTCCACGCCAGATACTCTGATAGGGAGAAAGAGGAACTCAAAGTGGCTTAGCCTCTGCCTCTCAGGGTCTGCCAGCAGGGGAGATGGGCAGGTGTGGGACATGTTGATGCAATGCAGCTCTTTACACGAAGGGCAAGGAGAAAGGGAGGTGGCAGCACAGAGGAGGTTGGCACGAGCCCTGCCTGGGTGAGCATGGCTGCAGAGGGAAGGAAAGAGAGTGCGTGACGTTTGAGCTGAGCTTCAAGGGACAAGCTGGAGTCTCTAGTTTATACACCAGATATTCTACTTCCTGTGAGGTGCCTTCCTGAACGGGGCCGGGACGACGTGGTTACTGAGCCTGATGTGGGGAAACGCCATAGAGCCAATTTTCTACTCATTTCAACAGCAAACAAGGGAGCTGCAGCTCAACAGAGAAAGGGGGTGAGGGCCATGGGAAGAGTGACACAGAAACCCACCCTGTGCAGGTGGTAACAGACTGAGTTTGGATCTGCTCTGGTCCCCTGGGAGGATTTGCCCATAGGAGGGTAAGCTGGTCATTGAAGGGGCTCCCAGACCCCCAAACTGCAGCAGAGGACAGGACCAAGGGGATAAGAACAGAGGCTATTACTGTGCACCTGCCTCCCACACCTGTCTCATCAAGTTCTCCACACCAGCCTGCGTGTAAGCCGTTGTTCTCCTTTTCCAGACGGGCACCTCAGGCCTGAAGAAGATGAGGATCCCAGCATAAGCTCAAGTGACTATGACTTGGCTCATTTTGTAGACAGGAAACTGAGGCTCAGAGAGGTGGCCTAATTTGCCCAAGATCTCTCGGCTAGTAATGAACAGTTTGACTTTGAACCCAAATTGATCTGGCCTCAAGGCCTGGGCTCCTTCCACTGTAAGACTCAGGGCCCCCGAGACAAGACAGCTCCAGCGTCTCTACCAGAAAGTTATTTCCTGTATGTGTTCTATTTCAAATACTCCCACCTGAGCAGAGATAATAAAGCAAATGACTTGCATGCATATGATGCTGTACAGCATATAAAGTCTTTTTCATGTCCTTTATCTTTAATCGTGACAACAACCTGTGGAGTAAATAGAGCACGATGACTGTTCTCAGCTTATAGACAAGGAAGCTGATTCTCGGAGAGATTGTGTGATTGAAGTCACGGATCTCACCAGTGCAGAGAAGACAATAACCCAGGGCTTTTGGGCTCCTGGAGAGATCTGTCGTCACAACAGCTCCCTCGCCTGCCTGCAGGGACAGATGGACAAATCCCACGTAGCGGGGGCGCTACCCTCTCCACCAGAGCTGCAGGAGGGCCAACACAGAGGGCCGAACTCAGACACACCAGGCGCCACGCTGGCTCACGGGCGCTGGAATACTTCTGACAGTAAACGTTGCAGTATCCCCACCAGCCACCCTTGATGAGGGCACACGTCTCAGCCACAGAACCACACGCTGGCACCTTCAGTGTAGATGGCCATAGGCAGCCCTGTGCCCTGCAGTCTCCCTCTGCCCTCGGGTCTGCGCACAAGGGTTTGAGGCCCAGCCCTGACTGCCCAATGGTTCCTGGACTTCCCTGTAGCTTGGGGATACTTCTAAGTCAGCTCTTGTTTTTGGGAACTTCGGAGAGGCCAGAAGAAGCGGGGAGGAGCCAGGGGCCTGAGAATTGGCCCCAGGACACAGCGTGTGGGTGACGTGCTGACTCCTCCTGGTCACTGAGCAGATCCCTATCAGGAGATCACAGTGTGCGCTATCAAGTGCCCCCGTGCATGGCCCGGCGTGATGTGCTGAAATACACCTGACATTTACACTCTGACCTGCGCGGGGTCCCACACAGAGGGCATTGAGTGCAGAGAGCCTGTGCAGCGGGGCAGGCGAGGTGGGGGAGGTACAGAGGAGTATCTAGGACTTTCTTTCTTCCCTAATACTTGTTATTGTGGTCGCTGACCAGGGACCTCCAGCCCTTGTTGCGTAGGGAAGCCCAGAATTGCCCAATAGCTGTCTGGAGGACGTACTGTTTGGCTTTAGCCTCGCCCTTGTACCCAGCTGGGGCACCACCTCTTGGTCCCCTGGATCCTGGCCTCTCCACCCTCCTCTCAGCTCCCACCACACCCTGCTTAGGTATCTACCACAGACTCTGCCAGGCCTTTGTGCCCCAGCCTGGCGCTGCGTGCAGTCCTGGGGTGGCCCACCCCCTCCCCCAGGCCGCTCTGTCCCTGGGCAAAGCTGTGGCTGTGGGGTGAGCCGGCCCAAGTGCCTCCCGGGTCTGCCTCTTGGGCGTCAGGCCCCAGGCCCCCAGCGGTCCCTCCTCCATTCTGCCCCTTTCCTGCTCCTGGGTGCCTTTCCCTGCCTCTCAGACCCTGCCATCAGGAGGTAGCAGCTGCCTGCTCCTCCACCCCCACCACTGCTGTCAACAATTGCCCCAACTTTTAGAACACACCTGGCATCCTGCTTGGTTTTTATGACACCAGAGGTGGGGTATCTGGATGAGTTCTTGCACTAAATAGTAGGATTTGAAAGAGTTCTCACCACCCCATTGCCCTTTCACTGAGTTTGTTGGAGTGGGGTGAGGAAAAGAATAAGAAATGCAGGCGGGTAAAAACTGAGGGGTGCAAGGCTGCTGCTGAGAGAGTTGTGGTTTCCCGTTTGAACGCATGCTTTTGGAAAAGGGCTTTGGTTTGGGGTTTTAAGAGCGATGATCTGATTTGGTTGGGATAATGGCTAGATCTGTCTCCTCAGCCACAAACTAATCTGTTTACTCTAGGCTTAGTGGCCGCAGCTTCCTTAGTGAGCCCAGCGTCCCAGTGCCCAGGGCGGAATGGACTGGAGTGGAGAGCCAGCTCGCTTCTGCCTTGTCAGAAGGACCACACACCTGGTCCTCAGCCCTGTCTCTGGGGAACCCCCCTGGTGGAGAGCTGCACCGTCTCCTCACCAAGTTCAAATGGGCACAGGCTAGAGCATGGTCAAAAGCCTTGTGTCCCCATGTTCTGCCTGCCTACCTTCTCCCTCACCTCTCTGCTTGGAGGAGATCTGCCCCTGTAACTCAGAGGTCAAAAAAGATTGGATTCATCTGAGAGAAAAAAGCCTTTTCTGATATGAGGTGTCCTGAGTCCCAGCCTTTCTGCAGGTAGAAGCTGAGGGGGGCTGCCTGGGGAGCAGAGCATGTCCAAAGGAACAGGACCACGTAATGTGAGAGTCCTTATTTTTGCAGATCTGGAAACTAAAAGGTGAGTAACCCGGCCAAGGTCAAACAGTGATTTCTGGTGGCACTGGGGTTGGGATGCAGCCGTCCTGGTCACATACTGTTGCTCTGTCTGTTTTGCCTCTTCCAGGAGCCAGCCTCACGGTTCATTCACCGTATTTGGAAAGCTCTTTAGGGTCTTTGCACATTTCAGGGGCTCAGTTCCTGGTGGACTGCTTTGGTGCCTGAAATAAAAGAGCTTGGGGTGAAGTCAGTTGGGATGGAAGAGACTGGGGGAGGCAGCAGAGCAGGGGGGTCCAGCTTTGGAAGGAAGTAGGCCTTGGGGTCTGGGAGGAAGAGAGAGAGAGGGAGGAAGGCGAAGGAGGCGGCTTGGGAAGTGTGGCTGTGGACTTCCCCACCTGCCTGCACACTGCCCTATCCCGGGGCACTGGGGACTAGAAGCCATGACTCCAGCCTACGGAGACCTTGAGAGAGAATCAGGGTCAGGTCAGAGCTCGGTGGGGCTCTCTCCAGCACTCTGTCCCTTTCTTGTCACCTCCTAGATGGGAAGATATTGGAAACAAGATGCTCAAAATAATTGAGGAGGTGGGAGAGAGCCTGTAAACCGAGGGAGCTCTCAAGGCTGAATCAGATCATCTTCCCTGCAGAGGTGGGGCGGGAGGAGAGGGGGAACCTGGCTGACAGTGGGGGTATGCTCCCTTACCTCCTACATTCCACACGCCTTACACCCATATGCTCATCTATGCCCTTGGGCACATTCTGCAAAAGGGGTACGCACCCAGAAGGACCCATGCCTGTGAATTTGAAAGTCCACAGACTCCTAGAACAAGGGCAGACCACAGACACACGTGCACACGTCCCTGTTTGAAAACATTGCTGTGACACACTGATTCATTTCACATACAACATACCATACATAAACATACGTTAAGTAACGTGCACACACACAAGTGAGAGTGTGCAACTGGCTGCACGGTGCCCTTATGTCATGGTCTCCGCCCTTCCCCACCCCCCAGGCCCCAACCCCAGGCCCCGTTTCCACATTGACTCAGTTCCTCAGCAACCTTCCTCTTGGGTTTCCCCAGAACTTTTCAAAGAAGCATGGAGAGCCTGAAATCCCCCATGATGTGAGTGCTTAGGTGGGCTCACGGATGAGGACGGACAGGCTGGAGAGAATGAGGGCAGCGGGATGGAGCTCCAATTAGCAACTGGCTAAGGTCACATGTTGGGAAAAGTGCATGACGGTTCTGCAGCTTAGACCTGACCTGTGAAAGCTGAAGGGCCTGTGTGTGCGCATGTGGCTCATAGGCCTTTGGAGTCATGGGTTCGAATTGCAAAGAGCCTCAGAGGGTTGCTAGGACCAACCGTCCACCCAGTAGCCAGCAGTTGGGGCTCCCAGTCAGACAATTTGGCAGTACACCATCCTCCCCGAGCTCCCGGGCAATGCGGTAACGCGTGCTTGCTCCCTGCTGATCTGTCGCCCGCTCCTCTGTAGGCTTTATGAGCTGGCACACAGGGCTCATGAACCCGGTGACTGGAACAAACTCCAAGCTGAGTGGTGTTGACCTCACTGCCCCGTGCCAGCTCCATCATCACAGCCCCTTGGGCTGCCTAGCCAGCCCGGCTCGTGACAACAGAGCTAAGGAGACACCCTCTAAGCGGGGGTAGGGAGCGGGGATGGGGTGATGCAATAAGCTAAGCAAGAAAACAAAGAGGCAGAGATAAGAGAAAGAAGAAAAAGAAACCTAGGGTTCTATAAAGAGACCACTGAAAGCCATGGACACACACACACACCCTGCATCACACACCACACAACACACACACGCACGCGAGGAAACACACACATACACACACCACAACCACACACACACACATGCACACATACACCTCACACACATGCACACCCACCCCACATGCGCTACCACAGAGAGTAAGACCAAGGGAGCAGACACAATTGCTGGTAAGAGAGAAAAAGCAGAGGGAAACATAGAAAGACTCAGAACAACCAAAAAGAGGGACAAGACTAGCAAACAAACAAACAAACATATATATGTGCAATTTTTTGCCCTAAATCAGTGGTTCTCCATGGAGAGTGGGTTTTGCTCCCTCCATCCCCAGGGGACATCAGGCAATGTCTAAAAACATTCTTTTTTAAGATTTTTTTATTGGGGAATTGGGGGAGGGGAACAGCGTTGGGGAATCGGGGAAGGGGAACAGACAAGTTGCTGTCCTTTTGTTCTTCACAACAGCCCAGCTCCAGGTCGAGCTGTTGTTCACCATCTTAGCTGTAGAGGGCAGTGTCACTGGCCCTCATATGTGGGATCCGAACCGGGGCCATCTGGCATCCCAAGCCAGCTCTTAACCAACGCGCCACTTGGCCGGCCCTCTAAAGACATTCTTGATTGTCACAACCGAGCCAAGGAGGATGCTGCTGTCACCCAGTGAGTGGTGGCTAAACATCCTACAATGCATAGGAACAGCCCCCACACTAAAGAATTATTTGTTCCAAGATGTCAGTAGTGCCCAGGTTGAGAAACGGTGCCCGAAATGCAGAATCCGCATCAGGCAGCTCCTACACCCCCAAGCCGGGCTGTGCCCAGTCCTGCATCTACTGACACGTGCGCACACACATGTCATCTTGCGGACGCCCTCCAGCCCCTGCCCGTGTGGCTCTCAGAAGAGTCCAGTCCTAATCTGGCTGACCCACCTTTCCGAGCCCCTGCGTTGAATCCTGAGGACCTAACTTTTACTTACAGTTTGAGCTCAGCCTGAGGCAGGAAGAGCTGGTCAGAGGCCCCCTGCCATTCTCGACCTCTTGCAGACCCAGGCCAGGCCGATCCTCCTGGCCTTCCTCCCCCGTGGGCTCCAACCCCTTCCTTCAGTTCCCCAAGACGAGGTTGGAGACTGAGTGCCGTGCAGTCAGGGGCAGGCTGGACGTCAGCCACCTCACGTCCATGTGCACGTCGTTAGAGATGGGACCACTGAGAGGGACAATGATTTGCCCAGAGTCAGAAAACTTGAAATTTGGAATCTGGGCAAGGGGACTTGGAGAGGGTGTGATGGCGAGTCTGACCAGATGAAGCGAGCAACTGTGACCATCCTCCCATGGGTTCCGGTCTCGCTCTCACCCCCCTTGTCCCCGGCACCTACAGCCCCCTGGATTCGGACACTCGAGTTGGGACCCTGGGCTGCAGAAACAGCTGAGTGCTCCCCTGTTGGGAGGTGCTGCCCAGCACGGCCTTGGGGTGGACCAGGGAGCCGTGCCAAGCTCCTCAAGAGAGGAGGCACTCCAGGACGGCTCAGTCCCCTCAGAGCCAGCAGTCCTGGAGGTGCAGGGAATGTGGCTCTAAGGTGGGAGGGGAACTGTGTGACCCAGGCCACGGCCCACCTTCCCCCACTGTCCAAGCACACGATGTTGGGGCCAAGAGCTGAGAGGACGCTGTTGGCAGAAGCTTGTATCTGGCCAACTGTCTCCTCCCCTCCCCTCCCCACCCTTCACACCCATTTTGAGTCTGTTCTAAATTCCCCATTTGTCCTGGTGACCCATGCAGGGGCTGCAGCAGGTGGGAGAAGCTGAGGAAGGGAGAGAAGGTTTGGAATGACTGCGTCCCCCTGTAGCCTTCATCCTCCACGTGCAGATACCTCATTACCTTGTCCTCTGTCCCATCAGGGGCTGAACTGGGGTCTTTGGCTGGAGTCCAATGGCACAGAGAAGATGGGTGGGTAAGCAGCAGACAAACACTGGCTTATTGGGCACAAAGGTCCTGGGTTCAAGGTTTGGGTTCCAGCACCTTCCTGCCAGCCAGCCTGAACCCACTGACCTCTGGATGGGTGGGGAAGGCAGTGAATTGAACTGCACTGTTTGCTCAGGGTGCTATGGCCTGGCCTTGGGCCAAACAGCTGGAACAGGTGGCCACCTTTCCCATCAGATCTGAGGGCGGCCCTCCTACATCCCACCCACAGAGACACCCCACCCTACACCTAAGCCTATTCTTTCCCCTATACACACACACACTCTCTCTCTGACACACACACACACAAACACACACACATGCACATACCACACACACCACACACACGTTCACACACGTACATACCACAAGCACACTCACACACTCTTCTCGCTGTAGCCTTCAGCCCTTTGAATCAGGGACAGGTAGGAAAAAAACCGCTAGTGGGTGACCCACACACACCTGGGACTCCAAGTGCCCAGACACTCAGGCCCCAGGCCATTGGCTCCTGGCTGCCCGGGCTTTGCATAAGCCGGGGCCCCTGTTTTTTCCCAGTGTAGCCATTGAACTAACTGATCTCCACGATGCCTCCCAGCTCGCTCCTGGCAGAGTTCTATGTCGTCGGACCAGGATGGGCTGTGCATCCTGCTGTCCCCGTTTCCTGTGACTGGGCAGCTCTTTCTCCCCCGGGAGCTCTATGTGCCAGCTGGAATGAGGGAGCTGGGTAGGACAGACGGCCGGTGGGCTTCTGCATCGGGAGGGGGTCTTTGCTACCGAATGGCTGTATGACCTTGGCTGATTCACTTTGCCACTTTGAGTTTTGTTTATTTCCCCTATTAGTGAAATGCAGATAATAATAATATCTGCCTCACAGGTATGATGTGAGCTCACCTGGGAATACTCAGTTAAGGGCCCAGCAGGCAGTAGCGAGTGGGCGAATAAATGCACCCTCCACTAAGTATTTGCAAGACTTAGCATAGTTAAACAAAAAGAATTCCTGGCTTATCTGAAATGCAAATTGAATTGGACATCCTGTATTTTATTTGGCAGCCCCCTACATATCTGTCACGTGGGGAGGGTCTCTAGAGGTCTGAGTAGGGGGCTGAAAACTGTCCCGGGGCCAAACCCTGCCCACAGCTTCCTTTTGTGCCCTTGCCCGGGAGCTAGGAATGAGTTTTACATCTTTAAAGGGCTATAAGAAAGGAGAAGAGTGTGTGTCAGAGACTGTGTGCCTGGGCTTGCAGAGCCTAAACTATTTATTTTTCCTCTCTTGGCCCTTTACAGAAAAGTTATGCTAACCCCACAGTGGATGAGTTTCCCATATGTGTATACCTGTTCTGGGCCAGGTGATAGATGACATTGGAAGGGTCAAGAGGAGCTAATTCTCAACGAGGTGGCAGAGAAAAGGGTGGAGGGCGGCTGGCAGGAAAGGCCCCGTGGGAGAGGTGGGCTCACTCACTTGCTCAGTCTGGTATGATCGGTCTAGATCTTTCTGTAAAAGATCACCAGTCCCAAAGTCCAGGGGAGGCCTCTGCATTCTCTTTGAAGGCCTCCCCTCCCTGGACTGGCCTGAGGGGCAGGGAGAGAGACCTCAGGGAAGGAGTTTACGCAAGGCCCCAGGTGGCAGGCAGGTCGGCTGGCCTGTCTCTTTAAATCTCAGGTAATTTGGGAGGAGGGAGTGGAGTTTGTCTGCACGGCTCTGGAGGAGCTGCTGCAGGAGGAGCCCAGAGAGGGAGTCCTGGCTCTGCCAAGTGGAACAACCTCAGAGTCCTCTGAAGCCTGCCTGGGGTGCCTCCCCGAGACTCCTGTGGGGGCCAGGGAGGTAGGAGATGGGACCTCTACAGGGAGAAGGCAGGCCAGCCCTTGGTGAGGCCAATGTAGCCCCAAGGCTGAGCCCGGTCCAAGTCTGGCCTCGGCCTCAGCCCCACAAGGAGCCCGCCCTACACGACATGGGGTTGCCGCTGCCCCAGAAGAAGGGGCTGGTCCTCTGCCTGTGGAGAAAGTTCTGTAGATGGTTTCAGAGACAGGAGTCATGGGCTCAGAGCCGGGATGAGCAGAACCTGCTGCAGCAGAAGAGGTAAGCCTCAATCTGCCAGCTCTGACCCCCCCCCCAGGTGTGTCTCTCATCCCCTCCCCGCTCCCCTTCCCCTCCCCTCCCCACTCACCCCTCTCATCTTTGTTTGGCACCTCTGTCTGGAAAGACTGTGCTTCCAGGCCTGGCTCCTTAGGGGCATTTTGTCTCAAGAGTCTTGGCCTGTGGGCCCCCGGATGCCAGGTGGAAGAGGAGGGACTGACCTGGACACAGGTGTTTGCTATCTTTAAGACTCAATTCAATGATGCAAGAGTCCTGTGGGTTCAGTTGACCCTTGAGCAAGGTGGGGGTGAGGGGCGCGGAGGGCATGCAGTGAAAAACCCACGTATAACTGAAGTCAGCTCTCCGTACATGCAGATGCCCCACTGCCAGCTGCCCCTGGGACAGCGCAGGTTTTAGCTGCGAGGGTCGACTGGACTGTGGTCAATTGAGCTGAGTGGGTCCACTGGAAAAAAAAAATCCAGGTGTACGTGGTCCCACACAGTTCAAACCCAAGTTGTTTAAGGGTTGACTGTACTCCCCTAAAGGGCAGGCTCCTTGCTGGGCCTCGGAAGGGCTGTGGCATCATGGAACCTGCACCAGAGAGGTGCTGGTGGGTCAGAACAATGCCTTATATCTCCACTCCCTGCCCTTTGAACCATCTCTCAGGCAGAAGCATGTAGCACATATACATGCGCATGTGGGAATGAATGCATGATTCAATGAATGAATGAATGAAGCAGAGAGGATCTGCAGGCTCTAGTAACCCCAAAAGAAGACAAAATGTAACCGTGGTTATCATTCCTATGCATTTATTGCATCCATCATTGACCACAGCCCTGCTATAGGCCAGACCCTGGGCAGGGGAGGGGATGAAGAGGAACAAAGCTGAGTGAGACCCAGCCTGGAATTTATTATTCTCTGTTGGGGGAGAGGGGCATGGGTAACTGGCCAAAATATGCTCAGGACAGATGCTCACTGGCCCCTGCATCCCGGTTGTAAACTTGGAGAGGCTCTGGAGTTTGAGCCCTAAGGAAATCCCACGTGTTGCTTCCAGCCCCTGAAAACTTCCCTAAACTCATGTGATCCTCTGTCTGCCTCTACCCCCATCCCATTCCCCCTTTGCAGCTTAGAGTTGGGAGCTGGAGAGGAGGGGAGATGGTGGGGAGCTTGAGGCCATCCCTGTGTGTGGTCTCTAGGGAGTGTCCTGCCCAGGTGGGGGCGAGCCTGAAGGAAGTCCTCCTGTTGGGGTTTTCCCTGGGCCCCCAAGAAGGCAGGTGGTATGTTTATGCACAGGGGAAAGCCTCAAGCGTTTGTGTCTGAGGGACTTTCTCCATCTGCAGATGGAGGGGGCTTGCCTGCGCTTGACCAGGAGGGCGGCTAAGAAGCCACCTGCAGCTCCTGTGGTTTTTCATCTCTCAAGGATTTCTGGGCTGCGGATGTGCTCCTTTTCTCAGTCTTGGCTTCCTGTCTCTCACCCCAGCCGCCCACCTCTGTCCCCCAGGCCTGGGAGAGTGGGGGCTGAGCACATGTTTGGCTGATGACATCTTGAGGCAACAGAATGGTACTGTTGTTGCAGACTAGGCCATCACTGGTCCCACTCATCTGCTTCCCACTCCCAGGACCCCAGGGCTGGGGAGCCGGGCATGGAGCACAGAAAGGCCTGGGGGCTTGGAAGGGGTGGTGGAGGTTCCCTGTGTGCCCAAGTGAGGCGAAGACAGAGTGAGGGACCACAGGGAGTGGGCGGCTTCCACATGCGTTTTCTGCCTTATTTCTTCTTACAGGTGGGCCTCCTCTCGTACTTTGGGCTAGCAAGGCCTGATGTCACCACTTTGAGGGATCCCACTCCGTTCCCTGAGATCTCCCCTGACTCCATAGCTCCTTGGCCCTTTTCTTTCCAAACACCAGGAGCCTGGAGTATTGACTGCCCTCTGGGCTGGCACTCCCAGGAAGGACCCTGAAATGGCCAGGAAGGGGCGTGGCCTAGGCTGTGCAGTCACCCAGCCTAAGGGGAGATGCGGGCAATTAGATAAAGATGAGATTACCATGTAGTGTGAGGACAATACGGTCAGGTCAGGAGGGTGAGCTGATGGAAGAAAGCAGCAAACAATGTTACCAGCACCAATCTTACGGCAACCCAGCTGTGGGAGGGAAGGCCTTGATCCCTTGTGAAAGAGGCAGGCCCAGATTGAGCAAGTGGTGAAGTTGGGATTCATGCCAAGGGCTCCGAGGGGGGTTCTGGGTGGGGCTGAGGGGATGGCAGTGGGGCGGGGCAGGCTCCAGTGAGAAGGGAAAACTTGATGGTCTCTCCAGCCCCGCATTCCTCTCTCGCTGGTAGGCTTTTCCTGGGCCTCAGTCGTGCAGCCCCCTCTGCACACATCAGCATCAGTCCATCCAAGCCGAACTCTCCCGTCTCCGGCATCATCTCTCCCTGGGCTCTGGACTGTCTTCTTTCCTGATGTTCAGTGCGCTAAACATTTATTGAGCAGAAAGCTCGCTGCTAGGCTTGCAGGACATGAGCACGATACCCTCCCTGCTGCCTCGGAGCTCACGTTCTCATGGGCGAAATACACCAATATGCATCTACCTAGTGATGCTTGCTGAGTGTCCTAAGCAGGGAGTGAGCAGGCTGTGTCAGAGTGGCACAAGGAAGACACTGAAGTATATCTGATGTCGGCTGGTGTGGGGTGTGCTGGACAGCTTCCAGGGACTGCCTAACCTGACCCTCACACCCGACCCCCTTGCTGGGAAACTCTCCGCCCCACCAGTCCGGAAGGCGGTGAAAACACTGGCGGTTCTCCTCTGTTTAGATGGACACCTGCAAATGTATGTGAACTGCCACATACTCCTGTGAAAAGTGAGCCCTGGGACTCCTTGGCTCAGTAAACACACACACATGCGTACTTGCAGGCACAAGTGTCTACCTAGATGCATGGCGGAGTTGTGGCAGTTAGGAGGGCGGCCCTATTCCAAGTCTGGAAATAGCCACTTTCCTGGAAGCTTTGAACCTCATCCCACTGCCAAGAAACTGACCTGGCGGGAGGTGGCCCAAAGTGGCCAGTGTGTTCCTCCTCCCCACGCATGGTTGCTGCTTCCTTCATCTGTGGTCACTGCTCTGGGCTGGCCCCCTCCCCCGAGAAAGCCGGGGAAGAGTCATAAAACTAGAAGAACCACATAATTTAGTGGTGAAAGCCTGGGGCTAGGTTCTTGGCTAGGCATCCTGCCTGTAACTCTGCTGTGATCTTCCGGCAGGGATTTGGCTATTCTGCCTCAGTTTCCTTTGCTGAAATATGAGAGAATTATTCAGCCTGTGTGGCAGGGCTGTAAGGAGCAAATAGGATAATAAGCAAGATGCCGATTCGGAAGCTGAAAAAGCGTGTTTAACCAATAGGATTACTGTGATGAAAAAAAACACACAACAGTTAAAAGGCACCTTCCATGATGGCAGGAGGAGCTAGAGGGGTTGTGAACGTCCTCCTGTGAGAACCGTGTCCATCCCGGAACTGTCCTCTGAGCTACTGTGTTGTCTGTGCCCTCCCCTTCCCAAATGGCACCCTCAACTGGGAGGGTGCTTGTGGAGAAGCCAGTAGGACCCACACATGTTTATACAGTCTCCTGAGCTTCTTTTAACCCCGTTTCCAATCTTGATTAACACAAGAATGGGGACAGAGAAATGACAAATGAGGCACTCGTCCCAGCTCTGCCTCAGACGTGTTAGGACAAGTCATTTCAGGACTCCAGGCCCTCTTTCTCCATCTGTCACAGGAACAGATTAGACTAGTTTTCTAGGGACGTCCCTGCTCTAAAATTCTGGTTTGATTTCTCCTGCAGACACTCTCGGACCTGTCTTGTTCCCCAGCAATGCAACGCAACACAACGCAACACAAAACTTCACTTATGCACCCTGCGCGCGCGCGCACACACACACACACACACACATACACACACGTGTGTACACACAGGCACGTACACATTATCAGAAATGGTGGAGAAGAGGCCAGGGTGGCGGGAACTACGAGAAGGAAGTGAGAAATCCTCACTCTGTGGCCAGAGGGAACCCAGAGTAGGAAATCAATGATTTGTTTACACTACAACAAAAAGTGTGAGGTTTTATGCCGGGAATCCTGTAGTAGGGTTCCCGCCAGTCTAATACAGAACTAGGCCTTGCTATTTGATTAATAATTACCCAGCGAAATGAAACAGTCTAAACCCAGCAAATGCCTTTTATGCTGTTATAATTTCAGATTCGCTCTATAATTTCTTGTTGCTGCTTAATCAGTGGGCACTTAAAAGGTTTCACCTTTTTGTTTCATGATTTGTAAGAAAACACGTATAGGATATTTCTCACTCTTTTTAATGTGAAGTATCCTTTTTTTTTTTTAAAAAAAAGTGGATTATACATAATTATACTTCTGAGTCAGGATTTCTCTACCTTGGCACTATTGACATGTTGGGCAGGGAAATTCTTTGTTATGGGCGGCTCTGTGTGGAAGGTGTTTAACAGCATGCCCCCACTACCCACCAGAAGCCAGTAGCAGCCCCTCTCCCGGCTGTGACAACCAAAAATGTCTCCAGACATTGCCACATGCCTCTGGGAGGGAGCCGGAGATCACCCCTGGCTGAGAACCACTGCTCTAAACCGCTGTTTGCAAATAGGGGTTTCTGGTAGTAATGTGAAGTGTTTTACTAAATAAAGTGAAAATTTCCCCTGGGAAGGAAAGAGTATAATCTCACCATGCAAACAGGAAGATACTCGTTCAGTATCTCCCCTCTCCTCCTGCCCTAGGGAGGTGTCTGGTGGAGATGTGGTGAAGATGTGGAGATTTTGCTCAGATCTAAACTTCTGTGCTGGGTTGCTATGGAAGAAACTACCCGTGCCTCAGGCACAAGAATCATTGGATGGGTCTACTCTTGCACCTTTTTAATGGGGGCCAAGAGTCCTCAGGTGTTCTGGGGTTCCCCCTTACGGCCAAGAATGTGAGCGAGGGCTTCCTCTGCTGTCCCCTTGTGGCCTTATGATGCTATTGCAAGTAATGGCTCTGCCTGATCCCCTCAGAACCATCCACGTGCCCCCCTTTTTGCTGGATTCTGGAGTTTGCCAACCAGAGGAGGTTTTGCAGCTCTCTACAGACCTTGCTGGGTTGGGTCCTATGCTGCCTCTTCACCCAGAGTGTGGGGTGCCAGACAAAATACAGGACAGTGAGTCAAATTTGAATTTCAGATAAACAATGAGTTGTTAGTATAAGCATGTCACAAATATTGCATGGGACAGACTTACACAAGAAAGTCTTTGTTTCGTATCTAAAATTCAAATCTAATGAAGCACCCCATATTTTTATTTGGTAGATCTGACAAGCCTGAGTTGGACCTTAAGTAGCGCCTTGACCCTCCCAAACCCACTAAGATCATTAGCAGAGGCAAGGAAAGGAACACATAGAGAAAGTTTTTGGGGACATTTCCTGGCTTCAGAGATGTGTAGGGACCAAAATGGATATCTATCTATCTATCTCTTTGGTCCTGCCGTCACCTAGCCTCCCCACTCATACCCTAGGAGGCAGGAAGCTATTGACAAAGCTGGAAATTGGGTAAGGAGACCCCTGGCATCTGCCTCTAGCTTTGCCACTAACCTTTCACATGTTTAGTCCAAGTGGGCACAAAACCAGAAGCTAATTGGAGGAGAGCAGGGAAAGGATACCGTGATGAGAAAGTGGCTGATCTCTGCCTTCGAGTACCGCAGGTACAGAGGAAGAGGCAGACACTAATCCTTCCTGGGGGAGGGCTGCATGTGTGCACACGTGTTTGTAAATAATGCTGGTTCTAGAATATCGACAGAGGAGGGTTTGGGCCAAATTGTTGGGAAGCTTCTGCTGCTGGTGGTGCTGGTGGTGAAGGGGAGGGCTGGGGTGGGGTGGTGGTGGTGGTGGGGGGGTGGGTATAGCAAACTTGTTTTGCAGCTGTGTTTGCATACCAAGCATACTATTTTTTTACGTAGATTATATGTTTGCTTAAGGTTGGCTTAGGGGGTGGCCAATGAAAATAATGAGAGACAGTAAGGCTAAACCACCTTTTGGCACTGCTACTAATTCATTCATTCTACAGAGGGTGAGAATGTCTACCATATGCCGGGCACAGATCCTAGGAACACAAAAGAGACAATGAATGGGGCAGGGGGTGCTTAAGTTTCAGCTGGGAGGAGCGGTATGGCACAGGCACAGAATGGCGTGCTTTGGGACAGTGAGGCCACAATGCCGGGCGGAAGCGCTGAGTGGAAGGTAGAGAGCGTGGAAAGGTGATTGCACAAAGTCAGCAGGACCTCTAGCTTCCTTCTCCTGGAGCATTTCAGGGCCCATTGGACGTTTGTAAGCTGTGACTGCATTTGCCAGCATCGGGAAGGGTGGACTGGGGATAAACAGGGTGTGTGTTGGGGGGAACTAGCTACAGGAATGTTTTGCTAACTTTGGGCTAGAGAAGGAGGACACGGGTTCATGAGGGACCGTCAGGATGAGGAGGAAGGGGTTGAACAGAGAGGAAATTAGATGATGAATTGGCAGGGTCTATACAGCATGAGGGAGGCCAATATTCTGGGAGACGTGAGCACCCTCCCGCCCCCAGTGCTGGAATTGATTTCCTGCCACTACCAGCATGGCAGTGCGTGAGCGCCTATCTGGGTCTTTTTATTTGCCACATAATTGGCCATCTCTGGATCAGGAGGGTTATTTCATTCGCTCCTATAGGAAGACCAAACGGAATGGCTCTGGGCCCGAGAGAGAAAATTGAATGAAAGGGGTCCCATGTGTCTTTGGTTGGGGTAAGTTTTGATTTTTAAAAGAGGTTGTTAAGTTCGTCGTAGGAATAAAACTCGAGGGAGGATTTGGGGAGTCACAGAAGAACACTTGTGCTTCAAACCAGCGAGAAGCAGGTAGGACGTAGCAAGAGGCTCTGGGGCCAGGGAAACAACAAGGAGGCTCTGTTGCTTCTGAGGCCTGAAGATGCTGTTGTAGGGAGGCAAGTGCCAGGATCAAAGGGCTTTGCCGAGGTCTTGGAAGGAGCGCATCACCAAACGGAGGAACTCGGCTCACCTCGACGTGTTGACTTCCTTCACAAATAAGCCCGAGGAATTCCCTGTACTCCTAGTCCTTGAAAACAAGGCTTATCTTGGAGGGTGATCTCAGGACACTTGGTGGAGCTGACTCAGGGCTGTCCAGAAGTCAATAGGTCAGGAGGTGAATGGGTGTTTAAGTAAGACTCCTGCCCATACCTGATAACAGATAACACATTCACACACGTTCCGGCGCCAGTACCTGGGGGTGGGAAACCACTCACGGACATTCTCCCACACAAGCGAAAAGGGGGAAAGTTGGTTTGGATTGACTGAATGGTCAGGAAAAAAGAGATCGGGCAACGCTTTTGCACCCCAGTGGCCTCATTTCCCTGGACCAGAGACCTTGGGGTTCATTGGGTACCAGGGACATTGGGGTCACCGAGGTACGTGTGTTCATCTATGACGGAGCAAAGCCATCACCTCTCATTCCACCAACTGGGCATGCTCACGGTTGCCCCCTTTCTGATCCCATTCCCTTGTAGGATCTTGGGGTGTCCTCTCCTTCTAGCAGCCAAAGAGAACAATGTCCAGGCCCTCAACAAGCTGCTCATGTACCAGGACTGCGAGGTACACCAAAGAGGTAAGAAAGGGGCAGAGCCCTCGGCGCCGCCCTCCTGAGCCAGCCCATGCGTGTGGCTCCCCAGCATAGCCCAGGACCTTCTGCTGTGGGCCCCCCAATCACTAATGACCCTATTCCCCTGCTCTGAGGAGCCCCATGCCTCTTCTTTCTGTCAATGCCAGGAGCCCTGGGGGAGACAGCGCTGCACGTAGCAGCCCTCTATGACAACCTGGAGGCGGCCATGGTGCTGATGGACGCAGCCCCGGAGCTGGTCAAGGAGCCCATGACATCTGAGCTGTATGAGGGTGAGGACCCGGGGGGCCCAGGAGGAAGGGAAGGGGAGACCAGTTGGATATTTCAAGCCAGACTCTGTGGTGGGGAAACCAAAGGGGGAATCTGAGCACCCCTCCTCTTATTCACCTCTCCATCTCCCTTGTCCGCCTCACTATACATCATGAGGGCACTGACCCCGTGAAGTGGGGAGGCCTAGAGAGTGGGCAGCCCCTGGATCCGCCGGGCACCCTGCCAGGCCCAGGCCCCTCTGTCCCCACCCCTCCGGCTGTCCTGGTGTAGGACCATGTGTAGATAGGGGACCCCTGGGAACAAACCCGATGACTGAGGGCTCCCTCTGAACCAGGTCAGACTGCACTGCACGTAGCCATCGTGAAACAGAACGTGAACCTGGTGCGAGCCCTACTTGCCCGCGGGGCCAGCGTCTCTGCGAGAGCTACAGGCACAGCTTTCCACCTCAGCCCGCACAATCACGTCTACTTCGGTGAGGGCCAGGGCCAGGGCCAGGGCTGGGAGGAAGGGGAGGTGGGCAGTGGGCACCAGCCAGGGGAGGGTGG
>NW_017732466.1:90732-110444 GCF_001890085.2 Hipposideros armiger | reverse complement strand
CTGGGGTACCGGGGGTGGGAGACGAGGGCCTGGGACAACCGGGAGGCCTACCCTGGGGTGGGGACGGGGAGCATCAGGGACTTGGGTCCAACAGCCACGTGACACCCGTGTCCTCCCCCAGGAAACACAGTGCTGCACATCCTCGTCCTCCAGCCCAACAAAACCTTTGCCTGCCAGATGTACAACCTGCTGCTGTCCTACGACGGGCGTGGGGACCGCCGGCAGGCCCTGGACCTGCTGCCCAACCACCAGGGCCTCACCCCCTTCAAGCTGGCCGGAGTGGAGGGCAACACTGTGGTGAGGGACACCTCCCCCCTGTGGTGAGGGACACCTCCCCCCAACTCCACGGTGTCCTAACGACCCTCATCCTATACCTTAGCCCTTTGAGGAAACAGATGTGAACACTCATCCCATTTTCAGATTAGAATTTCTTTTTCAGCCCGTCTCTCGTCCCCCGTCTTGCCCACTTTCTCTCCCCTGAGGTGTTGGGGGCTAATGGCGTCTAGGTTTCTCCCTGGGGTGGTTTGTAACGGCCACGTCCACCTACCCTTCCAGTCCACAGAAGAGCAGCTCTCCAGCCTCTCACCTCCTCTTTCCAAGCTCTGGAGGGAGTTATGGGGGACAGAGAGGAACACAGGGGACAGCATGTACAGGGGTCTTCTGCCCACAGGCTGGCTTTTCAGGGTCGCCGTCCTCCTAGACACACTGGTGCTCTGTGACCCCTCCCTTCACTTGCCCCCCCTGACTCAGCTCCCCCTCCCTCAGATGTTCCAGCACCTGATGCAGAAGTGGAAGCACAGCCAGGGGACATTCGGGCTGGTGACCTACACCCTCTACGACCTCACGGAGATCGACTCCTCAGGGGATGAGCCGTCGCTGCTGGAACTTATTGTCACCACCAAGAAGCGGGAGGTACGGGGATCTTCAGGTCAGAGAGCGACTGAGCAGGCATGTCAGGGTTTCTGAGCCACTTGTCCTGTTCTCCGCTGGCCGCAGGCTCGCCAGATCCTGGACCAGACGCCCGTGAAGGAGCTGGTGAGCCTCAAGTGGAAGAGATATGGGCGGCCCTACTTCTGCCTGCTGGGCGCCTTGTACGTGCTCTATATCATCTGCTTCACCATGTGCTGCGTCTACCGCCCGCTCAAGCCCAGGACGGATAACCGCACTCAGCCCCGGGACAACACCCTGTTGGAGCAGAAGCTACTTCAGGTGACACCCCAGGAGCAGCAGAGCTTTGGGGGCAGGGCCAGCTCTCTGTCCTTTGTCAGACTTGTATCACTTTCCTGTCCTACAACCCCCATCTCTCCCCTCTCCCAGGTCTCAAAAACATAGGCACAAACTCAAAATCCATGCCCACAGAAACACGTGTGCACTCAAAGGGCAGAGGTTGAGATGGCCAAACCCAGCGGGTTAAAAACAAGGGACAGTGCTTTCCATCGAGGGGCAGGTGGGGCAGATGCATGGGCGCCCTGAGTGCTGACCACGTCTTTTCCCCCAGGAGGCCTACATGACCAGCCAGGATGGCGTCCGGCTGGTGGGGGAACTGGTGACTATCATTGGTGCTGTGATCATCCTCATCTTGGAGGTGTGGTGGGGACAGGGTCTGGGGTGGGGCTGTCTGCCCCAAGGGCCCAGCCTGAGTCCCAGCTACAAGTGCCTTTGTTCTCTCCAGATCCCAGACATCTTCAGGGTGGGGGTCACTCGCTTCTTTGGACACACCATCCTTGGGGGGCCGTTCCACGTCCTCATGTGAGTCTCCTTCCTCTTGCCCCCATCCTGTCCCTCACTAGGGCTCTGGTCCCCTGAAGAACCTTAACCCCAGAGGTTCATTTCCTGTGAAGTGTGTGTGTGACCCTGTGTACTGAGCTTGCGAAGGCTGAATCGGACGGTGTGGGTCCTAGCTCAGTCACACGCTTGGTCTTGGGTCCCCAAGGAAGATCCCAGGCCCACGCTCACCACGCCCCTTTCTGCTCTCCCCGCAGCATCACCTATGCCTTCATGGTGCTGGTGACCATGGTGATGCGGCTCACCAACACCACCGGGGAGGTGGTGCCCATGTCCTTCGCCCTGGTGCTGGGCTGGTGCAATGTCATGTACTTCGCCCGAGGATTCCAGATGCTGGGCCCCTTCACCATCATGATCCAGAAGGTGTGTGCCTTGCCCCACGCTTCCCAGAGAAAGGTCCTAGAGAAGGGGCTGCGCGCATCTGCCAAGGGCCTGAGCATAGGGATCTCAGGTTTTGTGAGCCACACATGGTCTCCATTGCATATTCTTCTTTCCCTCCTCCTTTTCTTTCTTTCTTTTTTTAATCCTTTAAAAATGTAAAACCGTTCTCAGTTCAAGGGCCATACCAAAATAGACCATAGTTTGCCAACCTTGTCCTAGAGGGTGGAGCTGTGAGTTCTCAGGGTTAGACCCGCTAAGAGGCTTGAAGGGGCAGTGGCTCAAGTGACAGGTGTGATGTTCTCCCTCCCCTCTCCCCCCCTTCTAGATGATTTTTGGCGACCTGCTGCGATTCTGCTGGCTGATGGCTGTGGTCATCCTGGGCTTCACCTCAGGTAAATCATCCATTCAGGATGGGGGCCGTGGGAGGGGGAGGCTGGAGACTACAGGGCACAGAATGGCTCAGATAAGCTTGGGGGCAGGCAGGAGGGAAGGGAAAACTGGGAGCATGAGGGAGAAGTGGCTCCTGAGATCAGGAGGATGAGCCGTATAGAAAACAAGGCAACATAAGACACCAAAGTGTTGAGCGACGAAGGGCTGGGATGGTGCCATCGGAGGTGAGGGAAACCGGCAGAGGAGAGCTGGCTTGGTTCAGACATGTCCATGGTTACCCTCAACCTGGTAACTCTCACCCTCTTGGGTGGAGCAGCCTTCTATATCATCTTCCAGACGGAGAACCCCGATAAGCTGGGCCATTTCTACAACTACCCCATGGCACTGTTCAGCACCTTTGAGATGTTCCTCACCATCATCGATGGCCCCGCCAACTATGACGTGGACCTGCCCTTCATGTACAGCATCACCTATGCTGCCTTCGCCATCATCGCCACGCTGCTCATGCTCAACCTCCTTATAGCCATGATGGGCGACACTCACTGGCGGGTGGCCCATGAGAGGGATGAACTCTGGAGGGCTCAGGTGAGCCCCCTGGTGGCTGGGAGGGTTAGTGCTGAGGACATGGAATAATGCAAAGTGTGCAGGCGAACTGGATTAGCAATACCACCCAGCAATACTGGAATAGCTGAAAAGAATTCCTCGCGGTTTGCTCAAAAATTAAAACCTTAGTCTTTTCTAGAAGAATCAAGAAGAAATAAATCAAGAAATAAGGCTAAGAGGTGTGAAAGCAGCATTCAGTAAATTTTGTTTCTGAATTTAAAAGCCGGAGTATCACATCTTTTTGGCAATATTTAAGTCTTCAAAATTGGGCCCAGAAAAATTAGACATGTTAAAAATAATGCCACAAAAACTCCCTATAGTAGCAGAAACTATGTTCAGCCAGAGCATCATGATGGGGACAAAAGACCATTAAATGAATCAAATCATCATTTAAAAATATACATAGAAAATAATTTATCTCAACAAAATAACTTCAGCAAAATAAAAATGGAACTCCCCCAAATTGGATGGCACTTAACGGTGCTTTGTAGAAAATGGAGTTTAAAAAACCTAAACTAGCTAAATGGGGTTTTCTCAGGAAAACATTTTTCCATGCAAATGTACTATTAGATTTCTCCGTAGGATGCTTGCATTTATAAATGGTCTGGCTGTCTGTAGGGTCGAAATATCCTGTAGCCCTGAAGACCTCTCTTCTGTTTGCTTTGCTCACCTTCCTGTCCTCCTTGGAGTGAGGTCACTCAGCCTCTTGCATGGCCACCCTGGCATGAGCATGGGTGTTGTGGTCACTGGGCGAAGAACTGTGGGGTTCAGTGCCATTGACTCTCCCACAGAAGAGGGTCGACAAAGCTGCCACCACCATCGTCAGCTTAGGGGTGCAGTTTGTCACCTCTGGGAAATCATGAGCTCCTGCCTCTCCTAGCTGTTGCTTCAACTGTTATCCCTCTGCCCGGCACCGTCTCTTCTCCCTGCCCTTCCTCTCAGTCTGCACCCAGCCTTGTCTCTGACTTCCCTTTCTGTCCCCACACACAGGTCGTGGCCACCACGGTGATGCTGGAGCGGAAGCTGCCTCGCTGCCTGTGGCCTCGCTCCGGGATCTTCGGGCGAGACTACGGGCTGGGGGACCACTGGTTCCTGCGGTGAGTGACAGTGCAGGGCTGGGCAGCCTCTGCTCAGGCAACCTCCTGCTCCCAGGGGCCACCCCAGCAGCAGAGGAGGAAAAGGCCCGTTGTGCTGGGGATGGGTGCGGACAGGAGACAGGCGAAGTTGGGCATCAGTCCCCTGGCCTTGGGTACCTCTCAAGTCCTCTGCTCTCCACAGGGTGGAAGACAAACAGGACGTCAACCAGGAGCGAGCCCGGCGCTACGTACAGGCTTTCCACAAACGGGGCTGGGACAACGCAGACAAAGACTCAGACAGAGACTCTGAAAAACTGCAGCCACGCTGCCCCTCCGGCCCCAACCCGTCCCTCCCTACGCCCTCAGTGTCACAAAGCATGTCCCGCAGCAACACCCACTGGGGAAAACTTCGGCAAGGGACCCTGAAGACAGAACTGAGGGGGGTGGTGAACAAGGGTCTGGAAGAGGAGGGCTGGGAATATCAGATCTGAGCCTGTGCTCTGGCTTCGGTTCCCAGCAGTTGCTCTCATTTTCCTGGGAATGTTACAAAAAAGGAAACCAAACATACCTAGAGATCTAACCCTCCCAGGTCAAGCTGGGGAGGAGGAGAAGAGTTGGGAAGACCTGTGCCCCAGGTCTCCTCTACTCCTTCAGCTTCCGAGTGGAGGGAAAACCAAGGGGGTGGCCGGCGCCCCCTCTTTGGCTCTAATGAAGGCTCGCTGCACTGTCTGAGCAAAGCACTTTAAGGGCAGGCATCAGTCTGTACCCCAGTGTCAGAGCAGGAAGCGGGAGAGCCCTGCCCAGGGGCTCCCGAGAGTTGTGGGGGAGGCTTGTGGAGGACGTGTGTGAATGAGGGGACAGGTACCGCTCCGGGCGTGGGGAGAAGCTGGTGGAGTCTTGTCACCTTCTACCTTCCAATAAACTTGTTCCCTGCTCTGCGGTGTCACCTTCCCCAGCCTTTCCTTGCAGACTGAGGCCTCACCACACCTCCAACTTGCAAAATCCCTTCTTTCCCTTTAATATGGAGAGCGAGGGAGGGCAGGAAAGGGGCAGCGGGCAGGGGGAGGAAACCTCCAGAGGGTTGCTGCTGAGTGTTCAGGGCACGAGAGGCCACGATGGAGGCTGGCTCCTGTCGCCCACGTCCCTCCCGGGACCTGTGTCCGGGGCTGGGTCCTGAGCATCTTCCGTTCCCAGCTTCCTGCCAGGGCCTCAGACCTCCACTGAGCCTGGCTGCCTCAGGTGCCGCTGAAGGAGCTGGATGTTGTGCAGTAGCTTCTTCTGGTGGCCCGCAAGGGTGATGCCGAGGGCAGGCAGGTCTCTGGTGGGGAAGGAGTGGATTAAAGCTGGGCCGCCTTCGCCAGCATCCCCGGGCGCCCCGGCCCCCCTCTCCCTGCTTACTCCAGGCTGAGCTGAGCCACGTCACTGAAGGTGCAGAGGCCACACCGGGAGAAGTTGTCCTGGTAGCACTCCAGTCCAATGGCCGAAAGCCAGGCCCCAGGTGAGTCCAGAGAAGGGAAGTCCAGGGCCACAGGGTTCAGAAGGGCCTGCAACGGTCTAAGGGCAGGAGAAGCAGGCCGGTCAAAGTCCCCTCTTCCTCCTGGCCCCCACTTGCACCTCAGTTTTCTTCTTGGTTTGCATCGACCTCCCTGGCTTTCCCAGGCTCCAGCCCCAAGCTCCAGACCTGTCCTCGGGGCTCCCGCCGGCCTGCAGAGTGTCTGGCTTGCGGATCATCTTGTCAAACGCAGCCACCAGCTGGTCGAAGTGCGGCCGCTGGATACGGTCCTTCTGCCAGGTGTCCAGCATAAGCAGATGGAGTCCGGGAGGACAGCCTGGAGGCGGGGGCAGCCGGAAGTCCTGCTCTATTGCATTGAGCACCTGGGGGTTGGAGGAAGAATACGGTGAGGGGAAGCTATTGCAAGTGGAAAGGAGTCTATTGTTAGGTAAGAGGGTGGGCTGGGATCGGGGGGAGCAGGAGGTTCCAGTGGGGAAGCTTAAAAATACAGAAAACGACAGCCAGGAGATCTTAGGGTGGGAATGGATTAGTGAATGGAGGTCTTAGAATGTGCGAGTCTGTGGGGCTGGTGGGTCGGAGGGATCGGGGGGTGGGGAAATCAGCAATGTCTAGGTCAAGAGCTCACCTCCTGGTCACTCATGTCCCAATAGGGCCGTTCTCCATAACTCATCACTTCCCACATCACTATCCCAAAGCTCCAGACGTCACTGGATGTCGTATGCTTTCCGTGGGCAATGACCTCTGGGGCTGCCCAGCGTAGCATACAACCTGGGCCCTGAGAGGCAGGGGTTAGAAGTAACAACAGCGAGAACCCCAGCAACAGTCACATTTACTGAGCAACTACTTTGCGCTCAGACGTGAGTCAAGGGTTTCACGTCAAGCATCTATCTTAACCCTCATAACAACCCTGCAGGGTAGATGATATTGTCTCCATTGTACAGATGCAGAAGCTGAGGCATAGGGCAAAGTCAGAGCTTAGGGTGGCACGCTCGGGATTTGTATCCAGCTGCTCTGACTAGAATCTGTGGTCATTGGGGGAATGGCAGGAGGTGGTTCTAGGTTTTGGGGGTCTCCTGCCATCCCCAGTGGCACGGTTCCTGAATTCCTTCAATGTCCCCCTGGCTCCTATGCTGGATGAAGCACAGGTGAGCTCCAGGCCTTCCAACACAATGACAGGCCACCTCAGGTCCCCACCCCCGTTTCCGGCTCATCTCCCAGCACCAGATAAAGGATGCGGAGCCCCCGGGGTTGTGCTCTCACCTGAGGGCTGTGGCCAAGACGGGCCACTTTGCACACCAGGTGGCTGTTCACCAGCACACTGTGGGCAGACAGTGCACGGTGGACGAAGGCGAAGCTGGACAGGTACTGCATGGCCGCGGCCACTCCCCGCTGCATGGCCACCAGCTGCAGGCTGCTGAACTGGCCCTCCCGCTGCTGTGGGGCAGGGGTCAGAGGTCAGCAACGGGGTGGGGAACCTGGATGCAGACATCAGCATGAGAGGGCAAGGGGAGCTGGGACTCAGAAAATGGCCTGGGAACGACGGCTGAAGACCACCGCAGGTGGGCGCGAGGGGGAAAGGTATAGGGCTCTGCCTCCGGAACACCTGAGAACCCGAACGTCCCCAAGGTGGCACTGACCCTGAGGAAGCTGTCCAGGGGGCCCAGCTCCATGAGCTCCGTCAGCACCATGAGGGGTCGGCTCTTGGTGACCACGCCTTCCAGCCGCAGGATATTGGGGTGCTGGAACTGGCCCAGCAATGCAGCCTGGCCTAGGAAGGTCATCTGCAGGCTCTCGGCACCTCCGGTCCACAGGGCCTGGATGGCCACAGCTTGCTCCCGCCGTCCCCGGGGCTGCAGCCGGCCCCTGCACACTTCTCCAAAAGAGCCTGGGGGGGCAGGCACAGGCTGGGGGTGGGTGGTGGTCAAGGAAGGGCCGTGGGCTCACAGTGTCCTGCCGCCTTTACAAGAAATGCTGCTCAGCCGTCCCTTTGCCCCGACAATACCTGCCCCAATGACCTCCTCGATCTTGATATAAGCAGGGTCTACCTCCCGGGCCAATTCTCGGATGGCCTGGCAGGGGTCCTCGTATGTGGATGGGTCGATGTAATACTTCACCCCAAGCCCTGCAGGTGTATGGCGTGCATTAGGAGGCTGTGGTGCAAGGCTGGACTGCCCACAAACCACAGGCATGTCCTCTTACTTGCAAAGATGGTGCCAAGGAGCTCCCCCCAATCTTGGGGGAACCCAGCCTTGCCTGGTGTGCTCCTGGCCCGAGCCCCCAGCTTTTGTCTGTGCACCCTCCACCCCCACCCCCACCCGCCTCACCTGGGCTGCTGTACTGTTGCAGTTGCTCCGTGTAGCCTGTCCTACGCCGCTTCCTGAGAAATAAACCAGTGCCCGGGAATGACACTTCCATTTCCTCCCACTTCTGCCCCCGACGCAGGCTGCTGTCTAGCCAGGGATCTGTGCCGTGAGGGATACGGGGTCCAGGTCCCTCCTCCCCACCTCCACATGGGCTGGGTGGTGGGGGCTTGTGCAGCGGCCTGGAGGTCATGAGACAGAGTGAGAGGGGTGGGGACATGGCGGGAAGGGGCTCACCTCTGGAAGACAACAGCCAGCACGGTGATGGCTGCCAGCAGGAGGAAGGCCAAGGCCCCCAGGATGGACCCAATCACCAAGGAGAGGCGCTCCGGAAGCTGGGCAGACAGCTCACCTGAGGAACCAGCCGCCCAGGGCCACAGGTGGGCAAGGCCTCGCATAAGCACGCACCCACCCACCCACAGACCCAACAGTCAGGGCTCAGCCACCAGCTCCCTGCGCACAGTCTCTGGTCTGGAGGGTTCTGAGAGAGGGTGCAAGGCCTGGGAGGCCCCTGGGCCTCTCCTCCTCCAGTGTCTCCCCCTCCATCCAGGCTTCCTCTCACCTTGAGGCAGCGTCTGGAAATAGACCTTGCCCCCGTAGGGGCCGTGGCCTGAGGCAGTCCTCGCCCGCACCTGGAAGCCATAGATGTGGCCGGGGCTCAGCTGTGTCACAGTGGCCGTGTTGGTCTCGCTGGTCAGGGTGAAGGAGTGGGATTCGTCTTCGGCCTGGGGGTGACAGCCACTCACTCCCTGCCGGCAGGCCCCAGCCCTTCACCTTTGCCCCTGCGCCTCAGGCTTCCGGGACCTCCCGCCTTCCCCAGGGCTGCTGCGCACCTGTCCCGATCCCACCACCTCTAGCCCCGCTGTAGGGCACTGCAAGCTCCCCCCAGCACCCCCCACCTGGTCATAGTAGCGCAGCTGATAGTCCAGGATGTTCCCGTTGGTCTGATCTGGCTGCGGCCAGGACACCGTGATGCTGTTCGGTGCCCTGCTCACCTGGTGCACCGCAGGGACTGCAGAGGGAACTGGGGTAGGGAATTAGTAAGGGGGTTTCCGGGGACCAGGAGGCAGGAGTGGGGGAGAGGTCCTAAGGAGGCGATGTAAGGCCTGAGGTGGAGGAAAACGCTCACCGGCATGGCTGGTGCTGACATTAATGGCTGCAGCCTGCGGAGGATCGGGGCTGAGTTCTGACACCCCGTTGACGGCCTGCACCTCCAAGATGTAGGGTACGTGTGCCCGGAGCCCTCCGACTAACACTCGGCTCTCAGTCAGGCCCCTCTGGCGGGGGTCGAAGTGCACCTCGTCCCTGCAGCGGCGGCAAGCGCCCCCGCTCCCGGGCTCCTGGGGGCTTCCGCACTCCTTGCACACGACGTTGAAGAGCAGGTCCCCTCGGCCCCCCAGCTCCTGGGGCAGGCGCCAGTGCAGCATGAGCGCTGAGCCTTGCACCTCAAACCAAAGCTCCCGGGGAGCCGAAGGCGGGCCTGGGAAGGCGGGGCGGGCGCGGCGGGGAAGGGCCAAGAAGGAGGGCGTTAATAGGGTGGGAGTGATTGAGGCAGGGAGGAGGCAGAGGAGGAGACAGAAAGAAAGGGGTGGGGCCAGAAAGCCGAGGCGGGGAGGAGGAGGCAGGTGGGCCAGGGAGACGGGAATGCAGCGCAGATGGGGGAGAACACCGAGAACACGGGAGAAAGAGAAGCCACCACCGATGCAAACCAGCCCCACCATGTGCCCTCAGGACCCTCACCTTCTGGCCCCACCCCCAGCCTTGTTTCTACCTCTGGAGCAGGTGGGAGGACTCACCAGTGCAGGGGGCCTCTGGAGGGTCGGAGCTGGCCCGGTAGAAGCCCCCGAGGCAGGAGCAAACGGGGGCCGCAGGGTCAGAGGCGTGGCTGCGGGCGGGGCACGGTGAGCAGGGGGCATTCCCGGACAAGGCTTTGTAGGACCCCTCAGGGCAGGCTGAGGGGCAGAGTGGGGGCTTAGCTCGCTTCCCCGGACCCTCTGCGGAGCCCCACACACCTGACAAAGGGCGCGTTTCTCCTTTCTTCCCGAGATGGAACCCTCACCCCTCTCTCCCTCTTCCCCTCCCTCAGGCAGAGATTGGTCTGCCATTTCTCTGGGGGTGGAATTGCATTTCCACTGATGGAAAAAGCGAGGTGGGCGGGGGATACGGGCAGGCCAAGCGCCGGATGTAGGTGTCTGTAGGCTTGATTGCATAACCTGCCAATGCAGAGGCCTCCTGCGGCCCCACCTGCAGCAGAATCGGTCTCCTGAGTCTAAAGCCGGGACCCACACTGCGTTCTACCTGCACCTGGTCTCACCTGCCCCGGGATGACCTCACCCCAAATACAGGGCAAGTGCGGACAAAGGACCAAATCCCAAGCTAACCCAGGCGTTCAGCTCCCCTTGCTCTCCATCACGTCTCATGCCTGCAGCCCTAAGAGCTTCAGCAATGGCTGTGGAAGTCTCCAGAAGGTTTTGGAAATTTTAGAGTGGATGAGAGCAAGTTTGCGTGCTTTAGGAAATAAATCTGGAGAAAAACAGGAGTTCATTCCTAAAATAGCTTATTCCTGACCTTTTGGGGACAAAAAAAATGAAGCTACCCTGGGGTGTTCAGGAAAGGGGCCCAAAGGTCGAGGCAGGTGGGAAGGTCCTGCGCAAGCGCAAGGGGACGGGATCTCACCTTGGCAGGCCTTGTCTCCACGCGCAGGCTGGTGCCCGGGCTGGCAGCGGCAGCCCCCGACAGCTACCATCCACTTGCCTTCCCCATTGCAGTGCAGCCTGGGGGGGCTGCTGCCTGCCTGGCCCCCACCGCCATCGTCCTCTGGCTCTGCATGAGCCACACAGGTGCCCACGGCGGCCACCAGGGAGGCCCCACCGGCCCCACTGGCCTGTGTCTCAGGGAAGGAGGCGAAAGTGCGGAGCACGGAGGGGCAGGCATGGGAGAAGAGCTTGACGGCCACGAGAGCCAAGCAGGCCCCAGTATCCTGGAAGGCCACGTAGAAGCCACGCTGGGTCAGGGGGCCGAAGCTTCGCTCTTTGACGTTCAGCTGCAGCCCAGCCCGAGGCCCGGTCCCCCCGTGGGGTCCCACCGCCCAGGCCGAGGCGGCAGGGAAGCTCTCATCTGCTGCAATGGTGTCCACCTTGGTCCAGCGTTTGAGGTGCCAGGCTGAAACACTGTCGGGGCCGTCGGGTTCCTCAGCTTGCCGGTAGTAAAGTGTGAAGGTCTCACGGCAGGTGCCGCCTGCCACACCCAGGCTGGAGCACGCCCGCACGGAGAAGTGGAGTCGGATGTGTGCCCTCTGGGCACCTCGCCGCTCCACAAAGTGTGTCTGCAGCCAGTTGTCCTGCCCGGTGCCTGGCGGGGCCCCTGCCACGTGGCAGGCCTCGAAGGTCCGAGTCAGGCGTCGCTGGTCGTCCAGGACGCTCACTTCATCCCACTGCAGGGAGGGGAGGGCGGGGAGACCATGTTAGCTGCCCAGGGCTTGGAGGGTGCAGGAAGTTGGGGGCGGGGGATATCTCTTCCACTGAGATTTAAAGGTAATGACATGCAAAGCAGAGTGATGATACCCCAAAGTCCTGTTCCTCTGGAGGAAGGAGTGTTATTCCAGTAGCCCCTACCCAGGGTTTCCTTCTACACGCTAGGGAGCAGGGTGAGGGAGAGGGTGATGGGTTCAGAATGCAAGAGCGACACTCACCCCGCCTGGTGGGAAGGTGAGCCAGCCAATCTCAGATGTCTCTCCAGCGGTGTCCAGCAATACCTCTGCCCGGGGATAAGAAGGGGCATGCAGGGGCCAAGGCTCCCTCCAGCTCTGCTAACTCCCAACCCATGCCCAGGAGGAAAAAAAGAATTTCCCTCCCTGGTCCATTTAATTCAGCAGCGGGAGGACAGCTGTCCACGGAGAGCCTTTCTCTGAAAGCGTCCCCACTCCTTTCCCCCGTTTGATGTCTTCCCTCTTTTCTGCCTTTTCTGAATCGCTCCCATCTCCTATCCATGCTGGGTCTCTACTGGTAGGTGGCGGTTCTCCGGTGCCCCCACCCTCTTACCTTCCAGTGCCAGAACGGAGGACACCAGGACCAGCACCCAGAGACTGCACACCATGCCCGCCACTCCGCTCCCTGACCGGGCAGCACCCTCAGCAGCCATGGGGCATCTTCGGGGCTCCCACCATCGCTCTGGCCACCACCCTGCTCCCAGGCAGGGCGGCTACTTCACAAGACTGGGGCCGGCACAAAGCTTGCTTCCTAGGGAGACAGAGGACCAGAAGACACCGGTGGGAGGTAAACGCATTGCTTCATAGATGGCCCAGGCTCCAAAACCTGACCCTGTGTCTCCTGATAGAGCTCTCAAATTGTCCCAGCATCAACCATAGGGTGACAGCCAGCAGGGACCTGACTCTCTCCTGACCTGTACCAAGTCCACCATCTTGGAAGGCCATATTGCTGGGTCACTCCCTCCCTACATTTGTTCCTCATGACCCTTCCTTTAGAGCACAGGGGAGTTAGTTCTGGGCCCATCTCACCCTTTTCTTCTGGAAGGAGCTATTCTAATTCTTTCTCTTCATTGACTCACTTCTCTTCCTCCTACAGCCACCCTGTATTGGAAGTCGGGAGATTCTTCTCAAAGTAAGTGGGTTAAAAGCTACTACTTTCCTGGGGGCACACGATCCACCCTCCCCAACACCCCTGGATACTCTAGACATTTCAGAGAGGCAGTGAAGCGTGAGGGCCTGCGGAAGGAGAGCTGTGGGTTACCATGAAACTGATGATGCAAAGAGAGCACAGGCGTAAAGATTCCATCTGAGAGAGAGTCAGTATCGAGAAGGGAGAGAGCTCTGTGGGTCTGGCCTGCCTACATTTCATTAACAAAGGTCCTCTCTCCACAAGGGACACATCCCCCCCCCCCAGGGCTTACAGAAAAACAAATGCATGGCTTAAATACATGCAAAGATGCTCCTAGATTGCTCACCAGGAAAGGAAGTCACGTTGCAACAACAGTGACATGCTATTTTGTCCTCTGAGATTAATAATGCAGTGGGTTGGAGATGGTGTGGAAAAATAGGCTCTCTTACATTCGCTGGGCTTACAAGTTCAAAATGGAATATCCTCTTGGAAGGACAACTGGTGACGTCTGTCTAGCAGCTTCACTTCGAAGAATCTGTCCTTCGGGTAGCGTATCCTTGCATCTGTTTGCACAGATGTTCAAACAAGGATATCCACTGCAATATTGTTTATAAAGAAAAAGACTGTAAAGTAACTATTCATCTTTAGTTAGAAGATAGTTTACAGGGAAGTAGAATACAGCATAGGGAATATAGTCAATAATATTATAATAGCTATGCATGGCGTCAGATGGGTACTGGACTTATGGGGCCAGTATGTTGTACACCTGGGGCGAATATGATATTGCATGTCAACTGTAATTGAAAAAATTTTTTAAATTATAAAAAAAATTATGGCGCCACCTTCAAAAGGAACAGGGCTACTGTTTACGCACTGATATGAAAATAATTTCCAAGTGAAAGTCCGGTGCAGAACAGTATAAAGCACGTTCCCGACTGGTAATTTAAGGACATACATATCTGGGACAGGACGGGAGCTGGTGCGAGGGAGACTCTCTCTTACTGTATTCCCTTTAATTTTTGCATTTTAAAAACCTAGCATATTTAATTGAAACCTCTTTTCAATTAAATCACTTATTGATTAAAAATTGCTTTAACTCTGTAGGTAATTAATTGGTTAGTAAAAATGAGTCGACGTACTATTCATGCTCCCAGAATGATTTCTCCAACTATGTAACAAGCTACCCTTTTCTATCAAACGCCCCCAAGCCTTTAGACGAACACACTGCAGGCCCCAAGCACGTGACTGGGAGGCATGGCGACCTCAGGGTCACAGGGACAACAAACAGGCTCAGGCCTCCTTTTGCTCCTTGGTCTAGAGATTAGTGGTGACCTATCTCTTTCCTGGTGACTGAGTCTCAAAAGTCCGTGAGCTGCATGGTTAAGAGCAAGGGATTGCATTTATTTCTGTGGAGAAGAAAATAGGAGGCACGTTGCTCAAAAGGCACAGGACCGAGAGTAAAAAAGAAAAAAAGAGAAAAAGAAAGCAAGCCAGCTGAAAGTTGGAACCCGTTTCCTTCTGGATATTTGTGGTTTTGTGATCCATCGCTGAAAACGACATGTTTCACAGTGAAGCTAAAATCAATCTATTACACTATATTTAACTTTGATGAATATGAAAATCATGATCTAATTTCTACTAATCTATTTTTTTCCCCCCTGGTAATGCTGGCTATGCTGTAAGATGATGCCTTCAGTGTTATCTCCACGTGGTTATCATGAAAAGGTACCGTTTCTACATCTGTATGGGCTGATGTGTGGTGGGTATCTGCCTACTAGCTGCTGAAATTTACCTTTCATGCTTCTATAGAACCCTATGTGTGAAATAGAGAGAGTTCAACTTAGGGCATATGGAGGCAAGAAAAAACATTTCCAGATCATCACACTGTACACCTTTAAACTCACGCAATGCTATATGTCAACTATAGCTCAATAAAGCTGGAGAGGGGAAAAAAAAAAGCATTTCCATAGGGCAAATTATTCCTAAAAAACATAGGTTCTTTGTCAATACTGTCCCAAATGCTACTAGAATTATTCACAGATTCAATACATGCTTCCAAGAAAGACAGGGAGATCATGAAGTGAAAAGCATGGCCCCATCACCAAGGGCTGTTTAATAAATATCCTGATGTAACTCACATTGTAGGCGAACTCCCCAAAGTCTCAATGGCTTAACTTAGAGACATGTCTGACACACCAAAGCTGACCAGATTCTGTCCAGAGCTAGGGTCTTTAGGGACGGTCTTATCAAGAACTGAAATGCCAGCAACAAGTCTTGAAACAATGAAAGCTATTATACCGTTAGCTCAGCAGATATTCCTTAAATAGCCTCTTTCAGTCAGAGCATGGATGGATTCCGGAATAGAAACTATAAGCACAGTGTTTTCCTAAACTGATAACTAGACAAATAATCATGGAGAAGGCATAATAAACATGTTAGATACATCTCATTGACTGTTTTGAAGGGCAGCAAAATATGAGAGAAAAGGCCCACTGCAGATATGATCAGCTGTGCAGCAATGGAACATTCTAGAAGATGAGGATTGGCAAAGCATTTGCTTTGATGACCCATAATACAAGTAACACGGTGGCTTGTGGCTATTATAGGGCGTGCATGCATAGCTTCAGCAGGCATCTTAATGACAACATGAAGCTGGCCTCTCTCCAGAAGTTCCAGAAAAGAGCAAAAGCAATTATGAAAGGTAAAGCCACTCAGCTTCTGTTGTCAAGAGGAATCAGAAAGAAAAGAATAAAATGGAGACCTTGCCTGTGGATTGCCACTTCAGTCATCTTCAAAATTTTTACAAAGAACAAAGATATTCATTAAAAATAAATGGTTGAAGACCATAAAGGACCCAGACGTGTCCTTTTGCTGTTTGATGAGGACATAGTTTAGATTTGGATCCAGAAGACTGAAGGTGATAAACAGGTTCCTTCCGGAAAAAAAAAAAAATTGTGGCTGAGTGAGACGAAGCAGTTAGGTCAGTTCTCACTTATCAAACGAACCAGATAAATTCAGATATATATTTTTTTAATAGATAGAAGACATCTGAGTGTATCTATGGCTAAAATAAAAATATGGTAAGAGGAAAATTTATTAAGTCAGTTCTCACTTATCAAGCAAACCAGATAAATTCAGATCTTTTTTTTTTTTTAATAGATAGAAGACATCTGAGTGTATCTCTATGGCTAAAATAAAAATATGGTAAGAGGAAAATTTATTAATCTATGAAAGAAATTGCTGTCAACTAATTCCTACCACTGCAGATTCTTTTGAGACAAGTTTCACAGGCAGAAATACAAGTGACAAGAACAGGGCTGCTCTATGCACATGCCTGAAATACTAAACGAGCAGGAATTAGAACTTGTTTTCAAAGGTGCCTTCAGTGGCTGAGGACTAGGACATCTTTTGGCATTTGGTCCAGGAGTGCACTCTGAGAGCAACCAAACCCATCCCTAGGGCCACACGGCCACATGGAGGGGAAAGGCCTCTGCAAGGCGGGGTCCCTTGCTCGTCTTTGTCACCTGCTTCAGATCCCTCTGTCTTCTCCAACTCGTGAAAGAAATTGGCAAGTGTTTAGAAACCCTCTAACCCATGAAAGAGCAGAAAACTTATCTTAATCAGGAAAATGTCCCAATTTCAGATGTGTACATGCTTTTAAAATATAAAACACCAGAAGCAGCAGAAATGTGGATGAAAAAAGATAGCTCAGAAAAATGAGACTGAATAGACAAAGTTTCCTATGACAAAAGTTGCATCCTGTGACTTCCCTTTTTTGTTTCTCTTTCTCGGCTCCTTTTCTGGATATATCACTTTATATCTTTTTCATACAGTAGAGACATTTACATTCACAAGCCTGCTACATCTCTTCGGTTTACAAAACTATGACAGTTTCTCAGGCATCAGGATTGTATTTTGTTTTCAGAAACTGGCAAAGATTAAAGATATGTTGAATCTCATCTTATAAATCACAGCTTATGAGTTCAGTTATCTATAAAAATGCAAGGTTTAAAAAGGAGTACATCTGTAAGAATTTTACAAGTTCACTGTGCTCAACTCAAAATGCTAAATATGATAATTTTTATGAACAAACCAAGCTGACTTAATATAGTTTATGCACTTCAATCCACAAAGTGAATTTTTAAAAATTAAGTAATATAAGCCAAATAAGCTGGGAAGGAAATATGGCAGAAGATACATCAGGCCATTCAAATTGGTTACTATAGAAGGAGGTAGACAAGCAGAAAGGAGGGGCGAGGTTATTAACTTTGTCTTACACATATTTAAATTGTTTTTCTTGTTACAGTGAGCATACCTTATTTTTATAATTAAAATAAAATCTCATCTTTAAAATCTAAACAAAAAAGGGAAATATTTATAATATAAAACTTAGACTAGTATAGCATATATTTTATCCCCCCCCCATCCTCCCTGTAAGTTTCAAAATCTCTAGAATTTTTCATCTATAAGAAAAAAGCAGAGATGGAGAGGTAGTATTAGTTGCTGGTTATCAAATGAGCAAAAATAATGTCAACCGCAAAAGCAAAAGAACTTTCATCCCTGGATTTCCTTTAAGCTTCTCTCCCAAGAAGTTCAAGTTGTCTCACTGATAACATCACGTTTCTCTTACAGGATGTCAAGCACAGAAGTGTGACTTCAAAGGGAAAGAGACGACCAGAGGGGACTGGGCACCCAGGACACACATAGGAGGGGCACTGCTGCAAACTGAGCCCAGACAGGAACATTCAATGAACAAAGTAGGTTGTGGGGGACAGCGGCGTGAGGAGAAGGTCTCAAGGGCAAAGGGGACGATGGTTTTGTGTCTGGCGTGGTTGCTGAGCTGGTCCTCACACCTGTTAGCCACAGGGTCAGTGTGGGAGGGGTCAGGACCACAGGCCCTGCCCTCTGTCCTGTTCTGCAGCTGTTAAACGCCCAGGAAATTCCAGTGTAATCCTTGCTCAGCTTAATGCTGCAGCCTCTCCCTTTAATCTTCACCTTGGACATGGTCTCAGAAGCTCTCTCTTGGAGCTCTGGCCTCCTGCCTTGAAAAGGATCCCATTGGCCTTTACAGTGGCATCCAGAGCAGACAGTGAGGAGGTGGCTGTCCTGTGGCACGTTAGCCCCTCTGCCCTGGCTGGAGAAGGCAATGTGTGGATTACCTAGTAGAAGACAGCCCTGGGTCTCCTGAGGCCTCCAGTCCCTGAGAATGTACCCCTGAGTACACAGATGCTGTCAAATGTGCCTCCCTCCCACTGGAGAGCTGGGAGAGGCTCTTAAGATACAGGCAGTGTCTGGGTTTGGCCAGACAGCCACTTAGAATGAGCCACTCCGGCTGTGCACTGACTGGGGACATGCGTGGCTCTGGAAAAGAGCATAAGGGAGGGTGTTGGGGCAGTCGGTACACGTGCATGAAGGATGAGTAAGTGGAAGATTGTGGAAGGATGCCCATGAGCGCCAGGACCAGTGCCTGGGAGAGCAGGTGTGAGAGTGTGAGGGAGTGTATATGAGGTGCGATGGTGTGGAGCAGGACGGTGGGTCCTGGGAGGTGTGTGTGTGCAAACATGCACATCAATGCAGAACCCAAGTGGTCCTCCGACTCCCATGAGCCCTCACCCTGGGTCTTTCCCTACTCCACCCCTAGTCTGCCTGTTAACTGCTCTCTGCCCCCAGGAATTGCATCTGCAGAAACACCTGGGTTGAGAGGCGGAGATAAGCAGGGAAGTCAAGAAAGCCTGCCCAAAGCCCCCCAACGCCTTCCATCCCCCTCCCACCTAGTGAGGAGTGTTGTGTGGACACAGGGGCCAGGGCCTAGCTCAGAAGATGGTGATGCGCTGGGGGAGAGAGCAGCTGGCCCGGAGGAGGAATGGTCCTGCCTTTCCCATGCTCAGCCCATCACTGCCTGTTGTTCCCCAGCATCCTGGTGACAGCCGTCACTGCCAGCCATCTTCTTGCATCCTGAATGAACCAACAGACTTCAAAGGAGTCCTCCTCCCTAACCTTCCTGGGATGAAAAGGTCCATTGCCCTGTAGGAGCCCAGTGGCCCCTCTGAACAGTACTCAGCATGTCTCAGTCCTCCAGGGCCACATTACTTGGACAATTGCCCTGCAGTGCCCCCAATCCAATGGCCCCTTTCCCATTGAACGGGCATCTCTGCTTCCAGAGCCTGAGTCAAGTTCCCCTGGCGGTGGAGGACCTGGCCCAGGTTAACTGATTGGGAACAGGACCAGCCGCTTCTCTCCACGGGCACTGCCAGGGACATTACAACATCGGCTATGCTGGGCTCTCGCCAGCTCCCCCAGGGATGGGAGGAGAGAGGGTACCAGACAGCCAAGATTGGTGGGTGGGGGTGTGGGGCCGCCAGGGCCAAGCTCCCAGACGGAAAGAGAGGGGGCGGGGCTGGGGCAGTAGCAAACAGTAGACTTTGGTGCAACTTGGGGAGCACGAACCAAGCCTTCCCGCCACCCCCAGGCTTACCTGTGGTGGTGGGGGTGGGGAGCAGGAGGCCGTGGAAGCTGGGGGGCAGGTGTGGGATTAACGTCCTTGCTCCTCCCAGGTCCACCACACTTGGAGAGATGCCACTGGCGGGGTGGGCAACCCCCTTCAGAAGGCTGGGAGCCCGGCCTCGGCAGGGGACCCCTATAACAGGACACCCTGCATCAGAGCCCGAGGAGTGTCTCTGCAAACAGTGGGGATCCACGTAGCAAGGGTAATGGGGGTGTGAATGAGGCTGCTCAGCGGGGACGGCGGAGCCAGGTGGACCAGTTCCACACTCCTCATGAACCCCGCTCTCGCCCTGGGAGGGGTACTCGGCACTCCCCCCAAAAGGCCCCCCGAGGACCTGCAGAGGCCCTGTCTGGAGGGCCCCTCTACTTTTGCAAACCTTAATCCCTCTGTCCCCAGGCACACCGCCCCCCCCCTCCACCCCCGACTCTCCAACACCGCCGGCGACCCCCGGGCTCACCTGACCGTCGGCCGCAGGCTCGGCAG
>NW_017732466.1:69806-90239 GCF_001890085.2 Hipposideros armiger | reverse complement strand
GAGGCGGCGGCGCGGGGCGCAGGGGCGCGGGCCCGGAGGGGGGCGCGCGCGAGGGGCCCGGAGAAGGCGGGGAGCCGAGCGCCCGGGGAGACGCGCTGCAAACCCCTGGGATGAGCGCGGGCTCGGGACCCCGGGAGAGAAGAGGTGCCCAGAGCGGGGCGGGGCGGGGCGGCCCCGACATCCACGCCCCCCCCAACCCCCAGCTTTTCGGCTTCAACTCTAGAAACTAAGCCCACGGTGTTAGTTACTCTGGTTTGAACTCGGGTGGGCGTGAGCGGAGGAGAAAAAAAAAAAAAGGAAAAGCAGGGTGGGGGTGGGGGGTGGAGGGAAAGACACACTGAGAAATCTCGCCGGGTACCGGGGTGGTGGGGGTGCAGAGGCAGCCAAGGAGGGGGGCGTCTGGGGATGAAAGTGTCTCTGATCTAAAACTCTTCTCCCTGTTCGTGACTTTGGATCTTTGTCATCGTTGGGGTTGCTGACGCCACCCTCCCCAAAGGGCAGGGAAGCCTGGGTTGGAGAGGGGAAGTCCTGAGGTCGGTTGCCTGGCTTTGCACGGCCCGGGCAAGTCGCTGCACCTCTGGGTGCCGCCTCCCCCACCCGCTCCCCAGAGAGAACACAGGTATTAGAGGCGGTGGAAGGGGCTCAGCGGGTGCCTGGAAGGAAGGATTGAGGAGCTACGGGGGCGTAGCGAGGAAAGATGTTCCCGCCCACCCTTGGTGTCGGCTCAAACCCGGGGCAGGACTGGGCGTCTATTGTTCCCGTTCTACTGCGCGCAGCTGGGGCTTCCCACGAGGTGTTGCTACCACCTGCTGGTGCTTTCTGGGAACACAGGCACCTGGTGGAATTCCCCCTGGCTTTTTTCTTCCCCCCTCCCCATTATCACCCCGTCCCATCTTACTCTCCCAAGTCCTTCATTTCGTCAAGACACGTCTATTCAAGGACTAGCGGCACATGCGGTGATCCATATTGGTACTCAAGGAGCCTTTAGAAACCGAGGAAAATTGTGAAAGAGAAGTGCGGGCCAACCAACACCATAAACAAAACAATGAAACTCATTAGGAGGCACCTGGGAGACACAAACAGGCTTTAATGAATTGGCTGAATGAGTGATATAGGGGAAGATAAAGACGGCCGAACAAGTCCCCACTTGGCAAGCAGGCTGTTCACTCCCAATATCTGGAGTTAATTAATAAACCTAATGATGTTGGATGATTCTGCCTTTGGACATCATTAATAAGTCCACTTGCCCTGGTGAGTCTGATGATACTTTGTTTCTTGCATTTGCTCTGAGACTCAGTGGTAGCGAATTGCCTTCATTTCCACATCAGTTATCTCCAAGGCTTTCACAGACTTTTGTGAAATCTGAAATTTACCTTATATGCGGTCTTATATAACTTGTGATTCTAGATGTATTAACAATAGGACTGATTTCCAGAAAGCTATGGGTATATTGAAACTATCTTTTTAAGCACATAATTAAATTACGTTTAAAAATAAAAAGCATCGACCAAACCAAAACATAGAAATTACTTTATAAAATCCAGAAATTCCAGTAGTGATTTGCAACACATCGTGTGTTGATATTATAGTAGAAACAGCTCTACTCCTTTCTATTGTCTGACATATCTCATTGTTTACACTGCCCATTAGGTGCCTATACTATGATACTAAGTTTTTGTTATTAGAGACTTATGTAATTAGTTATTTTTCTTTTGTTAATAAAATTTGAGAGGCATCCAGCCCTCAAAGAAAGCTCCATTGTACTCTGGAGGCAAAGAGGTTTAAACTTGTGATTACAACTCTCTCTGTATCATAATTTCTTATGCGTTATCAAACTGAATTGTAAAGGTAGGTGGCTAGCACAGACGGCATTGTTAAGTTATGCTGCCTGCCATCTGCAGCTGTTAAAAAGCAAAGTAATGAATTCCTTTTTAAAGTGGAACATAAATCTTCGTTATAATTTGTTCAGTGCCTGGCATGTATTAGGCCTTTAAAAGTGGTTTAGAATATGTGAATAAAAACAATAGCATTTAAACTTGGTCTGTGCTGAAGGGCAGGACTGAACAAAGTTGGTGGCCCACCAAATTCATTGTCTTGGAACACAACCGTCGATAATGTAAATTCGGACCCAAAGGAGAGGCTCCACAGTAGAAAACTCCAGGTGCTTTGGGATGGCTCTGATTGGTTCTTCTTCTGGCTTTTCTCTCTTCAGGATCAGTCACTCCCCAAGGATACGCCATTGTATTCTTCCTCCTTATTTCCCTTTAGAACCGCTAATGTGAGCTGATGTTATTATAAACAAGAAACTTTATAAGTAATTTCAGTGATAAGAATTCTAGCAAAAAGCAATAAAGGAATTTGCTGAGGCCCCAGACCTCTTGTTCCAAAACATTAATTACAGCTCCAGATATACAACCCCACAGGGGTCCGGGCCCTTCCTGGAACTGGCCTCGAGGTGCTGTACTTCCCAAAAGCTGGAGTCTGGTCTCTATGTATTCTGTCCAATAGACGTGTCAAATGCCCATTTATACAACTGAACCGTCCCCTGCTCTCCCCTCCCCCCATGTTTAGAAAGTTCTGGCATGTTCTAGGGTTCTCCTATAGCAGTGGCTTGTTTTGAGGACAAACCGAGTTTGCGACTGATTTGTAAACCAATGGTGATTGGTCCTGGGTGCTCCCTGGATATGAGCTATCTTCAAAGTTCACCCATGAGAGCCTTCATTTTGACATGACATTAACGAAGCAATAAGAAAAAGGCGTTCGGAAGTATTAGTGCACAGAGAGAAAGAGGAAGGCTCCTCTCTCCTAACAGAATGGTTTATCAGTTAGAGGTTGATGTCAGCTGCACGCAACAGAAAGGCTGTACAGCAGTGTTGTAAGCAAATTGTGCAATCCAGGAATGTGATGGAAGAAGCGCCGGGTCCACAAGACTTAGGTTTCTGCCCCTCCATCGTCAGGGTGAGGCCATGTTCTCAGGTTATCAGCATGTCACCTAGAGCTCCAGAGAGAATGTCTGTTAGTTTCAGTCAAGAAAAAGATGGGCACAGAATGAAGGGCGTAGAGTCAGCTGAGTTAGCACCCTTTAAAGAACCTTTCTGGAAGCTCCACCCAGTGACATCTCCTTAGATATGATTGGCCAAGACGGTGTCATATGATCATACCTGTAAGGGACTGGGAAATGCATGTTGCACTGAACAAAATTAAAAGTTCAGTTCGTAAGAGGAGAGAAAGGATATCACAGAGGTAACCAGGAGCCTCTGCCACAAATGAACTAACACGACCACAATCATCTACATCTTTTCCTGCAGTCTACAAAGATGAAGGTTTTTCATAGGACATCCTTGCCAGTATTCCATCCCCCTAACCCCCCAGGCCATCATCTTTAATACATGTTTTTAATGTGCAAAGATGATTCCTAGGGAGTGAGTGGAAGGGATGGCAATGCTAGAAGCTTCCTTTTACTAAAATAACTATGACATCAACTCAAAGAGAAAGAACAAACCCTCTGCAGTTACTCATATAAGCAATGAGGGATGAAAAGATTCTAGATCTTTCTAAGACTTTGGCAGGACAGGGTTGATAGTGCCCCATTCCACTCTGCATCTTCCCTCGTCTGTGCTGCATCTGCTCCCTTCAGAGGCAGATAGGTGATGCTGTGATGTACTACCTGGAGCAGGCGGCGCCACAGCCTGGTCTTCTGTCACACACAGTTGTGAGTTCCAGCTTTGGTCCCAGGTAGTGTTCTTTGAAAACATCTACATTCCCCTAGACAGGAAGGGGGACCTGCCTTGCTCCAAGGTCTGCCCCTAGCTCTAGATGTGGCTTGATCATTTTCTGGTTCTCTGGCTGCTGGGTCTTCCCTTGTTTTAGATTCTCTCTCTCTTTCCTCTCTCCTCTCTCTCTCTCTCTCTCTCTCTCTCTCTCTCTCTCTCTCTCTCTCTCTCCCCTCTATCTGCCTCCCCGCCTCTCTCCCTCTCTCTCTCTCCATTCATATAGGATTCTGGAATCTATCCCATCAGATCTTTAAGCACCAATATCAAAGGGAACAAGCCAATATCAAAAAGGAGTAAGCAACAGCAACAAAACTTGAGATCTTTTAAAAATCTGAGGCAAGGTGGAAATGGAGTAAAGATACAAGAGTTTAAAGAAAAAGTTCCACTTTATATTCTTAGTGAGTTAAAAGCAGATATGGAAGCTATTTATAAAGGTTGGAATAAAATGGAGTGAAAAAACAAACAAACAAGAAAAGTGCAATGGCCATAACAAAATCTTAGTCATGCAGAAAGAAAAACATGACAAAACTCCGGAAAAATAAACCGGTGAAATATAACATGAACCTGGGAGAGACATTTAAGATGTGGGACATGCAGAGATTATTTTTTTAAATAACAAAGTAGGTAAAAGGCCTGGAAAATACAATAAGGAATTCTTATTTTTTTAAAGATTTTATTGGAGAATTGGGGGAGGGAGACAGCGTTGGAGAGTTGGGAAATGGGACCAACCAAGTTATTGTTCTTCAATCTTAGTTGTGGAGAAGTCACCACCTGGCTGCCCGTCGGCAGCTCGTGGCCTCTAAGCTCAAGGTGCTGTATTCAATCTTAGTTGCGGGTGGGCATAGCCACCATCCCATGCGGGAGTCGAACCAGCAGCCTTGTTGTTAAAGAGCGCACGCTCTATCCACTGAGCCATCTGGGCAGCAGCTCAGCTTAAGGTGCCAAGTGCGATCTTAGTTGTGGGTGGGCATAGCCCACTATCGAACAGGCAATCTTGTTACACCAGCTGAGCCATCCTGCCACCTGTTAGCAGCTCAGCAGCAGCCCAGCTCGTGCGCAGCGCCTCTGGCCTATGTGGGATTCGAACCAGCGGCCTTGTTGCTCTTGCTCTTAAGCCAACTCTTAACCAACTGAGCCACTCGGCCGGCCACAATAGGGAATCCTAACCTTAAAATAACAATAATTCCAGAATGAGAAGACGGCTCAAATACACAAAAGGAGAAAAGAAATTAAAGAAATTTATTTTATCATCTGGCCCATATTAAGTACTGAAAATACATTTATTAAATGGTTGAACTAACTAAAAGAAGACTCATCAGACTGAAAATTTAGAGATTTTGCCATCTTCTAAGCAAAATTGAAATCAATGCCAAGATATATTCTGCTAAGTTTTCCATTTACTACTGTGTGAGCTTACAAATAACACGCAGTTTATTTTTAATAACAGTTAAAATAAAAATACATTCATATTCTCTGGGGCACTGATTAAACAAATAATACCCTCAGGGTTTTCAGAAGAAAAGGATAAAACACTATTGATCAGCTCCTGAAAAAGCATCTCAACTCTTCTCCTTGGCCACCCCAAATGCTGAGGCTGAGAAGCTAAATAATTGCCCTCCTAGCCTTTCTCACAGTTAGGAGTGGATACCAGACCTAATTTTACTGCACCAGAAGAAAACAGAATTGTGCTGGGAGCAGTTCTGGGTTTCTGATAAAAAGACATGGATTTGGCTGATGTGGCTCTGTCTCCTTTGTCTTGCTTTGCAATCATCCCTTGGGCGTTGTACTGGTTTCTTATCACTGCCAGAAAAAAACAAAAAATAAAAGCAAAAACAAAAATCCCATTTTAATGGCTGAAAACAACACAAATGTACTATCTTACAGTTCTGGAGGCCAGAAGTCCGAGCTGTATCTAAGTGGGCTCAAAAAATCAAGATGTAGACAGAACAGCGGATCCTTCTGGAAACTCCAGGGAGGATGTTTCCTTTCTTTTCTAGTGCGACCTCTAGAGGCTGCTGCATTCCTTAACTCATAGCCTTCTCTAGCTCCAAAGCCAGCAACGTTGACTTTTTTTCGCTTCCTCTTCCATTTATAAGGACCCTTGGGATTCTACTGGGCCCACCCAGATAATCCAGGATGAGCCCTCCCTCTTGGGATCAGTTTATTAGCAACCTTAATTCCCCCTTACCGTGTAAACCAACACAACAGATCCCAAGGCATAAGAAGTGGATCTCTTTGGGGACCATTATTCTGCAGACCACAGGCATGATGACCATATTGGCAGCTGAGCCAAAGCCTGCAACCACATACACTTCTTGTTACATGAGAAAAAAACAAACAAACCTGGAATTGTGATTTATTTTGTTGTTACCTGCAGCTTCCTACTTCCCGACTGGATATAAACTCAAATATTATGTTCCCAGCCAAGGGCTTATTCTTTTCAAAAGGCAAAATGAGGTGATTCTGAGATCTGCTAAATCTTAGAACATTCACCACTCAAGCCTGTTTTCCAGTAAGGCACAATAGAAATGTACTCCGAACAATTAAGAGATGAATAAGCAATTGCATACTTTATTAGGGAAGTTGCAACTGAGGAAAAGTGCTTATAATCACTGAAACTATCTAAAATTGTAGGATAAATAAATAAAAAAAAATGCAAGCCTGCAAATTACTAAGAAATAAAAAGAGGAAAACTAAGTAATTGAAGGTAATTATGGAAACAAAAGTAGAATACTCAATATGAGTATAACATGAAAGTCTTTTTTTCTAAAGAAGATTTTACTTTATTTATTTTTAAAAGGGAATTTTAAACTCCAGATTAGTATAATGCAAAATATGAAAGGGAAATAGCAAAGATAAGCATGTCATCAGTATTAGCTTCTTTGACCTCAATGAAAGGAAGTCAATAGTTATTGTTGGCATAATTGGGTAAAAAGAATTTTAATGTTTTAAGATAATCATGTAAGATTATCTTTAAAATAGGGTGTTAACCTCCTTATAAATCACAGATAAAAGCAAATCGATATAGTTTATTCCTCCAAAGGCAAATAGATAAAAGATAACAAGGAAACATTAAAATATGGGAAGTATAATTAAAGTGACAGATGTAAAACTAAGTACAATGTCTTAATAAGCATAATATTCTAGAACAATTTCTATGGTAATTCAGTAACATAAGTATAGTATGAAATTTCTTCATGTAGCAAGTAACAAAAAGGCTTACATTTTATATAATATACTTCAATAAATTGTCTCTTGCATTTCTAGAAATGCTTATATAAATGAGACAGTATTTGGGGGGACAGTTGACCCTTAAATTTCTCACATAAAAATGGGACCACCAGTGACAGTACAAAATAACACTGTTAAAATTAAATATATAATTTTGAAATATTTAAACATGGAGTTTAAATACTCATGCACATACACAAACAGGAACACACACACATATAATTGGAAGGAGCAAATTGCCACCTCCCTCCCTTCTACCCCCCCCTTTTCCCCATACCTTCACAACCCAAGGAGAAATGGGGAGGTGATGTTGACATATCTACAAAATTGATTGGGCTCTTTCAAGCAATACTTTCAAAGCTTCATCTGAGTGTTTGTGTAGCTCTAACAGCAATCATGAAAAGGGATAAAATTTAGAAATGAGCTCGCTTTTTATTTATTATTAACCCAAGGGAACATGTTGTGAAAGTGGGAGATGATTTTTAAAAAATCATGATCGTCACATTTAAATGCAACAAAAATGTAGGCTTATTTAGAGACTAATCACTTTAAAAGAAAACATGAGACTGTTTATTTCCACATTGGAAAACAGCATAAATTTCTTAACTGGATCACATTCACTCATTCCATTCAAAGTAGATTAATGAAGTAGAGATATTTGACAAACAGCGTAAGATGTTAATAAAACTAGTATAAATTACAGAAATGTCCCATGTTAACTCTCATTCCATTCCTTCTGACAACACCAATTCCCCCCTTTTTCCTTCCCACAAATCTTTTAATTGCCTAGAAGAAGCTTTTCTAATACTGCTCTGTTAAGTGTAATTACTAATTTCATTATGGGCAAGGTGGGCTTCACTAATTAGATAATTAGGTTCTTCCTCCTTGTAATTTTGTTTTGTACTATCCATGAGAATTAATGTTTGACCTTGTGAGCTGTGCTTTTTTCTGAATCACCACTACCTGTTGGATACTAGAAGAAAAAAAGTGGTGTACTTCTGACTCTCATTGGTTGAAGATGAAGAAAGAGAATGGGCCACCCTATATTATTCTGCTGGAGACCCCAGAGTAAAGTAAATATAATTCAGTATCTCCTCCAACAGAGATTTTAAATGTCAGATTAATTTATTGCAGCACGTGTAAACTAAAAATAATAGAAGAATGAGAGTAATGCTCCATTCTTGAAAAGAAAGTCAATACTTACTATGGCTCAAGCTCATCTTTCTACTTAGAGGGATTTTTCTCTCTTTTGTCATCTAGGTAACTCCTGTGCATTCTTAAAATCTCAGCTCAAAGTCCAGAAATAAATCTTCACATATTTGGTCAGTTGATTTTTGACAAGTGTGCCAAGACCATTGAATAGGGAAAGGACAGTCTTTTCAACAAATGATACTGGAAAAACTGGATATCTATGTGCAAACCACTGAAGCTGGATTCTTACCTTACACTTAACACAAAAACTAACTTGAAATGGGTCAAAGACCTAACCTGACTCTTAGAAAAGAGCATTGGGGAAAATCTTCATGACACTGGATTTGGCAATAGTTTCATGGACATGTCATCAAAAGCACAGGCACCAAAAAAAAAAAAGATATGGACTTAATCAAAATTAAGAACTTTTGTACATCAAAGAATACTATCAAGAAACCGAAAAGACAACCCACAGAAAGGGAGAAATTATTTGTAAATAATATATCTGATAAGTGAGTAATATCCAGAATATATATAAAATATAAATATAATATAAATAAAAATAAATATAATATAAAAATATAAATATAATACAAATATAAATATATACATATATATCAATATAAATATATATATAAAGAAAAAAAACTTCTAAAACTCAACCACAGAAACCAAACAACCTAAATGAAAAATGGGCAAAGAACTTGAATAGACATTTCTCCAAAGAAGACATACAAATGTCCATCAAGCACATGAAAAAATGCTCACCATCATTTGTGTCATTAGGGAAATGCAAATCAAAACCACAATGAGATACCACATGACACTTACTAGAATGGCTATAATTTTTTTTAAGAAATGGAAAATAGCAAATGTTAGTGAGGATGTTGAGAAATTGCAACTCCCATATACTCCTGGTAGGAATGCAAAATGGTGCAGCCACTGTAGAGAACAGTTTGATAGTTTTTTCAAAAGTTAAACATAAAATTACCATGTGACCCAGCAAACTCACTCCTAGGTAGGTATCCAAAAGAATTGAAAGCAGAGATTAGAACAGATATTTGTACACCCATGTTCATAGCAGCATTATTCATAATAGCCAAAAGTTGGGAACAACCCAAGTGTTCATCAACAGGAGAATGGATAAGCAAAATGTGGTATATACATACCATGGAATATTATTCAACCAGAAAGAGGAATGACATTTTGATATATGCTACAACATGGATGGACCTTGAAAACATTATGCTTAGTAAAATAAGCCAAATGTAGAAGGGAAAATAATGCATAATTCCAGTTTTATGAGGTACCTACAATAAGGAAATTCACAGAAATAGGAAATAGAACAGAGGCTGCCAGAGGCTGGAAGGGAGGGAGGGTTATTGTCTAGTAGAAAGAGTTTTTGTTGGGGAAGATGAAAATGTTTTGGGTATAGACAGTGGTTCGTTCACAGCATTGTGAACATATTTAATAACACTAAATTTTGGTTAAAATGATAAATATTAAATTATGTATATTTTACCAAAAGGAAAAGAATCTCAGCTCACAGATTGCTATTTGGGGAAAATTTCTGAAATACAGAAGACTGTGCTTTTTCTTTCATCGTATTTATCCTAGTTTGTAAATAAGCATTTATTTTGTGTTGTTTTTGAGGAATGTCTTTCTTTTCCCCCTGGACTGTGTGCTCCATAATGATTTCCATGTTAGGTTTGCTTACATATCTTCCAACAGTGTCCGGCCTATTGAAATAATTTGGTATAAAAGTTTTTATTGAATTAATTTTTCCAATATTAAGGAAACCAAAATACAATCTTGAGTTCCACACACATTGCAATGTCTAAGTCTTTCCCAGCCATGATGTTTATAGAGTTGACTAATTTTAATAGGTCATTTAAAAATATAATTTAGCAAATGTGGCATGACTAGGCCACACACAAACACAGACAGAGAAACAAATCTAATTATTCTATTGTTACATCACGTAATTATCCATGGTCAAATTATAGATTGCAGAAAGGATAATTATTTCTAATGGTCTCCAAGAGCCTTTATTTTTTTAAATTTGAATCTGGTAGAAATTGAGTGAGGTAGCTGATTAGAAAGGGCACAGCGACACGTTTTGATTTTAGATCACTCATTCTGAAGACTAATAATCATGGTAAGTAAACAAAGTTGCCTTTGAGGATCTACATATCTTGTAGTGGGCTTCGGATAAACTAGCAGAGTGGGTTAGTATTATGGACTTTAATATCTAATAATTTGCAATAACTTTTCATGCAATTGCTAATATGATAGTTTAAAGGGTGAACAAAATAAAAAGAGTGAGGTTTGCTCCTAGTTTTTTTCTTATTTGACTAGAAAGTTTAAGATTTTAGGATAGCTTCTTCGGGAATGCTTTAGATTCTGAATACCCAGAAGAATATTGACAAATTTTTATTCTGTAAGCATTTTTATAATGCAATTCTTCTTCCAAAGGAGGATTGACTACCCCCTTATTATTTTTGCTGAGTATTGTATTCATATGTAAATTTGGGTCTGGGGGCTTGAGCAGCATCAAATTGCTTTACATAATAAAGGGTTGAGTGTGTAGGGGCTTGCTTTTTTTTTTTTTTTAAATAGCAATGAGATGAAAATTTTAGGATATCAAAGGGGGAAAACAGCCATCAAAGGAGACCACGATTTCTTGTCAATAAATTGAACCGGTGAAAAGAGAAGCAGCTGTTAGCTACACTACTTCAGGTCTTCTGTGTCATCAGTGATTCTGGTGTGGGGTGAGGGTAATGACAGGGACGTTAGTGGTGGTCTCAGGGCTGGATTCCCCAGGCTCTTATTTTACCAGAAAAGACAGGGTATATCATGGTCCTGGTGTTACTTCCCTGGGACAGAACCATTATGTTTGCTTCTCTGGGAAAATCTACCAACAATTCCTTTTGTCTTATTTGAGATATTAAAGGGTAACTCTCTAATCTACTAATGAAGCAAAAGTGTAAATGAACAAGATTATTAAAGAAGGCATTGGTTCAGCATGACATGTATCTTTAAGGAAAGGATGCGATGGCTGAGCTACCTTTCTTTATATCATGGTCATAATCTCTTCGTACCTCTGTTCTTTTTCCCTAACGTAAAAAAGCACCATGTGGAGGGCCACTTGGAGATTTTCATGTGGAATCTGAGATAGAAGGAGGAACTGGAGAACTAGAAAAAAGACACAGCAAAGCTGGAGGGAGAGAATGGGGCGGGGGTCTCTGTGTCTAGGTTCCCCCAGGGTTTGCAGTGAGAGCTAACCTGTGTCACATCCAGGTCAAGAAGCTTAACAGACAGGTGTGCTTTATCTGTGTTTTCTTTTCTTTTTATTGACTTGATAAAGAAAAGTAGAAGTGTCATAGGAAAAGAAAAGAGGGTCCTTAGCTTCACATAGGAAATAATTCAAACCTGAGCCGATGTAGAGTTTAAAGTGAAAATAAGTTTATTTAGCAGAGAGTAAGTAAGAAAACAAAGGCCACTCCATAGATGGAGTGGCAGTTTCTAATCGCAAATAATATAGGGAGGCGGCATGAGGACTCTTTTAGACAACCCCAAAACACCATCCTCATTGGAACCATGAGGACAGAAAAACTTGGCTACAGATGGGTTCCTTTCTTAATTGCATATTGGAAGGAATGAAAAGAAACCAAATGAAACTGATAAACTATAATAAAATAAAAGAGATTACTCAGAAAAAGGGTAAAAACCTGGTGATCTATCTTAGCCAGCTCTCTGAGGCTCTTAAAAAAACATATTGCAATGCAGACTCCACACACCAGAGGGACAAATATTATTAGGGACCCATTTCATCTCCTTGATTTAAAGAAAAAATTAAAAAAGTCTGCTCCTGTGAACCGGGCATGGCCTTCACTATCTATAATAATGGAGATAGAGTGGAAAAAGCAGGAAAAAAAACCCCCAAAAAATGATGAACTAGTCCTCATGCTCCTTCCCTATGTTAGAAGGATCTTGGAAGTTACATTTTTAAAAGGGCAGATGACAAAAACAACTCTTCAGTCTCTGAATGACTCCTGGAGACCTGATTTCCATCAACCAGGAACACCCAGCCCGGACTTTACATGAGCAAGAAGTCAACTTCCACCATGGTTGTGCCATTAAGAAGTTTAGAGCTTGCTTGTTACAGCTGCTAATATTACCCTAACTAATATACTCTGCCGGTGCTTGGAGAAAACAGATATCGTTCATGTGTAACCAGGGCCAAAGTATCAGAGGAAGTGGGTATTATGAGTGATTTAAGTGGGACCCACTTGAAACCTCAAACGTTAGCCACTATCCCAGGGCTTCTCCCGTTATACTTCAGAGAAGGGAGGAAGGAAAAGCATTAAACGACACAAAATATGGCTGCCTCAGTCTTTGCTTCTGTAGTGGGTCATGAGGTCTCAATCAATAGTCATTGCACCCTTCTTCCACCTCCCATTCCACTTTCCTTCTACTCTAGCAGCACCTTAGCAAGACAGAGTTGTTTTGTGATAGGATGAATGACAACTTTACTCCCAGAGGGTCTGAGTCTGTGGGGTGCTGGCCTCATGGGGTTGCTGCTGTTTTCATCATCTAGGGATACTGGATAGAGGAACCCTCAGAGGCACCCCAGAGAACGCTCTGGGTTCCAGGTAGAGTCCTGCTCGTCACCATTTTGCAACAGGCACCAAATTTCCCTTTGGTCCTGGGGATCATTTGCTCAAGCTATTGGGTTGTCAGAAAAGCCATGACGCAATTTTGCAACGAGAAATATAGAAAAATACGTCATGACTTTTCCGACAACCCAATAGTATAGTGACCACTTTATAAAAATGTGTCAGAAATATTTTCCCATTATCGTTTAACTTTTCCCTTCATGCTTTCCATCTCTCTCTGTGTGTGTGTGTGTGTGTGTGTGTGTGTGTGTTTGGGATCTATATTTTCCCAGCTTTTCTCCTGAAATTTTTATTGTAGCAATAATTTTTTAACTTCCAGGACCTCTGTCTTATTCTTTTTGTCTTGTTTTGTTTTTACTTTATTCTTGTCTTAATCAATGGATACAATAGATCCTCAAACTTTTCTGAAAAGAAAAAAAAAAAATAGAGACTTAGAATTGAATGAAGGTCCTTGTCTTTTTCCTGACTCTCTGTTTCCTCTGGAGCCAATATTCTGTTTTATGACCGTGATCTTTTTCTTTTATGTTGCTACATAAGTAAGAGTAGTTCATTAATGATACCTGTTAGAACAAACACCTCCACCCATTCTTGTGGCTTAACCCAATACGAGTTGTTTTATTTTGTTTTCTTTTTACGTAAAGGCCGATGTGTATCTTTGTGGTCAAGAAGCTCGCCTGGGCAGCTTTTCTCTGAGAGGTGACTCACAGATCCAGGACACCACTACCCAAGGCTTCTCCCTTTGTCACAAACGGTAAGCAATAGGAGGACCACATGTTGGAGACTGTTTTGGGCCAAGTCTGGAAGTGACATGTGTTTCTACTCACATTCCACTATCCAGAGCTAGTCATCAGGCCCCATCTATTAATATTGGGCTGTCAGAAAAGTCAGGACGTATTTTTTTCTATGTTTTTCATTGCAAAAATGCGTCATGGCTTTTTCGACAACCCAATAGATGCAAGGGAACTGGGAAATACACTTTTCTTGTACTCCTAAGAGGGTGATAAAAATGGTGTGATAAATCTATGGCCTTGTCTTGGCCACAGCTGTTTTTTTATTTTATTTTAAATATCTGCTGACATTTGGTCATCCAATGGTATTTATATAAAAAAAATGTTGATTATTAATTACCTGTAACTGACAACATTGCCTCTGATAGCAGCGGCCTCTTCTCTGCACAAGAAGATTGACTCAGGGTCCCTGTTTGTGGGTGTGGTGTGTGGATGGGCAGGCTTTCTGCTCAGATAAGCGAGCTGGCAACCTCTCCTCTGGAAGCCATTGACCCTCTTAGGTTAACAGTTTGGGTCCTTGGGAAGGTGTTTTGCCAGCTTCACGTTATAGGCATTTTCCTTAAACGTATTCAGATGTGTGGGGGGTCAGAAAGGAGGCTCTGACTCGGCAGCCGTTCAACATGTAGTTTTTCATCCCAGTCTTGTGTTAAGTTCTTTGTCACGGTGACTACATCCCTGTGGACCTGGGGGACTCTGTAAAATGACACTGCCTCACCTTTCTCCCCTACCTACACTGAATTATGTCTGTCTCCACTCTGATTTATATATCACTTCAGCCAGAGCCACCATGGATCTTTCAGAAACTCATAAAACCTTGTTTTGCTATAGATTTTCTCTGTATCATTAAATAATCTTAAACAAACTTTGAAATATGAAAAATATTCCATTTTGTAGTATACCAACTAACTGCTTGAACATGTAGCTTATTTCAGTATTGTTTGTGGCAATTATAAATAAGTCTGCAACGCACGTTCTTGGACCCGGGATGTTAAATGTCTGATGATTTTCTTAGATCAAATTCCTTGCAGTGGAATTGCTGACTTGAAGGCTATTTGCTTTTTTATGACTTCATATACGTCCAGCAAATTGCCCTCTAGAAATATCATGCTGTCTTATAAGCCCATCAGCAGTAGGTATTATCATTAAAAATAGTTTTACTAATAATATATTTATGCCAGTAGCACTTGCTAGCTGGGCACCTTTGTTTCCTCAACTGTGAAATACGGTCTAGGTATTGAAGTCTTGTAAAGATTAAACATGTACTTCATACATGCCTATCACAAACTAAAACTAGGGGTAAATTTTGTTTTAAAAATGATAAATTATTTAAAAGGTAAAAGAACCCACTGTTGGTCTCTCAGGGTCCATTGCACATGTTTTGGGGATTAAATGAGATAATCTATGTAAAAGTACACAGAAGTGTAATAGACAAGTGTTAAGTGTCATTGTTCTTTCTCCTTTTAATCCGAGCCTCTTGAATGCAAGGGTATTCTAAATCCGAAGCCCTAGCTGGGACACAGGGAAAGCGCGTGATCATGTGGCCAGCATCTGAGCTTGGAGGGAAGGGGCAGGACTGACCCATTACCAAGGAAGATCAAACAGATCCACAAAGGATTGACCTCAGGGAATTTACTTCCCCTTGGCCAAGCATTCCGTTTTCCTTTTGATTACAGATTTATCTGAGCATCTGTGTGTGAGCAGTTTATTTGTAAGACTGCTGTCATCCCCCTGGACACCATCCCTGTGGCTGAGTGATTTTCTGCTCACCCCCACTCTCGCCGAGTGTTTATATGAATTTGACCCAGGTTACAGAGAGGACACATTTCTGGTTCGCTCAAGAGCTCTGGGGGTTTTGATAACAAGTTGGCAGGAAGGAAGGGATAGAGTTTTGAAAAAGAATGAAGCAAAAAGAACTCGCATTAATGCATTGTGAATATGTAGAGGGATAAACCTGGCTATGGAAAGGTGAATATAAAATTATTGGAAAGTTAGGTCTAGAAATTATAGAAAAAAAGAAAACTTGGGTTGAACAGGTGGAATAATTGTCCAGATGTGCCTCTGCCTTGAACTTTTCTGTACAGTTAGGATCTTTGGGATGAAATATTGGCTACAGAAAGCATTTTCCATTAAAAACCTTATTTTCTTCTTTCTTTTTTCTTCCTTTTCCCTCGGCTTTTCCCGTCCTGGAGTGCTCCCTAGTCAGTGAAATGCAGCCATTGTTTTCCATCACGTTCAGCTCTAAAATACATTTGATTGTCACCAGACCCATCACACAGTTCTTGCATCCTGCTTTGTTATCCCCGCCTGTGCCCTGAAATCAACTCTCAGCACTTTCCATGTGCTGCCTTATGAAGTAAATACATGAGGCAGGCCAGTCTCAAGAAAACAAGGACGTCCTTCCTGAGTATATCTCAATTAGGCTATACATTCTTCTGCTGGTAAGAGATGTTAAATAGTCACAGCCGAAACAAACAAAACAATGTTTTTCCGTGAACATAAAAGAAACCCAGAGTGAGGCAGTCTAGAGCTGGTAAAAAGGCTTCAGGGTAGGTTTGGGCAAGATAGAGGTTTATTTCTCTTTCACATAAAAGCCTGAATATAAGTAGCTCAGGACAGTTGTAGAAGTTGCATAATTACTAGGACCCGGAACAACTTCCTCCCTCCCTCCCTTCCATCCTTCCTTCCTTCTTTCCTTCTCCTTTTTCTCGCCTATTCCTTTCTATCTATATGTGGCACACTCCAGCTGCATTTTATCTAGTTGTGCATATCTCAGAGATTACCAACTTATTTATCTATATTTAGCACATCTTATGAATGCCACTTGCATCTACACTTAGCTTCTTTACCCTCTATTTGCTTTCTTGTCTCTCTGAGTCTAACCTTCTCATGTTCAGATATGAAACAGATTAATGTCAGGTATGTTGTCTATATAAGTAATATGGCATATGCATGTGACAAATATCTTTTGATTCTTTCTCTCTTGGCTTTCCATTTCATCAAAAGTTTTGAAGTCTAGACCAGTTGTCCTGTTATCAGCTTTTTTCTCTAGTCTTTATCTTCTCATTCTATACTCTCCTTGGACATGGGACATTGTCAAGAAGAAATACGGGTGTTCACCTGACCTAGACAAACCTCTGCTGTTAGTGAAAATACCACAACAGGGGCTTCTTCTGTTTTTTTTCTTTCCTAAGGATAGTCTCATTAAGCCTGTAGGCTGTGGCCACACCTCGGGCTTTTATGAAACACGTAGCAGCCAACTCTTTCTCGGTGTGTGTTTTCTACATGGTGACACGGCCTTCTACTGTGGATCTTGACTCAGCTATGTCACCAAGGACCTGAGGGATGGCTTCAAGGAGAACTGGAGGAGGGAGACCTTACAACTGGTGTCTTGTTGATGACCTTTCTCACCCATTAGGGGAGCTTGCCTCACCTTAACTCTGCTCACCGTTCCAAATCTTTAGGAAAGGATGGAGCATTATTACTTCTCCAAGACCATACCCTCGCGAGGCAGGAACCCCTAGGTTACTCCAATTGTTCTTTATTTGGCTTTCATCAAGCATTGGGTCATATTAAGTGTAATATTTATGGGTAGAGAGATATATTTAAATATACTTCAAATGTAAATACTTTCATTAGTAAGGCTTCACAGATACTTAGATACTATGCTTTTTTTTTTTTTTTACCACTGTGATCAAATGAGGTAATGATATCTTTAGGAGACCTAGTTTAGCTTAAGAAACAAAGGAGGAGTAAGTTCTTTATCAAAATGCATATCCCTAGGCCTTATTTGGGCCCTGAATGTATATCTTTAACTGACTTCTAACAGCATCTCATGCTTAATTCAATCAACTGGTTTTCCTTGGACAACGTTCCTAGAAACCTTGTTTTTTCTCATTGGTGTAACCCTGACCACGTGCTTTTTTTCTAGCTCCTAAATTCTACAGAAGCACATCGTGGGTGTCTTCTGCCTAGGGTGTGTGTGTGTGTGTGTGTGTGTGTGTGTGTGTGTGTGTGTGTGTGTATTTGCTTGTCTTGTTTTGTTATAACAACTCCTCAAACAATTTGTTTCTCTGACTATGCTCTTGGAATCTTATTTTATTTCTAGAATCATAGAATCTAGAATCATTCAAAGAATAGGCCTGTGTTCACTTACCTTTAACAATGAATTTCATTTAAAAAGATATGATTAGTCATTAAGTCCACTCTTCCATCCACTGGTTGCTGACTCCACGTTCTGGAACATTCTGAGTGCATTTACCTGATCATTCTAGCGCTGGGAGCCATGTTGTCTATAACAACGTCTGGTAATGGTAAATACTCAATGTTTATTCTTATTTTTAACATTATTTTTGTACTTTGGTTCAACTTACTTTACTTTGGATTTATTTCTCTTTTCATATTCCTTGATCCCTTCACAATTCTTCCCTTTGACCATATTGGTCTTTGCTTACAGGCCCTTAGTTCATTGAGCCATTTGGGAATCCTGCAATTCCCCATTTCTGTGAAATTCCCACTGTGTTTCAGTATTTGAGATTCTTAAGACTAGAAATGTACACGCTAGCAGAAAACCCCATTTTGATTTTCCTTTGGCTGTTCAACACTCTGGTGAAGAGGAAAATAATAATAAAAAAACATTTCATCTCTTGCCTCCGATCCTAGCTTGTTCCTGTTTCTCTATCCATGGGGGAAGTAACACCAACCATTTTCCCTGATATGACACACCATCATTAAGAGCTTTGGAGCCAGACCGCTTGGGTTGGTCTCTTGGCTCAACTAACTACTTACTAATCTTGTGACCGTGGGCAGAATTCTCTCACCCATCTGTGCTTTCTTATCTGTGGAGCGGTGGTGATACTAACAGCCTCTGCAGCCTAGGGTCCCTGTCAGGATGAAGTCGTTAAAGATTCCTACACTCAGAACAGTGCCTGAGGAAGAGTCAGCACTGATAGACATTAGGGGAACCGCCATGGTCTGCATAGCAGCTGTGAGCATCCCCACTGTTCTCGGTCTGTGATGAGACGTAATGGAGTGGAGTACATTAAACACATGAGCCTCGTAGTCAGTCCACATCTGATGGAACCCAGATGTCGCCTGTGTTGTGTGACCTTGGGCAAGTGATTTAGTCTCTCCAAGACCCAGTGCCCTCATTTATTAAATGGGATGAATACTCACCACTTCTCAGGGTTACACAGCTTCACTTTAGCGATGACAATAAATGAAAACAATTAGCGCGCACCTGAACATGAGTCCTCATACTATGTTATCGGTTAAGAAAAAGAAATTGCCCATTCCTTATATCTCTTGAGTCCACTAATTTTTAAACTCGTTTTGGGAATTCCTTTGTCACTGATTTTCAATTTGCGTATGAAGTTTATTGGTTTTTTTTTGGGGGGGGTGGGGTTTTCCATGAGACAGTTTCTTTAGCAACTGTTTACTTCCCTGGAACTTTTCCAAACTGCTGCTGTCTCAACTCCCTTTACGTATAATAAGAGAGAACTCAATTATAATCTAGCACATAACTTTTAACAGAGCACAACTAGATTTTAAACGAAGATATAAATGAAGCTTTCTCATCTCCTCACTGCTGTTAGTAATATAATCAAGCATTGACATACCTGACAGGTCAAATAATTGTTGCTCTTGATATGACTCATTACCAAGCTTACATTCGGAATCTTAGGGTGTGTGTGTGAGAGAAAGCGTGTGTGTGTGTGTGTGTGTGTGTGTGTGTGTGTGTGTGTGAGCGTGCATGTCCATTGGCCTCTCCCCTCTTGAACTTGATTTTGCCTCTTTGAGGCACCTTGCTCTGGGCATGACTGCAACCGGACACCCCAGTTCTCATTTGGACTTTCCCCTGAATGGCTCTCCTTTTTGTTACCTGCCCAAACGTTTCCATTCTCCCAATTAACCACACCCAGAGCTCAGAGCTCCACCCTGTCTTTCACCCTGGCGGTTGTGACTTGGCCCTTATTAGCCATCCTGTTGGTAGCGCCCAGTCGTATCCCTGTCGTTGTTGACATCGTGCCGTTCGTGTCTGCTCTGTTGTAAATCCTGTTTTCTTTTTTTTTTTGTGGAGGGCAGTGTCACCAGCCCTCACACGTGGGATCCAAACCGGGGCCCTCTGGCATCCCAAGCCAGTTCTCAACCATCACACCACTCGGCCGGCCCCCTGTTTTCTTTTTTTCTCAACTTTTTTCTAGCGTCCTTGCCCTATCTAGCTCTCCTCTGTCCACGCTGCTCCTCCCATTCTTTGCTTCCACTGAGGACTCTCCAAAACCAACACCACAGAAGGGGCCGTGGTGGGCGGCGGTGGGACTGGCTGTATTTGGGGCCATTTCCACTGCTCTTCTTCTGCTCGTCATTATTTGAAGTCCTTGCCTTTCATGTCCACAGCCCTCCTGAAATCTATAACGTAGCATCCTCTGCTGACCCATTTTCACATCCTAAGATGACTCAGTAACTGATTTATGTTTTCTTCTCTAGTCTACCCCCCGTCTGGCATTCATTTATGGGCTCAGGCCATCTATTGAGTAACCCCTGAAGAGCCTAGATCTTGTACCGCTTGGGCCAAACACCGAATGCCTTTGCCTTACAAGACAGCTCTTTCTCCCCATCTTTTCTGTCAGCATTGCCAACCCTCATATTCTCTCTTCCTCTTTCATTCACTCGTACCATGCCTTCTGTTTCTTTCTCCTGTTCATCCCTCACTGGACATCCCGACTTTCTGTCAGCCTGAACTGCTTTGCACCTTCCTTGATGCTGTTCTCAAAA
>NW_017732466.1:66331-67356 GCF_001890085.2 Hipposideros armiger | reverse complement strand
CTTTTTTCTTGATTCCTTTGGGTTTGTTTTTAATACTTTACCTTTGTATTCATTAACAGCTTGTCCTGCATTTTCTAATCTGCCATATGTCTCATCCAGTGTTTTGTGGGTTTCTTTCCTTTTCTTATTTTTTTTAATCTCAGAAATTGTTGTTTTCCTTTCTAGAAATTTGTTTTGGAGCTTTCAAAAAATATCTTCTATGTCTGTACTTAACATGTTTGATCTTTCCTCTAGCTTCTTGAGCTTATGGGGTACAGCTATATGACAACCATTTCAATGTCTCTGTCTTCTAGTTCTCTATCTGTGTCAGTTCTGGATTAGTTTTGATTGATTCATTTTTCTCCTTATTATGACTTGTATTTTCTCTGCTTCTTTGCATGCCTGGTAATTGTTTTTATTGCATTCTATACCTTGAGTTTTACTTTTGTGGTGGAATTTTTATACTCCTATGCATACGTATTCTTGGGCTCTGTTTTACAATACAGTTGAGTTACTTGGAAACAATCTGATCCTTCTTGTTTGGCTTTCAATATTTGTCAGGTGGAACAGTAGCATTTATGCTACTAAACAGTAGCATTTAGTCTAGGGATAATTACTCTCCACTCCTCAGTCCAAACACTTCTGACTTCTCTATCCAATGCCCCACTAATTATAAGATTTTCTAGTCTAGCTGGGGAAAATATGCACTGTTCCTGCCCCTACATCAAATTTAGTGACTGTTTGCTGTAATCATTTTGGCTGGTATTTCCCCAAAGATAGTTCTCTCATGTCCAAGTCCTGATCAGTACTCTGTTAAAGACCTGAAAATCTCTGACACTCTGTCTTTGGGCAGCTCTCACCTCTCCCACACTCTGCCCTGTGAACTTGACCTGCTTTATTTTCTCTGGACTTTCAGCTCTGTCTGCTCAACTACAGAAGTTTGCTGGTCTCCCTCTGGGTCTCCCCTCTGTCTGCCATAGCCTGGAAATTCTCACAAGGGAGCAAGCTTGGGCAATTATAAAGCTCACCTCAGTGTCTAATGCATT
>NW_017732466.1:62391-64673 GCF_001890085.2 Hipposideros armiger | reverse complement strand
ATTTGCTTCTCATCTCTTATGGATCACAATCTTGCACTATTGTCCAACATCAAAACACAATTGTTGCATTTAAATTATCCAGTTTCCAAGTTGTTTATGGTTTGGAGGATATAAATGGGTCCAATTGTGGCCCCCTCAAAAAAGATATGTTGAAGTCTTAATCCTCTGCATCTCAGAATGTGACCTAATTTGGAAATAGGGATATGTATGTGCATTCATTGCTGCATTACTAGTAATAGCCAAGATATGGAAGCAACCTAGGTGCACATCAATAGATCAATGGATAAGGAAGACGTAGTACATATATACCATTGGAATGTTATTCAGCAATAAAAAAGTATGAAATCTTGTCATTTGTGACAACATGAATGGACCTAGAGGGTATTATGCTAAGGAAAATAAGCCAGAAAGAGAAAGACAAATACCGTATGATTTCACTTACATATGGGATCTAAAAAAACAAAACAGGTGAATATACAAAACAAAATAGAAATGGACCCATAGATATAGAAGAACAAGCTAATGGTTGCTAAAGGGGAGAAGGGTGAGGGGATGGGTAAAAAACAGGCTAAAAAAATAAATTAAAAACCATTTTTTTAAAAAAAGAAACTAAACCAGAAGAAAACAAATGACATATTTGATCTCTTATAGTTAGATAAGAAAGACTAAAACTTTTAAAATATTTCTCTCATGTTGGTATAAAGTATAGTTGAGCTTGATTAAAAATACTTCTTCAAGTATGTTCTAGAATCATCAGAGTCTATTCTCATAACTACGTACCTTTTCTGGGGGAAAATGAGACTCGTTAAGAGTAATTATTTTCAATGTAAAAACACTTCATGTGCCTGTTCATGTTGGGTACTTCCTAATGGAAGACGATTAGACTTGAATCTCATCTGTGAGATTATAATAACGTCTAGGCAACCCAAAACAGCAGAAAGCCATAGTTTGTAAATGCAAGGTTAAATATGGGAAATTGGTGCATCTCTCTACATTATGTGTTCACTCAGATGCCAAAATATTGCCTCAAGTTTTTTGTTTAAGCGTCAAGAAACAAGAGTACAGTGTTTTCTGCTGTTGATGTTTTGTTTTTCTGGGATAACATTATGAGTCATTTGGGCAGTAGAATGAGAAAGAATTTTTCAAAAAAAAAAAAAAGAAAAAAGATTTCCCAGAAACCTTCAGTGTTTGTTTCATTGACTACATATTATTTCATTCTAGGGATGTAGCACAATTTAACTAGTCCTGGGGGCTAGATTTTGTGGGGCTATTATGGTACCAACTTGGGGAATAAAAAACATCTTAAAAGAAGAAATGATCTAATGGCTGATGCTGACTTTAGTGTTTGTCAGACCACTTAGGTTTCTAATAAACAAATTAAACAAACATACAAACAAACAAACAACAAAGTGTCAAGGCATTGTGGGAGAGGGTACTTGGTCTTGGGTCATTGTTTACCTTTTTTTTCAGAATTCTCATTTGTGCTGGTTTTCAGCATCTGTCCCCACTAATATGTGCTGCCTCCATGGTGTGTCTGTCTGTCCCTCAGTCCCTGTTGATTCTTTCAGGATGCTGTGTCCTCCACATCTCCACCAGGGGGCCTCCTCAGGCCGATGGCATCTCTCAGTTCATCCCTTTCCATGTAATGAGTACATGGCTACTCCTGATCTATCCTCTGTTCCTTAGAGATTCTTGAAGACTACCTTGGGTCCCCTTGTCAAGCTAACACATCCTAGAGCCATGTATTAGCTTTCCATCGCCACTATAATAAATTACTACAAATGTAGCAGCATAAAACAACGCACATGTATTACCTTTTAGTTCTATAATTCAGAAGTTTGACCCAGGTTTCACTGAGCTAAAATTAAGGTGCCAGTTGAGCTGTATTCCTTTCTGGAGTTTCTAGGAAAGAATCCATTTTCTTACCTTTTGTGACTTCTAGAGTCCATCTGCGTCTTTGGCTCACGGTCCCCTTTCATCTTCAAAGCCAGTCACACAGCATCTCTCTGCCTCTGCTTCCACTGCCACACCTCTTTCTCTGACCCTCTCCTGCTTGCTTTCCTCGTCCATGTTTAAGGACTCTTGTGACCCCATTGGGCCCACCTAGATAATCTCCCTATTTTTAAACTCAATTGATTAGAAACTTTAATTCCATCTTCAACCTCATTCCCCTTTGTCATGTAATCCAACACATGCACAGCTTCCCAGGATTCGGACATCAACACTTTGGGGGTGGGGTGCATTTTTCTGCTTCCCACAGGCCGTTTCTACTTCCTGATCTC
>NW_017732466.1:60025-62352 GCF_001890085.2 Hipposideros armiger | reverse complement strand
GCTCACACACGTTATATGACTACATCTACCTAAAAAAATATAAACACTGCAAATATAACAAATGCTCTCTTAATAGTTCTCTCACCTGCTTTATTTCTCAGAAATAACCATTATTATCAATCCAGTGTGCATTTTTTCAGCCCTTTTTCTTTCTCTGTTTTTGCATTCCTTCCTAAAATAAGCTACTTTGGAATGGATGGCAGGCACGCAATTACTACTGGCTGAATAAATGAATGTGTGTGTGTGTGTGTGTGTGTGTGTGTGTGTGTGTGTGTACACAAACTGCTTTGCATATGCATTTTGATATAAATCATATTGCTTTATACATATTATTTGGCAGCTTGCTTTTTTTTTTACTTAATAGCATATCTTGGGACTATTTTTCAAGGTACCACCTATTGCTCTATTTCATTCAACAGTACTGCTGCATGGTATTTTATGTTTATGGATATTTATTTGTCCATTCCTTACTGGTGGATATTTACATATTTCCTATAGTTGCCATTTGCAAACAATGCTATAACATAAATCCTGGCAAAATTTTCTGCCTCCATATACATGTATTTCTATGGAATTGTTCCTTTGAAGGAAATTGTTGACTACAATGCCATGTGCATTTTTAATAAATGTGGCCAAATTACCCTCCATAAAGATTGTAGCTGTTCACTTTGTAGCTGGGGGGAGAATATATATTTCCCCACATGCTTACCAACGTCAGATGTTATAGATTCCTTTCATTTTGCTGATCGGATGGGTGAAATGGTGTTTGTTTCTGAAAATATTCGTATTTCACTGATCATTAGATTAATCATCTTTCGGTATGTTTGTTTTGGCCTTTCTTCATTGCGAGTCTGACCTTTATACGTTTTTTTTTTATTCTTTTTCTCCTGTTTCAGAGGAAGAAATTTCCCTTTGTTGGTGTCCAGGAATAAATTCCTCATGCTTCCTTCTTCCTCAGTTGTCTTCGCTGTTTAACATCCCCAGTTTTCCTGTTTTCACAGATTTTTTTCCTCTTGGCTTTCAAGCATCAGCAGATTGCAGTCATGTTGGGATAAAAGACTTTACTCAACTCTGCTGTTCCCTTGAACTCCTGCCTTGTCCTTGTGACTCCCGTACTTGTCAAATGAGTGCTCCACGTCTGCTGCTCTCACCGCCTCCAATCACTGATACTACTAGTGGTTTTCCTCAGTCCTAATTTCACCGACCTCTTTATGACCCTTTAAATCCTGTTGCCATTTCTTTTCAGTCACAGACTTCTCTGAACTCCCAGGGGCCACCCCATTTCTCTTCTTATCTCTAGGACTACCTTTTTTCTTCAAGTTTTTTTTCTTCCTTTGCCAAAAAGTGTGGATTTTCAGCAATTCCTATTTTTAGACCTTTGTTATTTACCTTCCCTATGACTTTGGTGATCTCATCCATTCCAAATGTTTCAACTATTATCTTTATCGGAAAGACTCCCAAATTAGTATTCTAGTCCTGATGTCTCATTACAAATCTGATTTTTTTACTTTACTTTTTCCCATTGAATTGGACCACTGTAACTTCAGAAACAGAGTATATGAAATTATGCTTATTATCGCCCTTTGTCCCAAACTAATTCTTAAAATTTTACCAATTTTTGTAGGTAACAAAAGGGAGAAAACCTTATTTTCTAAGTAGCAGAATTCTCCCTAGATAGAGACTTATTTTGTCTACAAAATACTTTGATGAGTCACTTTTGGTGAAGGGGGATAGGTGAGAGGGTGAGATCAGAAAGAATCAAACTTATATACTAAGAGATGGTGGTGAACTTGCTTTCCAGGTGGGGCTGATCTGCTGTCGCACTTTTGTTTTGCTGGATATTCTCTTCAAGAGCTGAATTGTCTAGGACAATAATGAGGATGGGAGTGGCTGCAGAAAGAAAGAGGAGGAAAAATGTAGCTGGCATTCAGAGTGGAAATTTGGCAAAATACCAGGCATGGTTAAGAAGGATTTTATGAAGCTTTTCACTTGGTATAGAATTATAGATTGACACTATTTTCCTTTCAGTACCCTAAAGATATTCCTTCACTGTCTTTGTACTTGCACTGTTTTTATAAAAAAACCCACCTTTTATCTTCCTTATCTTGTTCCATTGTACAAGACATGTCTTTATTCCCTGCTGCTTTTAGGATCTTCTCTCTAACAATAGTTTTGAGTGTGTTTGTATATTTCTTGTGCTTGGATTTTGTCAAAGCTTCTTGGATCTCTTGGAAATTTTTCAGTCATGATTTCTTCTAGTTTTTTTCTTTCTTCTCATCTCTCTCTTCTTCCTGTGGGACTTCAACAAATACATTAGGCCATTTGAT
>NW_017732466.1:42938-55564 GCF_001890085.2 Hipposideros armiger | reverse complement strand
AGCCAGGCAGAGGGTTGAGGTCAGGGAAATTCAGGGACATCTCCTTGGCTGACTCACCTCTCTTTCCATCAGCCCAGGTAATTTTTAACTCTTCTGTAGAAGAAAAATGTAGACCCTGTAAGTGTCTTCCAAATCTACTGTGTAGGGATAGATTTCAGTTTTAAAGTTAAAAAGAGAAGGTTAAATTAAAATTAAAAATCTACTGCGATTCTCTTCATGTATAAAGCTTTATCCCATTGGTAGTGATTCATTAAAAATCTAATGAGGAGAGAGAAACCCAACATGGTAACAGAAGAATTTGAGGGAAAGCTTGCCAGCAAGATGGGCACTCACCTGAGAAAGTGCCCAGGAGAAGGGCAAGGAGAGAGCAGAGGATGGTTCTAACCCGCTTTCAGCGCCGCTTGTCTGCTGACATCGCCTCCTCTGGCCAGAGATATGGCAGGGCTCGTTTCTCTTGGAGATCAGCTGCCACAGACTAGAGGGATCATATCCTTGCCCACATTTCAATGTATGAATGACTCGGATGTATTAAATGAATAAGAATATTACAGATGGGGACAGAGAATGAGGAGATATTTTTCTCAGGCATCAGCCATATGGAAGGGGCTCCGAGCTACTGAGTGGTGACAGTGACTAGGGAGTCAGGAGCCAGCTGGCTACTCTGATCTGACTGACATGTCTCTTCACCCTCCACTCTGCTCTGCCATCGCTAGGCAGGGAGATTGCATTGGACTCTCTGCTTGGTGATGACTCCAAGCCAAAGCAGCTGATGAGTTCCACTGGCTCTCCTGGGCTATGCAGGACCCACACAGCCCTTGCTAGGGTGACAGTCTGCCAGCCTAATGGAAGCATGATGTGCTTGCATCAAGAGCAAGACCATTTCGCTCCTCCTTGTATCTGCTGCCACCTTCTGTCGGCTCTCCCTCCACCTGCATCCCCACTCAGGGCTAGCTCAGTAAAAATTCCAGGAGCAAAGACCAAGGAGGAGAGAAAGGGAAAGAAAAGGACGTAAGGGGCTGTGTGTGTGTGCACGTGGATATGCACCTATCCTGGGCTCACTCCCGCCAACCCTGCCATGCGTAGGTATTATATTAAGTCCTACCAGCAGATGTATAAACACCAAGCTTGAAGAACTGTAAAATGCCACTGGCTTCTTTAGTTGGCCATAGTTATTTTTCATCATGTTCTAAATGGTCACAAAACGCACTTTACTGTTCCCCCTTGATTGGTCATCCTTTAAGTAAATATTATAAGAGGATTCATTAAATTCGGAAAGGATAAAAAAAAAACCCACCCCAAATCAGTCTCCCACAGTCGAGTGCATTCAAATGCAAACAAAAAAAATGGGCTGCCGCTGAAATTCTATTAGAAGTAAGAACCCCAGCATTAACTTTGAATTGTGTCACCGTGGCCTCGACAACAATAACAAACGTTTCAACACTAGACTCTGGTGAAACGGAAGTGTGGCACCAGTGCCCTGATTCGCTTCAGGCTCCTCCTCCCTGTTAGGCCACGGCTGTGGCTGCCTTGCCTGGGCTCTTACCTTAAACCACTCCAGCACATCCAACCCAAACTGAGCAATCGAGTTGAAAATGAACCCTCAGAGGACAGAGCATGGCAAAGGCAGAGAGAAGGGGAGGCCCCAAGGGACACGCTGGCTGTCTTCCAGGCACCTTATGCTCCTATGTCTCATTTCAGCAGAATGAGGTTAGGCCAGCTGCTCAGCACGTTCTCAGCCTCAGCTCTTATGAACTGATGGCTTGGGAATGCTTTTCATGTGTCATCCCGTCAGCCCCCACCCCCCACCCCATCCCACTGTAAACCTTTCCCTCTTTGCGACAGGCACATACAGTCCCCAAATCAGCCAACGCTTGTAAGAGTGAGTGCAGTGCACCAAGCAAAATGCACCTTTCCACTACCTGTGGGTATTATAACTCTTCATTTCACAGAGGAGAGTTTGCTGAGGGTTCCTAAATCAGCAAGAAGCAGAGCTGTGATTAGAACCCAGATCTCTTTCATCCCAAGGCTCCATGATGTTTCCTCTACCTCGCGTTGCATTTAGAGGCTACATCAGACCCAGTGAGGCCTTTCAAGGCACATGGAACCCAGGGCCCAGCTCTGATCAGTTCAGTGGTTGGTCTGCCCGTCCTCGTCTCAGACCCTGCCTGTCAGGATGAAGAGGACGCAGATCCCTTGGTGGCCTGTCAGAGCAGGTTCTTTCCCTGGGAGCTGAGCTCTTTTGTTTTGAGTACCCTGAAGACCTAAATCTCTTGAGCCTTGATCTGCTTTTATCTCCTTTCCAGCTCCCCAGGTGACATGTCCTATAGCTAGCTTCTAGCTTTAGATAGACAAAAAATCCCTTTTCATCATCCTGCCAGTATCACGACTTCTCTGATGGCTACAGAGGCTCTTGATGGTCTCCTGTGGGGGCCAGAGAGTCATCTCTTGTTTATAGGTAACTAATGAGTCATTAAATGTATTTACATACCAGGACTTCAGCAGGATTTCAAAACAGATAACTAGTGCTGAGTGAAGCTGGTTCCCAGGGAAATGGGGGTGATTCACCCGCCTCATTTCCTCCCCAGCTTGAGGGGAAATGATCACCCTGCTGAGCGGCTGCATATCTCCAAGAGGGAGGGGCCTGGACACCTGTCCTGCCCAGATGAGGTGGTGTCTACCACGCTAGTCGGCGGGAGGCTGGTTTGAACTATGCTCTGCTCTCTCCTTGCCCTTCTCCTGGGCACTTTCCTAGGTGGGTGCTCTCCTCTCTGGCAAGCCTCCCCTCAAGTTCTCACCCTCATCCAACCCCATGAAACCAGAGCCTCAGCTGCTGGTTTGACTCTCTTTATTGCTTTCCTTCAATGGCCTGGAATGAATGTGGGACTTTAATCTTAGTGGCTGGTGCTGGGTCTTGGCTTCCTCTGTCCCCTGGGAAGGAGTTTGCTCTCTGGGTCTCCCCTGGCCCAGTGGGCCTCTGCAACTTTGGCCATTCCCATCTACCCCCCATGACTGATCCCAGAGGCTTGAGCCATGGAAGGGCTGGGGCCACCACTCTGTCTGGGAGGAAGACAAGCTGGGCTGGGTTCTTTGCTCTAAATGGCCTTTTACACTTCCCCCAGGTGTCAGAGCTCAGACCATCCATCAATGGCCACCTACAAGGGTGCAGGTTGTGGGCAGCCCGCTCTCTCTGAAGTGTACTGTGGAAGGGACATCAAACCCCAGTCTATACTGGTACCAGCAGGCCGCAGGAGGGGCCCTCCAGCTGCTCTTCTATTCTTTTGGTGCTGGCCAGGTGAACTCTGAGGGCACACACAGCTTTACTGCCACCAGGCCCGAGGATGGCCAGTTCATCCTGACTTCTGAGAAGCTGCTCCTCAGTGACTCTGGCTTCTACCTCTGCGCCTGGAGTCTCACACTGAGCTGGGTGGGGCAGACATCTGTGCAAAAACCCCACCCTCTCCAGCAGCCCTCACCCAGGGACTGGGTGGAGGGTATTTGTCACTGGGTTTCTGACTGCCAGCCAATGTGTGCGCCACTGAATCAAGCCAGATTCTCCAAAAGAGCATGACTAAGTCCTCAGGGAGAACAAGGAAGATTTACGTGTGCAGAACCTGTGAATTGTGTCCAGGGTCAAGTTCCAATGTCTGGATGTCTAGTCCTGGGCTGTCATCCTCCAGCCCTCAACGTGGGCTCTTCTCCACAATTCCTGGCGGTCTACACCGGGGAGTGGGTTTGAGCACACGTGGGTGAGAGAGGTAGCAGACCCCTGTAACCGGATGTGGTGTGGTAGTGGTCTGGTGAACAAATGCGAGGATACCAATTCCTGTGACTTCAGTGGTTCATGTTCGTCACCCGGAGAGTCTCGTCTTATTGATTTCGACATCTTGTGGAGGCGTGGACGCAGCCCTGAGCCGGGGGAGGGCAAGGTGTTCCGGGGGCTGTTCTGTGCGGCAGAAGGTGGTTCTGTTAGTATCAGAAACACCCACTTTGAGATTTTGATTATCGTTTCGAGCATTAGGGCTTTGGGTTTTTATTCCTGGTCTACTGTTTCTCACCCCTTCCCCTGTAGCAGAAGAGAGAGCAGAGAAGTAGATGGCGATCAAAGAGATGCTAGAGACAGGATAAAGAAAGGGCTGCAATAACAACACCCTAAAAAAAGAGAGAGGTTACTTGGATGGGAACAAAGGAAAGGAGTAGGCTCCTGGGGATGGCTGGGAAGAGATGCCATGGTTACCTTGGCAACCGAGCTTCCTTCTTCGTCCCTCAGTCCCTCATCCTCTTTCTTCTTGAAAAGGTTTTCTTTTGAATGTCCCGTCTGCTCCACGAGGGGGCACAAGCAGCCTTAAAATACTCTGTTCCTGACGTCACTTCATCCGGGACGATTCAGACCTGTTTATTTTCAGTATCATTTAATCTGCAGAGGACAGTCTGAGACAGAGACACAAAGTGACCAAGACAGTATTTAATAGCACCCAAGGATCCTTGCTGCACCTTCCGGGTCATCTATGTATTAAGCAGCTGTTATGTGCTGGGCACTCAGAGCCATCACAGGGATGAAAAAGAAAAATGAAGTATGTATTCGAAATGTTTGTTCATCTTGCAGAACACTTGCAAACCAAGTTACTCGCAATCTAAGGTTTTACTGTATGTTCAAGTTGGTGCTGGGCATGGTCACAGCCTGGGTGAATCAAGGCACTTGGTTTGCTGTGTTTTCTGTCTTCTTGGTTTTCTTTTTTTTTGGTCCTGTGTGAAAAATTTTATTTGCTATTCCAACCAGTAGTGCTATGGCCACAGACATAAAGGTACATTTACAGCTCATTTAGCAGTAAGCAACGTCTCAAGTTAATGTTTGGATAGTTAGCTGATTTTTGAACATTAGCAGAAGTAGATCCCTCCCTGAAACAGTGCTGTCAGATTACTTTTAGTTAATAGACTGTTTAGAACAGTTTTAGGGTAACATGAAAATGGAGCGGACAGTAGAGAAATTTCTCATGCATATCCGTCCCTTCCCTCCCGCGGTTTCTCCTGTTGTTAGCATCTTACATTGGAATGCTGCGTTTGCTACTATTAATGAACTGATGTTGATAGGTTATTATGAACCAAAGTCCATGACATTAAGGTTTAGTCTGTGTTGTGCATTTCTATGGCCTTTGACAAATATAGCATGTCTTGTACTTGCCATCGCAGTGTCACGCACAATAGTTTCGCCGCCCCAAATCCCCTGAGCTTCATCTGCAAACTTACCTCCTCTTCCCCTGGAAACCCTGGCAACCACTGATCTTTTCGCTGTCTCTATATTTTTCCAGTCTAAATTTACTCGGTGTTATGACCTTGGGCTAATTGTCTAATCTCTCTCAGCCTCATTTCTCCCACCTGTTAACCTTTCCTTGTTGGATTGGAAAGTGGATTTAAATAAGATGGCGTTTATGTTATAAAACCGTATAACTGGGTCTAATTTCCAACGCATAGACATCATTTTTCTCTCCTGAAGTTTACAAGATATTTTGATGACAGCTTACCCAAAAGAAAGACTGATTTTTAAAATTAAATGTTAAACTACATAGTAAATCTTTAAAACTCTTGGGGCCTCTGGACAGCTCGAGAAAGATGGAGATACCCAGGGCTGGGAAGCAGGCGATGCTGAAATTGGGCGACTTCATAATCTTGCTGGGATTATAAATTTTGGGTTGAGTGTGCTTTGAGCTGCTAGAAAGCAAGCTTGGCCTTTTGTGTATCCTGTTATTCCCTGCTCCCTTCTTTGGGGTGTCCTGCCTCTCTGGTTTTCCATTCTCTCCTGCATTGTGGCTCCCTCCCCCTCTTACCCAGATGGCAGAGAACATATCTATCACCCAGACCTCACAGGCCTTGGCAGTGGGGGGTGACGCTCAGAGAAACCCAGCCAGCGCAGCACACAGATACACCTCAGACATCAGGGGACTGTCCGTTTTTCAGTCTGTTGATTATCTAGGGCTCCCTTTCTGTGACTCATTAGCACCTCTCATTAGATGAGTGGAAGGAAGTGGGAGGGTGAGTGTGGATAGAAGTGGGATGGTGTTTAGGGTACAGGTGGCACCAGGGAGCTGCCTGAGTGATGTGGGGTCAGAAGGGACCCCAACTGGGTCAGAGCAGTTGCTGCAGCTGTTTTCCATTCTTCACGAGCTCCAAGGTGCTGCTGCCAGCCTCTGATGCTGGATGTGACCTCCAGCAGGTGGAGGAGTTAAGTTGGGGGGTAGGGTGGTCTGCAATTGGAGCTGAGGTGCCCAGATCCCTCTCCCCTTTGCAGTTCTATTTCCACTACCAGGGTGCTCACCAGAGGCCCAGGTAGAAAGAACAGCAGGAAGGGGTTGGGGCAGGATGTGGTTCTGGTGGTGCTCAGAAGGTGGGTGGGGGGAGGGAGTTTCCCAGGCGCCCCAGAGGCAGGACCTGGTAAATGTCAAACCACATCCTGTTGTGAGATGGCGCTAGGGGCAGGTGGGTGGCTGTTATTCCTTGTGCTGATGTTACTCAGAGATAAGCAGTCCTGCAGACAGCGCTGGGCTCAGACACCCCCATCCCTTCCCCAGCTGTCTCCTGAAAGACCCTGGCATGCAGTTCCTTACTTCCTGGCCTCTGATTCAAGGCCACTCTTCTTTCAACACAGTTTTTAGCTCCTCATTCATGGTCCTGGCCCTCTTTCCTGGAGGAGGGCAAGGGAACAAGTGTCAGGGGCTCGGGGGTGGCTCTTGTTAACTGTGGGAGCTGGTTCAGCACTGTCCCCTTCACATTCATGGATGTGAATGATTTGCATCTGGGACGAGCTTGGATTCCTCAGTGGCCTTCCTCATGGTGATTTGGGGCCTTTAGACTTTGAATCACTGAATCTGAAGAGCAGGCCTGGGACATTCCTTAGAGGTCACTTTCCCCAACCTCCTCGCTTCACAGAGGAGGCCATAGAAGCCCAGAGAAGAAAAATGAGTTTTCCAGGGCCGTGCAGCTGTGGACAGAGAAGGACCAGAAGCTTTTCTCCATGTTTCAGTCGCTCCTGGGTCTCAGAGCTTAGGGACAATGGGCTTATGTTGAGCTGAGATCTTGCTGTGAATTTTATGTGGGAGAATAAATAAGGCACAATGGACATATTTGAGGTGGCATGAGGATGGAGGGGTAAATACAGTGAATCACAGAATCAGAATCCTGCAGAAATGAGGTAGGTTGTAGAGATGAGCTGAAGAAATATGATAAAATGAAATGTGCACTCCCTGCCCGCCTCACCCTCCAAAAAAAGAGAAAAAAACAATTGTCTGGACACAGGAAGGGGACACGGCTCACATATTGACCACATTGCAGGGCAAGTGGAAAAGACCAGGGTTGGGGTGAAAAGGGAACTCTGTGAGTCAGTGGGGCGATGTCGGGGGCGATGTCAGTACTGATGTTGAAAAGTTGCCCTAATGGATCTGATTGAGAATAAGGAGGTGAATCTCCCTCTGTCTCCTCCATAGGTCAGAGGGTGCGGGTCTGGACAGCACATTGTTAGCAAGGTAGGAGGGTAAAAAGAAACGTAAGTGTTTTCAGAAGAGAGTGGCTGGCCTGTGGGAAGCAGGAAGTGCTCAAAACTGTGCCATATGAGACCAAAAGAACTGGACATGTTTAGCCTGAAAAAACATCTTTAGGCTAATACTAATTATTATACTAGCAGCTGATATTCACTGATGCTGTGATAACAGCTGTATGTGTTGTGTGGATTAAATAAGGTAAAAATATCTTATGAGGGTCATGGTTGTGAGCGAGCCCATTTTACAGGAAGGAAAGCTGAGTCTCCAAGGTGGTCACTTGCCCAAGGTCATATAGCTGATAAGCGGTGGAGCTAGGACTTGAACCTAGGTCTCCTTGGCTTTAACGTCCGTATTCTTATCATAATATCCTTACCTATCTACTGCATGGTTTTTTTGTTGGTTTGTTTTTGTTTTTTTTTTTTCATTCTGCAAACTCAAGCTTCTAAAGCTTCTGTTTATTCTGTGTCTTATAGATTTGTGGACTCTTGGCTGGAGGTGGCCATGCTAGTTGTCTTAGGAAGAACTCTCATAGGAAAGTAATTATGACTAATGAGGCGCTACAAAGGGTTTTCTGGATACCCAGTTAGGACAATATTCTTCATAGAGCTGTCCAGTGATGAAATGGCCTACCCACACAAGTCAAGAGTTCTCTGTCCCAGGACAGGGCAAGCATAAGTGGGGGAGGGGGAGGTATTCAAGACTCTACAATTTATGCTTCTTTACCACCCAGAGCGTCTATGAGCCCAAGATCTGGTCAAGACCTAGCCTCGCCATGGGAGTGAGGGTGTAGAGGGCTGAGTTGTCATTGCTGAAGTGGACTAGAACTTGGACAAGAGGGGTCACGCCCAGGATCCCCATCAAGTCACGACTGTAAAAGCCACTTCCTATGTCAGCAAGTCTGGTCAGGATGTGGTAGGGAGCTGAGTCCACGGGAAGCCCTGGAATGCAGTCTTCCTGTCGAGACCACCACTCACACTCACAGAGAACAGCTGACACAAGTTAGAGCAAGCTGCTGAAACTTCTGAGGAGACAGTCATGGCTGTGGGCTCACTTTCAGGCCCTCCTTGCTGACGTACAGATCCATTCACTCATCTCTGGGACCCTATCTCCCCCAAGAAGCCCTCAAGGAGTCCAAGTGCAACAGCGGGAAAGACAATGGATGGACATGGAGGAGAAAGACATGTAGTTGGGAATGTAGGAAGGGCTGTGGTGAGCGGAGGGTATGTCGTCTGTTGGAGGGAGGTGATTCAGGGTACAGCCAAATGCTATCACAATAAATCGTAAGGCGAGGTAGAGAGGTAGGGTGTGTGAAGCACCCATAGACACAGCACAAGAAAAGAAAGTCCTCAAGATGGGAGGGGAGGACAGCCAACCCTAAACTGAGGTAGAGAATGCTTTGTGTTTGGGGGTCCAGATGGGATGGATAATGTTTCATAGAATGGGGTGTCGAGGCCCAGAAATTGCCTTCCTGGAAACCATGGGAGCCTGCCACAAGTCATGAGAGTGAATTGTAACTAATATTGTTGCCCACGCTTGGTGACCTTCTATCCTGTGAGTCTTCCTATATGGGCATCGGGCAATTTCCATGAACATGGTTAAGGGAGCTGGGTGCTGAAAGCTTAAGAAGAGGTCAGTGGGTTTGCAGATGACACATTCGTTCATAGGTCAGTGGCAATGCTAAGAGCTGACCTGGGGTTCTTAGCCATTCCTGGGATCCCCATCTGCATCTCCTAACACCCCAAAATGTGACACATCTAGGTATGAGCGTGCTTTTGTTGTATAGCTTTGAGAGAGGCCTCAAGTGCCAGCTCTCCATTCCCACATCTATGTCGAAGATGGACCTCATGACTTTTCTCCTATATGGGACATTTGGGGCTGTGTGTCCCACAAACTGCTAGGGGCTGAGGTCACTCAGGCTGCCTCTCTCTGGGCCACTATGGAAGAAGAAAAATGGGGAAATGGCTTAAGGCAGGAAAGGGAGGTATTAGTCTCTATCAGGACCCATGGCTCTTACCCCATCCTTTCTTGTTCCCAAATCCCTTTTTCTTTCTTTCCATCACTCTTCTCTAATCACTTACTTAAAGGAGAAAAAGTCTTTGTCTCTGGATGGTCCCAATCCCCTCTACTCCCCACCCCCACTCCCCAACCCTGTGAAGCCTGGCCATGAGCTGTGTAGAACCAAGGGTTGCTGGTCTGTGGGTACTGGTGCCAATAGGATAATTCTTCTCCTGGGCTAATGATGTTGACTTGCCCAGCCCCTCCCCGCAGGAATTCCATCCTCCTACCAGAACATTTCTATTATTACATGACCAGTTAGATGCCTTCCTTCTCCTCCTAATTTCTGAATAAGTCCCTAAAGCCCACAGGGTTGAGATTTCTCTCTTGGGGTGCTACTCATGGTGAGTTCAGCTGTGCCCCATGAAATAGTGAGAACTTGGGGGACCCCAGCATTCTTCTTGGCTTCGAAGTCCCTTCAATCAATAAGCATGCTTTGCCCTTGCACTGCTGTCCCTTGGGATGTCTGCCCCTGGACTACACGCTGCCCACAGGTTTCCTTAATGGGATGAGGAATTGTTTTCGTGTCCTTCATTCCAGGAATACTTCTGGACCCAGAACCCCCTCAGGGCTCTATCTGGAGTGGCTGTGTGTCCTGGCTTGTTCCTCTTGTCCCAGCATCCTATTTTCACTCTCAGCAGTGTCCCCGTTCATACAATAAATGACATCATTGCCCTACATCTAACCCATCCTTGCCCAGTTTCACCTGAGGAAGAATGGATGGGACGCCCAGAATGGGTCCAAAAGGATCCACTTAGATTCTAGGGACAGAGGCAGAGGAAGCAAAGATTAATTTCCCAGTGCCTGTGAATTGAACGTTGAGGGTAGTATTGTCTGAGAGACGAGGAAATGGCTGTAAAGATTTGGGAAGAGGGACCCTCCCTAGGTCAAGTGGGGTGTTGGGTGGGGAGCAGATGGAGTTTGCCAGGTTCTCCATCTCTATCATGTCTCCTGCATCGAGTCATTTGTCCCCCAGAGGACATTCCTTCCTTCCTCACCTTGGCAAACACCAGGTGCCAACCAGCAACTTCTCCCACATCCTCCCACCTGCGAATGCCTCTGCTTTTAGCACCCCAAAGATAGCAATCACCAAGCCCACAGACCCCCTTTCTCTCCTGTGAGGGTAACCCTCCTCTCCCCACCCCCACCTTGATCTCTGCCCTACTTCTACTCAGCCTCCTCCTCACACTGCTCTGCTGGCACAAAACCCATCCCTCAACATCCTGTCCCCAAACTCCCCATCCCCCAACATCCCTGTCCCAGTTCACTCCCTCTGGCCCACCCAACACCCTATTCTCTCTGAGGCATTTACTGTCCCTTCAGCTGCTCCTCCTCCCATCCTAATCTTATGAGAAACCACCACACATATGTAAAGAAGGTGAGCCGCTGCCTTTGTGGGTGCTGGTCTAGGGCCTAAACTCTGTCTCCTTTGTTTAGCCCTTACAAAAACAGATAAGCAACAGAAATAACAAATAAAAAATTGTACCGCAGTTAAAGAAATCTAGAGATAATTATGACTAACAGGAGGTTGCGGGCATATGATAATTTCCTAGGCCACCCCTGCCCTGGGCCATATCCTTTCCTGGCCCGCATGCGCTGGTCCAGAGAAACCCCTCACTTCCTGGATACTCAGGTGTGCCAGTGCCCAGCCCCAAGTCTGGGACAAAGCAGACCATCAGCAAAGGACTCCGTCTTCCTCAAGCTTTCTCAGCTTTCAGACTTCCCTTCTCACCCCTGACATTTTGCCTCAAGTAACTTGCACATGGCCTCTCCCTCCATCTATGCCTTCTTTCCTCTAATTGCCTCCCTCCCCTCCCCTAGGGCACTGTTTTATCACAGTAAATGCAGAGTCTACCTGAGTAAGACACCTGGGTCTGCCCAAGTGAACATATTCAACATGCTGCACTTGGGGTGGCCTGGTCTCCATCCCATCAAGTAAAGGTGCCGGTCGGAAGGGCTACCGCAGCCCCAGCTGGACCCTGCTTCCGTCTCCATGCCTCTCCCAGCGCCGGACCCCATATGCCCTGCCTCTGGGAAGTCTCCAGGCTTCTCACCTCAGTATTTTCAACTCTGTACCTTCTTTAGGATTCTAATCTGCACATGCATAAACCTTATGCGGAAATCCCAAAATAAGGTAAGATGGAGGTGTTAAGACCAAACACAGATAAAACCTAAATGCATACTAAATGAAACTTGAATCTGAAATTGAGACGTGAGCAGGCATTCTAACGCACAGGTCTGTCCTGTTCTCTGCCCCGTGCTGAGGTGGGGGTTATGGTGCACCTATGCTCGTCCTTGTGCAGGTTTGCAAGAGCCCATCTGCACACTAGGGGCCCAGAACACTGAGGTATGGACAATGTCACTTGTCAGGGTGGAAGGTCAGTCACTGCGCATGCCTGAGGGTTGGTGCTTTCCCCAAACCAGAGGTAGGTTGTCGAAGGGCAGACGTCCACAGATGTCCTGAGCCCCAAGCCGGTCCAGCATGACAACTTTATTGTTTTAGTCTATTTCAGATTCAGGCTTGAGGAGCGCAGTCCTCAGGGCAGTGGAGAGAAGGGACAAATGTCAGTGTAGGAAGGAGGTAAGAGGGGGAGAGAGAAGACCTCTTTAGGAGTGCAGGTTGGAAGCCATACAGGAGGATGTGGAACAACTCAGGATGCACTGTTGGAGCTCGCCTTAGGAATCCTTTTTCTTGACCTGTGGAAGCGAGGACATTGTCAGTGTCCCAGGAGCCATGAACAGTAGGAGTGGGTCAGATGAGGCCGACTTGGGGCCTCTGTAGTCCCATTACTAGTTCCCTGAGGTGGAAGGATATATGAAGGCTGAGGTCAGCCTCTGAAACCCCCTCACAGCCCACATATGATGTTCTATTCTTTCCCTCCAACACATCTGCCCACCCTGCCGTCCTCCTGTCCCCTTACCATGGCCATCAGCACCAGGGCGCTGACCAGCACTGCATACAGGGTGGCCTTCCCCAGCAGGATCTCATACAGGATGGTGGCAGACAGGACCCCTTGCTGATAGGACACTATTGGCAGGAAG
>NW_017732466.1:40428-42863 GCF_001890085.2 Hipposideros armiger | reverse complement strand
CTCAGAGCACCTTTGTCCAGGTAGGACAGAACATTCTTATGGTCAACATCACCATTTTTCTAGGCTGTCCCGGAGTAAACCTCTTCATCTCCTATCACCACCTTTCACAGGTACTTTAATTCCCAATAAGGAAAACCAATGCCAGTCACAGGCTAGGCCCCTGGGTACCTGAGGGGACTGTACTTTTCTTGACAACCTCTTGTTTCTATCCTAATTGGAGTCGATGAGAGTTCAGAGACAAGCAGAAGAGATATGGAGACACTCAAGGCAGAATCAAGCCAGAACAGGCCATTTTTATTGGTTCAGTCAAGTTAGGCACAGCAGGGTCCCTTTGGGGTTAGAGAGAGTGCGGTCGTGAGTGTGCAGTTGTGCAAGCTCATAGGGGATAGATATCAGGGATGAGCAGAGAGAGGAGAACAGCTCTTGAGAAGCACTGGCTAGGAATGGAAAAAGTAGAACCCCCGTTGGCTGGAAGTTCCTGGCTCCACCTCTGAGCTGGCTTCAGGAATCCTTTCTCTTGACCTGAAGAAGAGAAGGTTTTTCGGGTTACCACAGGTGGTGGGGATTGAGAGGGAGCAGACTGGCCCACTGGCTGGATGAACAAGGCTCCTTGAAACCTCCGTTGGGTTTCAGGTGACCCCAGCTTCTCTTTCCTCCCTGGCTCTCCCATAGCAATCCCAGAGGTGAGGTGTCTGCTGAGGCATGTGGGCCACCCCCTCTTTCTCCTTGCCCACCTCTGGTCTGGTCAGGGTCTCCATGATCCTGGCTCCAAGTTTCTGTGTTTCAAGTGTCACCTCCAACCCATCTGCCCACCCTGCCGTCCTCCTATCCCCTTACCATGGCCATCAGCACCAGGGCGCTGACCAGCACTGCATACAGGGTGGCCTTCCCCAGCAGGATCTCATACAGGATGGTGGCAGACAGGACCCCTTGCTGATAGGACACTATTGGCAGGAAGNCGCGCCGCTCACCCAGCACCAGGAGCCGCGTGCCGTTCCCGAAGGACTGTGTCTGCCCAGTCACGGCCCGCGAGCCCCGCACAAAAACCCGCTGCGCGTCCCTGGCGGGTGTCCCCGCTTACCTAGCACCGTCAGCCGGGTGCCTGCGCCGAAATGCTGAGTTTCTGCGCTCACAGCACCGAGGCCCAGGACAAAAACCCGGCGCTGCCCTCTGCTGCCGTCACGGACTCAGCCAGGTACCCAGCCAACCCTGGGTGCTCCCAGCGCCCAGAACCCGGAGCCCCGGCCCGGGGGCCGCCCCGCCTCTGAGCACAGCTCGGAACCGAGCTGGGTAGCTAGCTGCTGCTCCCCTTTCTCCATCCCGCGCCACGCAGCGCTCCGGGACCCCCAGCTCAAGTCCTTACCCAGCACGGTCAGCTTGGAACCGTTCCCAAAGTACAGCTGTCCGGTGTTCGCACAGCCCTGGGGCCCCGGGCGCAAACCCCGCCTTCCCCGACGAGGGGCCCAAAGGGTCCAGCGCCCACTCCCTGGAGGGCCAGGGTTCAGGGGCTCGTCCAGGCCGAGCAGCCCACCCTCCCTCCTACCTGGAGCCATCGTCTTACCTAGCACCGTGAGCCTGGTTCCTGGCCCGAAGTGTTGCTCAGTGTAGGAGCACAGTGGGAAGGGGCTGCCAACAATTTCTCCCCTTCCCCCACGGCCCTTGACACAGACTGAGGGCTCACCCTCCTTTTCCTTCCTGGCTTGTCTCTTCCCACCTCCAGAACTAGCTGGACATAGTAATCTGGACACTGCGTGGGGTCACCCCCAATTTGCAGAGGTTGAAATCAGCTTGGCTTGGGGACAGACAATACAGTGGCCTTCACATCTGAAGGGGTATTGGCGGCGGTGGTGGCTGGGTTGGAGTTGGGGAATGTTCCAGGCTAGACCCTGCTCCTCGCGCTACTTATAACCTCTCTGACTTTAGTTTCTCCATCTGAAAAACGGCATGTCTTTCCCTCAGGGCTGTTGTGAGTGCTTAATGAATAACGCATGTGCAAGTACTTTGTCAAAGGGCAGGTTTGCGAATGACCATCCCACTTTGCTGCTTTGGTCCTTGACATTCCGGGAAGTTGAGCCTGGAGCAGGGCGATACAGAGGTAGGTGTTCCCCAAGTCAGGGTCCCTGCAAGACTGCATAGGAGAGCAGCCCCAGGGACCTCTCCCAGCTACTCTCGCCATCCCAGAGCTGTGTTCCCTGGGCTGGGTGGGGCTATTATCTAAGGCAGAGCTTTTTGTAAAAGCCTCTCCTTTACTTGCATCATCGTGGCCCCCCCCTGAGTTGCCACAATGCTACATCATGATACAAAAATGTTTCCTCCCCTCTGGGGTCCTTCCCCCAACCACTGGGCAAAGGCAGGAAGCACAGGTGGCAGGGGCTGGTCTGATTGAGTGGGACTGGGGATAGACAGACTCGCAGTACATGTAGAGTAGGGAGAGG
>NW_017732466.1:34676-36938 GCF_001890085.2 Hipposideros armiger | reverse complement strand
CCCACACCCTCCCCTTTTTCCTGTATCTGATCTTTCCAGGCTTCTCCTTGGAGCCCCTTACTCCCTGGTCGGCCTCACTCCTTGCCTGACCCTCCCAGGCCCCGCTCACCTGCTCTGCCCTGGACCTCGGCACTGACATTCTGGGTGACTGGTATGGAGCCGTTGTTCTTCCAGTTGGCCTTGTCCTCCTCATCGATCCCGTAGAACTGGACTTGGCAGCGGAAGTGGTTGCGGGTGTTGTGCCAGAAGGAGGCAGAGACCCTCAGCCGGCTGCTGAGACAGTAGCTGGAGTCCTTCTGGTCGGGGTGCTCCTTGTAGGGCTCAGGGTCCGTGCTGACCCCGCTCTTGGCCTCTTTCCCATTCACCCACCAGCTCAGCTCCACGAGGTCGGGGTAGAAGCCTGTAGCCAGGCACACGAGAGTGGCCTTTTGTGTCCGGCTGATCTCTGCTTTTGATGGTTCGAAGACAGTGACCTTGGGTGGTTTCACCTTTGTCAGGTCCTCTGCAAGGGAAGAGGAGTGGGCACCAGGGTTGGCTTGCGAGCTGTCTGCGTTTGGTAGGGTGTGTGTGTGTGTGTGTGTGTGCATGTGCTGAATTATGTAGTAAGTCCTGTTTGTTTGGGGGTCATCATCTACTGTGCCTTCATCCCCCTAAGGTGGCATTATGAATGGCACTCTGCCTAATATACTGAGTATGTTATTTGATTTCTTTTCCATCAATAAAAACTTACCTGTCTACTTCTCACAATATTATGCAGTGGGTATTTGAATGGGTCACTAAATTGGAATCAGAATAACAGGATCGAAATCTCAAAACTGACTTTGCTCGGCAATGTGACTTCAGGACTACAATTTCTCTGTATTATTCTTCCTGCTCTAAAGCGAGAATCGCAACACTGTGCAGAGTGGGTGTGGAAATTAAGTGATGTAAGGATTCAGAGAACCCCTGTCCTCAGCAGGATCATTTGTATCTGAATCTAAGGGGCTGAGGAGTAAAGGGGAGATGGGGACAAGGGGGTCATTTTGGGGTTGGGGTTGTCTTCAGATGACAGGATACAATGGCATATTTTTGTTCACTCAGGTGAGGGCACCCTTCTGTATCATGGTGTGCTCGTGAGAATGTGAGGTTTCCTGACTTTTTTGTGGTTCATGAAGTCATCCTAACCATTGCTCTGCCTCCAGGTACCCCCAGAGTTTCCTCAGCTCTCCCAGGGAGCAATCTCCCCTTATGTCAAATTCAGAGATTCTTCAACCTTCTCTGCCCCTCTCTTTCCAAATGTCACACCTTTCCCCACCAGCCAGCTTCCTACATAAGCACCTGAGACTGTCAGAGCAACACCTTGCTCCTAGTTGTCACAATACAATTTTTGTCCTAAACCTCTCTGTAGCATCTTGCAGGGCCACAGGTGAAGGCATTCTTGGTAATAACCCATGCAGCCTTTTTATTGGCTGGCTCATTTCTTCTGAGCCCCTTCTCCATTCATTTTTATCCTGTTCTGTGCTTCCCATTCATTTTGTTTGTTTGTTTCTGAGCAATTCAGTTAAAAAGAAGAAATCTCATTTTTACGAGACTCTAGTTTAGCCTGGAAGATGGAGAAAATGCTCTCCTGACACTTCACATTTCTATGAAAGTGTAGGTCACATCCATAGATCACACAGGACCCCACACTTAGAAGGGCCACACACTTGGTTTAATGGCTGCTGTCACCATTTTGAAGTTCAAAACCATTTTTTAACCAGAGTCCCCCACCCTTTTATTTTGAGCTGGTTCTGCCTCCCATCATGTCAGCTCCCATCCCTGTAACTCCTACCTGCTAATTGCTGCTATGTCTCGAGGTCTTTACTGGCTGACCCCACCAGAAATGGTAACACCTCAGCTAACATCTGCAGTACTGGCTCCATCAATGTTTCCTCTTGCAGCCTGGTTATTTCCCCCTTGTCTCAAAGACCCTGCCTCTGAGATGCCACCAGCCCTCCAGGCACACTACAGATGTACCCCTCTAACCCCTCACCCAGCAAACACTCAGTCCTCATTGTAGAAATTAAAGATGTCCTTTGAGACATGCGTGAGGCTCTCCACAGTGTTTATTGATGTGAGGGGCAGGACAAACAGAAGCAGGACCTTCCTTACACTCTGAAGCATTGTCTACACAGCCCTGTGGTAAGGGCAGGTCAATTATTCCCCCCCCCTCGCCCCCGTGTCTGTGAGCCCCTGTGGGGTGTGGGTGGGCTTGCCTATGTGGGTGCAGCTATGTGTACTACT
>NW_017732466.1:23805-30824 GCF_001890085.2 Hipposideros armiger | reverse complement strand
GTACACCAGCTTGCCTTCTCAGCCGTAGTGTTATGATTCTCGTCTCTGAACTTTGCACCCCGCTACACGGAAGCCCCCAGAAATACCCAGCCATGTCGTTTTGGCTTTTGTTCATGCTTCTGACTGTCACGGCCACTCTCCCATGTGGAGAATTGACACCATGGCTTCCTTTGAAGAGTTTGCCAGCTTCTCTTGCCCTTTCCTGGTGATCCCAGTCAGGAATTGAGTGCTAGCCTCTGACTGCATTTTAGTACACAGCTCACATTGCTTTTGCAATGCCTCAACTGGTATTTCAGCTGTTCCTATTGTGAATTATCCCCCTTATGAACAGGTGAGCTTCTTGGGGACTGGGACTTGGATATCTTTATTTTCTTGAAAATTAATAGCAAAGCAACGCCATATAGGTGCTCAATGAGTACACATCTGTGTATGTAAATGTGTATATGTATGCACATGTGTGTGTGTATATATACATATATTTGGATGCATGCATGTGTTTCAACAGAGAGTGAAGGTTGTGTTCTGCGGTCTTGTAGGTGGCAGATAGCTATTTCAGGCAGGCCTTAGGGTGATTTCTGCTCCCGAATTGGGTCATTTTGGGTTCACTCCCTTATTCACTCACTTATTGAAAGAAAACGTACCGTGTTTCTACACTGAACCAAGGTACTATGTCATATCCCAGGGGTGCTATAATAAAACACATCAGTGTCATCAAGGAGCTGACAGTCAAATGGGGTGTCAGACAAGTGAAGAGGTAGTTTCCATCAAGGGTGGTGTCATGAAGGAGGTGGGGACAGGGCACTATGATAGCAAGATACAGGGTGCACTTAACCCAACCTCAGGGGAGTGAGGGGCAAGGAAGTTTCAGACAAGGCTTTTTGCCGGGGAAGATATCAGCACCAAGTCTTTAAGGATAAGTAGGATATCAGCACCAAGTCTTTAAGGATACTCCAGGTAGAGGCGTGCAAAATAGCCTGGAAGCTAGTAGCTCTGGGGGTTTGGGGATCAGCGGAGTGAGGCTGAGTGTGGAGTAAGGAGGTGGAGGACCACCATGGGTCTGACATGCCATCTGAAGGACTTTGGATTTCATCATCTTGGTGACAATGAGACCACAACGAGCTTTTGAAAGATTTCTAGAAGTAGCGATAGGGCTGATGCTTGGTTTCAGGGAAACGTTTTTGTCTATTCTCCCAGGAGTGATCAGGGGACATTTTCACACCCATGTAATTCACTAGAGAGAGCATTTATAAACAGATTTATGACTTAAACTGGAAGACACATCTGTTGAGGATANCACTCCCCAGGGATCACTAGGGGCAGGGTGGGCGAGGGAAGCACTGAGTTATAGCAATCTACCCTTTGCAGATCCTCTCCAAGTGCCCTCCCTTGTAAGCCTCACAGCAGTATTAAGCGGTAGGCTTTGTTGAAGATATTGATAGTAGAGGGAACTGAGGTTCTCACAGATTCACTTGCCCAAGGTCACCGATCATTAGCCAGGCAGGGGTTGGGATCCAGGTTTACCTGCTTCTAAAGTCATGTCTCTTCTCCACCCCAGCCGGTCACAGGAAGCCAGCATTTCCTCTGGGCACTCGGCAGCTCAGCCCACCGGCTCCAGCTTTAACGAGTCTAACTACAAATGACCTTCCTGCTCCATCTAGACTGTTGACAGCAGAATACTTAGTGCGAGGACAATGACTTCAGGCTGGGGGACGGGGACCCATCTGGGGGTGATGCACCCCCTTTAGGACCGGCCACGGCAGAGTGGGTGCTGTACACACACACCCCTGGCCCTCAGGGATCTGAGACCTCCGGGAGACAGGCAGGGGGTTAAAATCTAATTAAAAACCCACACTTCTAAACAGTAAATCAACAAGGCGGGAGCTTCTCCTCGCTGACTCATGTTTATCTGTCTATCTTCTTGGCCTCTCTCTTCCACTCCTTTGTCCCCCTTTTTCTCCTCCTTTCAGCCGCAGCCTCCACCTCCACCTCCCAGGAGCGGGGTCCGCAGGGTGCCCGCCATCCGCTCTCATCCCGCGTCCTCCTGCGGCTCCAGCCCTTGTCCCCGGTTAGACCGCCTCCCACCCTCTCCCCAGCCCAGACTTTCCCTTCCCAGTCTGTCTCCACGCCAGAAGCGCTGAGTTCTAATAAACCCTCTTCTCCACCGCTCACCCTGTCCCTAAATACCTCGGAAACCGAGACGCAAAGCCCCCCTGCCCTCTGCCCCTGTTCGCGGGCGGTGAGGGCCGCATCCCCTACCCCCCCGCTTGCAGAGCCGACCTCACTGACGGACAGCTCGCCGCGCGACCCCCCGACCCTCCGCATCCTTCTCTGGGGGTGGCTAGGGGCTGGGGCCGGAGGGCANACACAGCCACTAAAAATGTAGAGGTGAGAGGAATTTAGGGGAACAGCGGAAAGAAGGGCGAGAAAAGGCAGAGCTTGAAGATGAGGCATGGAACTCAGTGCTCAGGGGCTCCCGAACCCAGAGGAGCGCACTGGGGGAGCTCGGGGAGGGTAGGAGGGGGCACCCGAGCTCCGGGAGGACAGGGCAGCTCCGACCCGTCCTTACACCCCACTCCCGTCCCAGGGACCCATCATCGCCATCAAACATAGAAACCCAGCGGTCAAGAATGGGGCCCCATACCTGTCACGGTGAGTCTGGTGCCCATCCCGAAGTGGAGGGGCGAGTTATAGGAACACAGCTGCAGATGGCTGTGGCAAAACCCGCCCAGAGGTCTCCCGCCTCCCCGGGAGTGACGATGGCCACCTTTCCCTGCCTAGATTCATGGCTGGACCAAAGGGACTCCATTAGGAGGAAGGCGGAAGCAGAGAGAGGGGAAAGAGGCTTAGGAGGGGCAGCTCCACACATGCAAGAAGGGAGGGTGAGCGAAGAAGGGAGTTAGGAGGCAGATCACAGACTGAAGACTGAGCGTCAACCAAGCCGCACCAAAGGGAGGCAGGCACGGCTCCGTGGGAGCCCCACAGGATAACGGTTGACTCAACCCCCTTCCACCAGGGCTGGGAATAGAGGCAGCGAGTTCAGGTCCAAGGGACGCTGGCTGTACCATCCCGGTCCTGCGCCTTACCTAGGACAGAGAGTCGAGTCCCCTCTCCAAAGTGCTGTGCCTGGTTGCTCCGCCGTACAACACGAGTGTGGGAGAACCCAGACACGCTGGTGTGGGGCCTTCCTTTCCGAAGCTAGCGTCCACCCGGAACGCCTGGGGACTCTGCTCACCACGCTCCCTGAGCCTTTTCCCCAGTCCCTGCCCTCTGTCAGGCGTCCTCCTGGGACTCCGACCTCACAACACAGGGAAGCCTGTCACTTACCCAGGACAGAGAGCCTGGTTCCATTGCCGAAGAATAGCTTTTCGTTACTGGCACAGCACCAAAGCCTGGTAGGAAAACTGCCCCTTCCGCCTCCCATTCCTCCCCAAGTCCACCTGCCAGCTCCCCTCTTTCGTTAGCAGAATTTTAGCTCCAGGGTTGGAGTGGGGACAACTGTGCCGTGCGAAATGCCGCGGTCAGAGGTTCAATTGGGGCCTGTGCAACCCCCCAGCCCCTCCCCCAAGTCCATTTCCTTTCTGCTCGAGGGAGAAAGACGACCGGTCTAAGTCCCGGGCTCTCCATCTGGCATGGCCGTGATAGGGCACCCTTCAAGGAGACAGGAGATGGATAAGGTGACCCCTTCCTAGCTGAGACGACTTGCCTCTGGTAGGGGAACCTGGCCTTGGCACACCAGTCATGGCAGTACTGGAGAGGGAGCCTGTCCCCTCCTGTCTGCTTTAAGATGGGAATTCAGATCTTTCTAATAAAAACATGCTTTAACTGAAGCCCCCAAGATAGAGACTCCGTCTGGACCCCTGTCCCCACCTTGTAGGCTCCCAGCCCTCCAGCCCTCACTTAACAACAGTGAGCCGGCTGCCCTCTCCAAAATAGACCGTGTTTCCAGAGCACAGCCTCCCAGATCCACTTCAAAACACCCCCTTGTCTGCTGAGTGCAGCTGGGATTCAGGGAGGGGTTGGGGCGGGCTTCCCCCACAGAGCCATCAGCCCCACTTCAGACGCCCTGCCTACCCTTCCAGAGTTTGCCCAGGGCTCCGGACACGGGGGGAAAGAGACACCGTGTGACCTCCTATGAAGTCCAGAGCAAGGGCAGATATGAGCCTCCACCAGAAGGGGAAGATGGATTGATGTCAGAGATCATTAATGACTTTCTTCTGGGCTTCTGGGCTTTCTCTCAGCTCCCCTGTCTCAGGTAACTACTCAGAGGGGTAGCACCATCGCCCCACCCTGCTCTGTCCTAATCGCCGAGGCTCAGCATTGAGTTCATGAAGGACCTCTGGGTGGCTGGGTCAATGTGCCCTTACAGGGACCATCCTCTGAATTTGTTTGCAGATATGGAGACGGCGTCTCCTCAACCAGGACATGGGAGCTGGGTCATCCCACTTTTCCTGGGATAAAGTCCTCCCTTATCATCCACCCCCCGGAGACACCAGCCTTACCTGTGACTGTCAGCCTGGTCCCTGGGCCGAAGGTGTAGTCATAGTTAGCACATCAGAATAGGACCACTCCAAAATGCACACTTTGGACCGCTGTCCCCTGTGAGGAGCTTGGAGAGACCCTGAGTATGTCTTACCTACAACCGCGAGTCTGGTGCCTTCTCCAAAGTCAAGTTCAGTATTCACAGTGACATTGGGCGAGGAGGAAAACAAATGTTAGGCATGGAGAGGAGCCCTGGCTGGAGTCTGGACGGCTCTGGGATGAGCGCTCTTCCCCTGTGCTTTATAGATAATTGCACAGATTACTTGTAACTTTTGACTCCTGGGGCCACGGAATCCGTCCAGAGGGCCCTATGCCTCTTTCTCGATTGTTTCTGAGGGTCCGTCAAAGGGATGTGGGCCTGGAGAGGAGGGCAGGGTTCCAAAAGCAGGGATATCTCTGGCTCCTTCCTTCACAGAATGGGTCACCCCCCATGTACCTTCCCACTGACCTTGTCCCCGGTTCAGTGGGGGTTGGGATGAAGGGGTCTCCCTGAGTCCTTGTCCCGTGAGGCCGCCTTCTTCCATCTGGGTTCTCTGCCTGGAAGCCTCAGTTCTGATCCAGGCCTGTCCTTATCCATGGCCTTGGTTTGGCAGGTGGACAGGAGTGAGGCGGAGGCATTCTGAACCAAGCCACCCTTGGGCTTGTGACTTGGGAGAAAAGTGGAGGGATTGTGGAGCTGGGATAGGCAGAAAGGTTTTTGTAAAGGTTTCCCATAGACTTGAATCACCGTGGCCCCCTGTCCCCACAATGTTACAGCTTTGTACAAAAACGCCCCTCCCATGGGCCCGCCCCTCAGTCTGAAAGAAACCACCAGAGCAGCTGTCCTTTGAGGGTGTTGGAGTCAGGGGGTGGTGATACCCCACCGGTCCCCATGGTGTGAGGTGATGTCAGGGTCCACACCAAGCCAGGAACCTCCCTCTCACCCCATCCCCTTTCTTCAGGACGTTCTTAGCTCCTCAGAGCTGTGTGTCTTTGTGAGGATGCTTGCCTCAGTGGCAAGCTTTACCCCCAGTCTGGTACCCGCCCCTCTGCAAGCTGTCGTCATAGTGGGGAGCCACCCCTCTAGGAAGCAGAAGTCAACTTTCTCCCCTGGGCCTGCCCCCGAGGCCATGCCATTCAGAGGTCACACCTGTCATCTGAGAATGAGACCCCCCTAACACCCAGACTCTGTTCCGTTGGCCCAGCTCCTAACCTCTCGGGTGGTCTGGAAGGAAACTGACCATGAGTTGCACAGAGGGAGGACTTCCCTAGATATGGACAAATAGGGAGCTGAGAACTCAGCGTTCTCCTGAATGGGCGTGGGTGAGGAAGACCACAGGTGTCATTATGGACCTTAGGTGTCAGAGGGAGGGCGAGGGTGTTGGGTAAATGGACGTGGAGAGCTAGATGTATGACCATGCAATCACGTGCTCATATAATCACGGCCAGTCTTCTTCTTGTTAACTGGAAACAAGCAAGTGCAGAACAGAGTTCCTGTATGCCACCTAATGAAGGCAGTCAACAAGGATTACACGTTTGTTTGCTTGGTTCTGCCTAAAGAAACACTGGAAGGATACAAAGGAAACGGATAAAAATGATTACCTATTAAGAATGAGTGGAGTAGACAGAAGTAGAGCAGAAATAAAAGTAAACTCGGTGTCAACTTTATTCTGTTGCTTTGATATTTGAGCCCTAATAGCTACACTATCTTTNTGCTGACCCCGCTCTTGGCCTCTTTCCCATTCACCCACCAGCTCAGCTCCACGAGGTCGGGGTAGAAGCCTGTAGCCAGGCACACGAGAGTGGCCTTTTGTGTCCGGCTGATCTCTGCTTTTGATGGTTCAAAGACAGTGACCTTGGGTGGTTTCACCTTTGTCAGGTCCTCTGCAAGGGAAGAGGAGTGGGCACCAGGGTTGGCTTGAGAGCTGTCTGCGTTTGGTAGGGTGTGTGTGTGTGTGTGTGTGTGCATGTGCGTGCCAAGAAGGGGTTCATCATAAAGCAAAATTATATATAGTAGATCCCATTTATTTTGGGTTTACTATCCCATTCTCTGTTGTCATTCTCCCTTGATTTTGCCTGCTCCTTTTCAGCCACCCCATGTATACACACTGCAACTATATCTTCCATCTCCCTAAGGGGCATTTTGTCCCTGTTTTCTTGCATTTCTGCGCTAAGTCTCATACTCAGGGCCTTGTTTGATTATGTGTCAGGAGAGTATGTCTGTCTGTCTTTCTTCTTTGTTCAAAGCCCTTTTTGGTGCGCTATGGAATCTTTCAGACTCAGAAGTGGTAATAACAGTGTTGAATGAGCCTGAATTTTGAGGCGGAAGATTCTCACTAGTAACATGATCCTAGAAACCAAATTGACTTGTGTGTTTGGATGATAGCATATATTAGAATTAACCTTTCTTGCTTAGAAGAGTCACTTTTCCCATTGCATCTGACTATACCGTTTTCTATATACTAAACTCTTTCTTTCTTTCGTTCTTTTTCTCTCTCTCT
>NW_017732466.1:21879-23275 GCF_001890085.2 Hipposideros armiger | reverse complement strand
TTGCCCAGGATGGCTGTCATCTCATGAAAGATACTGCTCGTGGGTTGAGCCCTTTCTTCCTTCCAGGGCCCAGCAAGCCTCCCTGCCAGGTCTGGAATCCTAGTTCACAGCCAAGCCTTGCATTCTTCAAAGCAGTAAGAGCTTGGTTGCTGGATATGAACAAATCCCAAAGTTTGAGGTCCATTCCATCACAGCGTTCATATTATAAATCTCTAGTCCCTTTTATAGCCTGACAGATGGGAGAGAAAGGATTTCTGGAATTGTTTGAAAGCATGGCCTCATCTGAAGACACAGAGGGAAGGAAGAAACCACATTCATCTTTCAAGCACCCACCCTTCTTTTTGTCAGAATCTACTGTGCCCTGTATCTGGCTCTGTTTTGACAATCGGTGTGAGTTTTTGGAGCAAAAATGTGGCAAACTGAGATATCTCCTTTTTATCCAAATTTAGGACACATTTCTGATTGAGACACAGGTTTGGAAAAAAGGCAAACTCCGTGACACAGTGATGATAAACAGCCGGAATGAAAAGGATGGTCCCTAAAGGTGAAGCCTTTACAAAGGCCTTTCGCATAGTTAGTCGCTTACAGTTTAAGGACCCTAAGAGGCTGGCTTTGTTATCTTTGTTTTATGCGTCTCAGAGAACCTGAAATAGCTAAGTCGCTTTCCAATTGCAGGACCCCCTCCACCCCCTGAACCCAGGCAGCTTGCAACCCAGTGATTTGAACTTTCCAGTTTTCATTACACTCCCTGGCATGTGCCCCCATCTGCAGGACAAAGCCTGATCCAGCCAACCAGTCTGGTAGGACCCACGTGTCCCCTCTCTCCAGCCTAGTCTATATGTCCAGCCCAGACCCATGCCATCCTTGCCCAACTCCTCCACCTGTCTGCCTCCTCCCAAGCCTGGTCATAGTGTGCTAGCATTTTATGATGGGCCCCTTTACCCCATAATCCCAGCCTAGATCCTGAGGTTTGAGAAAATGGGGCCTCCCGCCTATTTCTCTTCTTTATATCTTGTCTATTGCTAAGATGATATAAGTTTCCAGTTGTAATGGTTTATTCAGCACTATCTCCTCTGACCCCCACCAAGCACAGTGTTTCTCAGAGACCTCCCCCTGACACCCCCAATGCCATGACCTTGACGTCTGCTCTTAGGGCTCAAGAGCACCCCTTAAGCCACCCAGTCTTACCAAGCGGATCTCCCCCTGCCTCCTGAGCCTTTGAACCACTACAGGGAGACACACATGGGTCCAGTAGAGACCGAGAAGGAAGGCGACGAAGACAAGGACAGCGTTCTGAGCAGGAGGCAGGTGCTGGGAAGGGTGTTAACGCAGAAGACAGAGCTACTCACCAAAACAGAGTGAACAATGCAGGACTGGAGTTAAAACCAGAGGGAAA
>NW_017732466.1:0-18502 GCF_001890085.2 Hipposideros armiger | reverse complement strand
CAAGTCTCCAGTCACTTAGGAAGTGTGTGAAAAATGCATATTTCTGAGTAGTCCTGGGATCTTTGAGTTGAACATCTCTAGGATTGGGTTTATTAATTTGTGTTTAAATAAATGATCAAGCCCCAAATTACCCTGAGTATTTCCATTTCAGCACCAGGCGTGGGACCCACTGCTTGTTCCTTGACTAGGAAAGGGACAGGTGTCAGCGTGGAGAACATCAGAGTGCTATCTGGTGGTGCCACAGGCTGAGTGCAACGGTGTGGCTCTTAGAATTTAGGGGGGCAAAAAGGGAAGATAATTTCTTTAACTCAGGGATACTGACATCTCACAACACTCTACCACAAGCCTGATTGAAAGGTCATCGATTGTTTTTTATCAGTTGGACTGTGGCAAGGTTTCTTTATTCCACATAGAGGAACACTTTCATGAATGTAATGACTTATTTTGATCTATGTCTGTATATTCTCCTGTCTTTTTCACCCCTCCACTCCCAGTTCCACTCCTTTGCCTCAATAATCTACACTCCCAAGTAAGTTACCTTTGGATCATGTAGCTGGGGACGCTCATCCCGACTGGCCTTACAAAGAATAATACCACTCTGTCTTGGTATCGCAGCTACTTTTAATCCTGATGGAGTTTGTCCCAGCTTTGCCACGCTGTCACATTGTCCGTATGCCCGGTGCACATACAGCTCAGGCCCAACCCCTAAAAGGAGCTTAGACCAGTTAACGCTGAGTGGGGTCATTCCTCAGCTTGGGCAGCAGGGGGCAGCCTTTCCTTATTATTATTTTTTAAAAGACCTAAGGAACTGCAATCTCAGGGTGGCCACTTGAGGGGGTGAGAAGAATGTGGATACAGCCCACGGGGCCTGGAGGGGAAAACTGGGTTGTTTGTGTGCCTTTCTCGAGCTGTGTGTTGGGATGTGGGGAGGAGATACACAAATAACACGTTATAGATACATAATTCTTGAAACCTTTCCAGCACGTGAATACCCTCATTTAAACCCAAAATTTGTCTCCTAATTTCCTCAGATGAAACTGAAACCCAACGAGGCTAAATGAGTCGCCAAAGTCATGCAAGATGAAGAGGCAGCGCTGGAACCAGCACTCAGGCCTCCTTACGTAAGGTTTGGGGTTCTCCTTGGCGCCACTGTCCCTGAGGCTGCTGAGGGCCCTGCCCCTCGGGAAAGACTACTTCCTGGAGCCAGTCTGCCCCTGCGCCTGCTCACCCAACCCCCTACTGGTGTCTGTGAGACCTTGGGCAAGCTACCAAACCTCCTGAAGGCCCCATCTCTTTATAAAATGGGAATAATAACAATACCACCTACCTTAGGGAGTTCTTGTGAGAACTAAATAAGGTAGTGCATGTATCGTGGAGCCTGGAATTATTAGTAAAAATGTCTTCACAGAGGGTATGGCCTAAGACTATCTCTACAGCACGGATTCTCAAGCTTTAGCTTGCGCCCGAATGACTTGGAAGTCTTATGAAAATGCAAGTCGCTGGGCCCCATCCCAGAATGTATGGCTCAGTAAGTCTGGGGCCCAAGAATGAGCTCTTCTCCTAAATTCCTAGGTGATTCTGGTGCTGCTGGTCCAGAGACCACACTGTGAAAGCCATTTTTCTGGAAGACTCTTCAGTACATTTTCCTCCACTCCTAGGTTCTAACTTTGTTTTTTCAATCACTGGGGGCCTATTATATTCTGGGTATTGTTTGATCACTAGATACACCAGGATTTGAGCAAGACAAGATTTCTTCCCCAAGGAGCTCACTGCCGAATGCCAAGATAGACACATCCATATTGACTAAGCAGCATGGCTGTGACAGAAGTCAGCGTGGATTGGAAGGAGGAATCCTTGCTCAGGACAGAGGGCCAATGGGCTCAGTGCAGGGGTGGGGGAAGAGGTTGGGGAGCAGGAAAGGTAGGAAAAGACTTTCCTGAAGAGGGTAAAGGAGTGGGTGGGAAGGTCATCGAGTGAGACGGACCAGTGTTGTCCAGAGCTGGAGGTCAGAGGTGCATGGCTCATTGGCGGAACCACCAGGACGTATGAGCATCAGAGCATAAGCAGGGGAAGGGAGTGGGGAGGTGAGGCCGGGGCAGAGCAGGAAGAATACTGCATTTCTAGGCTAAGGAGCTTGGGCTCTATTTTGGAAGCTGTGCAAAGTCGGGAAAGGTGTTAAGAGTTGATGGAACGTGCAGGATCTCTTTGTATGCAGTGTTAGAAGATGGGCAGGGGACCAGACCCCTCAGGCAGTGCCGTGAGGCAGGGATGGGCTGGAGAGCAGAGTGGATGGACCATGGTTGCAGCAGGATAGACTGCTGGGGTAGAGAGAGTGTGGGCTTCGGAGCCAGGCAAATAAGGAGCCCGACCCCAGACCTACCATTTTCTGGATGAGGGACATGGGTAAACTAACTCTGCTTTCTTGTCTGTACCGCTGGCATAATAACCACTCCAGAATGGAGGGCGAACTAACCATGAAAATGTCTGCAAAGCACTCAGTACGGTGTATCCCTGTTGCTGTCATTAGGTGAGATGCACAAAAGGCAGATTTCTCCGGAGCTTGAAGAATGGAGCCCCAGGGGCCTCTCTTGTCTCCCTCAGACACATGAATGGGCCGTGAAGACACAGAGACCAGTGGGGCTTTCTGGGGCCAGGAGGGAACACGAGCTGGGTAAGAGCACGTGGCAAAGGCACTCAGGAAAGGCCAAGGTGATTGGCACTGCTGTCCCCCTAGATGCGTTCCCTCTGGGTACAAGTGAAAGGAGGTGGCAGGGCCCTGCACACCAGGCCCCATGTGGGCACACACTAGCATGGCACTCAAGACCGGGGGAGGTGCCAAGGTCAAGGACCCTCGAACGCGGCCTTTCTGAAACATATTTCCCTGTAGAAAACAGACCCCCTAGTTCCCAGCTTATTATTTCTTGGATTCCATCTCTTCATCTGCTGCCAAACGAGTATTCCATGGAGCATATTTGGGAAGCGGCGCTCTGCCCGCCTATAAGAGGCGGGGCCCTGTCTGACCTCAGGTGGAAGGATATTTCTGAGATCCAGAGGCTGGAGGGAACAGGCGCAAACACAGGCGGTTGGATAGGGTCACTTTATTATTAGCATAGTGATGGCAGAGGGATGGGGGTAACGGCTTTAGCTGTTGTTGGCGATGGTCTCCTGAATCCAGTCCACAAATTTGCAGACTCTGGTGTAGACACCAGGCCTGTTCTTCTGGGCGCAGCCGTAGCCCCAGGAGACGACTCCTTGGAGCTCCCCATTGCAGACCACGGGGCCACCAGAGTCACCCTGGGGAGGAAGAAGGTGGGACAGGTTTTGTAAAGAGGGAGAAAAAAGGGACGACAGCCCCACAGCCTTGGGGGTTCAAATCCCGCCTCCAGGTAGACCATGTGAATGGGCTGGGGTCTCAGCATGTGAAGGGGACAGTCACCTGGCAGGAGTCCTTGCCTCCCTCAAGGAAGCCAGCGCAGACCATGTTCTCTGTGATCTGTCCGGGGTAAGAGGCTTCGCACTTGGCCTGGCTCAGCAGAGGGGCTTCCAGGCACTGCAGCAGCTCAGGGTAGTTGACTTTGGGGAGCAGGAAGAGATCAAGAAAATAAAACATGTGGGTCAGGCCAGGCTGGGGGATGGTCATCTAGGGCCGAACCCTGAGGGCAGCCAGGAGAGGACCCCAAGAACATCAGCCCCAGCAAGGAACAATGGGTTTCAGCTTCCCGAAGGATCCCTGCAGAACCCCTCCCTGAAAGTGCAGCAGCAAGCGCTATGGTTGTCCTCTCTTTCCATTGTGGGGTCGACCCCTTGAGACTCGGCATCTCTCGGGTCCCCAGCCCAGAGCCTGTGAGGAGTGGGCACTAGACGGTATTTGCAGACTAGAAGCTCAGGGCATGCATGGCGGTGGGACACTTTCAGAAGCTGGAGGGTGAAGTCGCGAGAGCCCCACTCACCGCCAGAGCTCAGGGTGTTGCCCCAGCCGGAGATGAGGCACTGGGTGCCAGCGGGCGCACAGGCTGAAGGCAGGGAGACGGTGGACACCCGGGCACTGATGACGGCAGGCGAGGACAGCTTGATCAGCATGATGTCATTGTCCAGGGTCCAGCTGTCATAGCCGGGGTGGCGGATGACCTTGGCAGAGTTGATGAACTGCTCGTTGCCCTCCAGGACATCGATGTTGTGCTCTCCCAGCCTCACCTGGATACGGCTGTGGGGGGCGGGAAGCACAGGCAGGCCTTTTCTCCACATCCCCAGTTTCCCACCCCCAGGTCCCAGGCTCCCTGCTCGTGAGGTGTGACACCAAGAAGCTTTCTGCTTCAGAGGTAGGTGGGAGTGGAGCGGGATGAGGTGAAGGGGTCCAGGTGGCAATAGTTCGTCAATCTGCTTTCCCAGCCACCTTTCCCAATCGCCCCCCACCGCCATGCCTCCAGGGCCATGGGCACAAAGGAGCTACTTGAAGTCTCTTAGGCATTTCTCATCCTCTGTCGCTTTGCTAACTAAAGCAGTGACTAGCTTTCTCCCTTCCTGGCCTGGTAAGCGCTGTCATTTTGCATGATCTAACCCAGTGGGTCTCAAAGTGTGAGAACTGGGAACTTGGTAGAAATACAAAGTCCCAGGTCCCACCCCAGACCTACTGAATCGGAAACTCTGGGGGTGGGACCGGATGACCAGAGCCCGGGCTCCTCCAGGTTCTTCTGACACACGGGTGGCTTTGAGAACCCTTGGTCTAGACAGTGACTCTCAGCTCTGCTGTAGGGAAGAATCACCAGAGGTAGAGAGTGTGGAAAACTCACCCATATTCACACCCCACTTCCTGAAAATTCTGAGTTAATCGCCCTGGGATAGGACCCAGGCATTGGTATGTTTTGAACATTGTTCAGCTGGTTTTACCATGCAGCCAACTGAGAAAGGCTACTTGTGTGAAGTCCTTGACTGTTTTGCTGTTGGGCCTTACACCCCAAATTGCCCCTCCCTGCTTTTATGACCGATAATCCTTGCTGTTTTATCTATTTTGGGGGGGAGGGGAGTCCCTCTTCATCCCCAGCTCCTGGGCTGCAGTGGCCGTTGACAGATCCTCTTGTCCCTCATCCTTTCCACCCATCTTACCCTGAACTCCCCTGGACTCATCCCCCCTTGCTGAGATGGCAGGGCTGTGGGCTTGGCAGTCAGCACACTTACGACTTGTAGCAGTGAGCCGCGGACACCACCCACTGGTCATTGATGAGGGAGCCACCGCAGAAGTGGTAGCCAGCATTCAGGGACACCTGGTAGGGGACGGAGTTCTCCTGGCAGGTGTAGCCCCCGACGATCTTGTCATCGTCGTCAGCGGGGAAAGCAACTTGGGTGGAGAGAAGGGAGGGAGAAGCCAACTCAGCAGGGTGTACTGAGTGGGACCCGGAGCGCTGTGGCTGGATCGGGCCAATTAGGATTCCTCCCCAAGCAAGTGATGGTAGGCGGGGTCCAGGAAGCACTGCTATCCCTGTCATTATCTGTGGATGTGGTTCTCCTTAGTCTCTGCATGTCTGCAGGGCACGTAGCTAGGTACCCTGCAGCCCACACCTCTACTGGGGACACCAGGAGGACAAGGACACCAGCAATGCCCTCACAGTGTGATAGGGCTCAGAATGAGAGTTTTCTCATCCACTGAATGCTCCTCTCCCTCTTCTTCATCACTCACCTACTCCCCACAGCTATTTGAGCCCCTGATTGTCAGGATGGGTGGACCTAGCTCGGATGATCTCCTGGCTGAGTAGCTCTGACTGTCCCCAGCTTCTCCCATAGCTCAGATCTGTGCAGTGTGGTCAGTGAGAGCAGCCCACAGGCCCATTAGGCAGGACAAAGGTAGGCACTGTTATTGGCCACAAGGACAGTGATTCTCAACCGTGGCTCTATACACCTGGGCATCTTAAAATCACCTGGGAAGCTTCAAAATTCAATGCACCCCAGGCCAAACAAGTCAGAATTTCTAGGGCTAGGACTCTGGCATGAGTGCTTGTTCAGCTCCCCCAGGTGTACCTGGGGTTAAGAACAGCTACAGTTGTCAGGGCTAAGCCTTAAGTCTACTGGTTTATTTCATGGATCACCTTCACCTGGTCTCTCTTTCCAGCCTCTCCAAACAAAGCCCAGAGACGAATGAATGATGGGGCTGGGAGCGGAGTCAGGCAGAAGGTGAGAGAGGTGAGGCTTAAAAAGAGCCGAAGAACAGGAAGGAGGGATGCTAGACACACACGGGGGATAGAATTCAGAGCATGAGAGAAATAGGGGGGGCAGCAAGAATGGGGCTTTCTTCTCTGCCTGGAGAGAGGACCAGTGGGGCCTGAAGCAATGCAGGGAACTCACCGGCAACTCCCACAAAGGCAAAGATCAGGAGTGGATTCATGGCTGCAAAAGAAAGTATCACTGGTAGGTGCTGGAGAGCCTTTTATACCTCCCAAGGTGAGGGAGAGGGGCTGGGTGTGGGGGCCGAGGGTCAGCGCTCCTCCCAGTGCAAACACACCTGCAGCTTTCCCTTGCCCAGGGTCTTGCATCAGCTCTGCTGTGTGGCCACTCTGTGGGTTCGTGACCTACACGTGATAAGAAAACTGACCTTCTGTAGGCAGAGAGGAAGGCTAGCTGATACCTAGAAGGGGAAACCAAGCCCCCACGTATCACAGCCGGGCCTTCTGAAGTTGAGGAGGTGAGGGTTTAGGACGAGGAAAAATGGCCGAGGGCCCTAGAAATCCTCTGACCTCAGGGAGATGAATTTAACTTACTTTAAAGAAGGGCCGATAGTGGTAGCAAAACTGGCTGCTCGATATCCTACAGCCGGCTGAGAGGAAAGATGTCTTCTCTAAGTCTCTACCTGTGAGCATGAGGACCCTTCTTTCAAGTCTCAACCAGGGCAGGAAGGTCAAATCCAAGGCATTGGAAGAACCAGAATCCCAACATCAAGAGGTGATGAGAAGGCAGAAACAGAGTTCCTTGGGAGTCTGGGCTTTCAGCTGGCTCTCCTTCCTACCAAGTCTTGGGGAGGGGGGTCATTTGGGAAGGAGGAAGGGCAAGGATTAAGAAGGTGTCTACCTGATACATTTGGAGAATGGAAGACCAATGCCACATCCCTCCTCTTCCTCACCCTCAGGACCATGGCCTTTCCCATCACTCACGCTGTCACGGGGTCTCTTTCAGCAGCCTCCTGGTTGCCCTGGGAATCTGCACTGGTGGTGATGAAAACTGCCCCCACTTGCTAGGAGCCGACAGCCTGAGCTAGAATTATATGCTCCAGGTCATATATCAAAAAGAGTTTGGACGACGATAAATTTGGGCTGATCAGAGAATCAGCAGTAGGTAGAGGGATTAGCGCATGGTAAAGGGGATGAGTATTGGGTGATCAATAACAAAGGTGCAGTGGTGGGATCCTGGAATTTTCTATTTTAGATGCAATGGGACTGTTGTATTGGGCGGGCTCAATACAGAGTGAATCTTCCCAGAAATGATCATTTTGGGACCTGCTATGGCCACCATACACAGCCCTGTGATTTACTGAGGTACACCCTGGCCAGAGAGGTATAGAGATGCTCAAGTCTACTTATAAGGCAGGTGGGGGAGCCTTCTTATGAAGAGACTTCTCAGCTCCTCTGAGCTCAGGGCTGGTGACAGGCAGGAGTGGACAAGAGTCCACGTTTGAATTCTCTGAAGGGTAGAAATGAGTAAAAGTCCTGTAGAGGGTGAACCAAATGAGAAAAGCTCAGAACTCTGGTGGAGAGACAGAAAGTAGGCTGGAAGGACGGAGTAAATGGGAACTAGAGTGACTTGGAGGAAATGCCAGTGTGGGGTTTATGGGTTGAGAGGGAGCCATAGGGTGACTTCTGGTCCAGTGCCTGGCATGGCTGGAAGCCAGCTTCGCCACAACAAGAGATCCACTGCTCAGGGTTCTCCCGTGTCCTCTGACGGGCTTGCATCAAGGTGGGACAACCGCCATATTTGTACAGTGCCTGACAGTTTTTAAAGAGCTTTTACACACACACACACACACACACACACACACACACACACACACACACCAGTACTACGCTGATTTTCTTTTGTGTTGAGTTTCAAGTTTAACTTTTCACACACGCTTTAATTATGAGGTATGCAGAGTAAAATTATATCCATTTACAGAGGATGAGACTGAGAATCAGAATGGTTCTGTCTTGCCCAAGAAGACAGATCTAAAAATGGCCTCAAGGCTACAGGCAGCCATGGGAAGTGTGACGCGTGGGAATCTCTGCAGGTGGCATCTAAGAGCAAGTGAGATCAAGTCAGAGGACAAACTACATCCTGACCCCTCCTGATGCTTGCCTCTCTGGCAGAAATAGATTGAACTAATCTTCCACCTGGCACCTGGGCTCAGAGCCTTACCTAGCCATGGCCTTGGATTCCTCTAGGCCACATCTATAGCATGGTTGACACACCTCTCTGTGCTCACAGGTAGCTGACCCAGGCTGTGGAGCCTCAGTAATAGAGGCTTGTCCTGTAATGTCACCAAGTATACTATTTTGTTTTATCCCCGTGTTATGAGGCCTTTATAGGAAGTCCTGCTTTAGAGCAGGGGTGTCAAACTGGCAGCCCGTGGGCTGCATGCGGCCCTCGAGGTAATTTTTTCTATACTCATCTTCAGTAGTTAAAGGGTTAATGAGGAAATTGTGTGTACGGTATTGCCTCGATCTCCCCTAAGCGCTATGTTCTTCATAACAATTTTTTCTATTTTCATTTTATTTCAGAGCATCGTGGGCCACAGAAAATTACCGCGAGGGCCGCATGCAGCCTGTGGGCTGCCAGTTTGACACCCCTGCTTTAGAGGATAAGGAGAGGCTCTTGCTGTAGATACCAGCGTGCCCTGGACAGGTACGGGGAGGAGATCTTTCATAAAATCATAGGAAATTATTTTGGGATAAGGGGGAAATGTTTTGCATTGATGCTTGTGGCTCAGGCACTGTATAAAAGGGGAATACTGAAGAGTTTAAGGATTTTTCTGTGTCTAAATACTAGCCTTCTCCTGGTATTTTGTGCTCCTTCTTAGAATGAACTATCATGCCCCCAAAAGACTATGAGGTCGGTTTTCTTCAAGGTGGCACGAACCATCTTCCAGGCAGAGAAGGTAGCTGTAGGTGGAGACCGTTATCTAATACTCTAGGCTCCGATGTGGAGGATGGATTCAGGCTCACCTTTGCCCCGTTTAATTTGGAAGAGTCTCTGCAGCTCTCGGTACTCTGTAGTCTGAACTATGTCTATTCCTCTAAGACATTCTTGTGGTTCGTAGTTAGCACTTGGCATATCCAACCCCTGTCATGTAATTATAATATTGAATAGTTGTCTGTGCTTACTGTGTCAAACATTGTATAAGTCTCTCATGGACCTTTTCAAAATTGTATTATCACAACCATGCAGGGGGTCACACATTTTACAGATGACAAAATGAGCTGTGTAGAGGTGAGGTAACTTGCTCAAGGTCACACAGCCAGTCAGTTGTAGAGACGGGATTAAGCGTGGAAGTCCTACTCTAGAAGCTGGATGCTTGACCGTAGGAATTTCGGCTTCCCTTCCTCTTAGTTGATCCTCAGTGCCGCCTCATGAGGTAGGCGGCAGATACTGTTACCAAGGAAGATTTTAGAGCTCAGGGGTTAAATGACTTCTCCAGGGTCACCTGGCTAAGGAATGTGGAGATGACACCAGAACCTCTCCCTCTTCAAGCTAAGTTCATCCCCCATTATGTTGTTACATGTTAGAGTCTTTCAGACCTCCCAGTGGCCTGAAAAGGAGATTTTCGTCAGATTCCAAATCATTAATTTCTTTTATTAAGGATACTTTCCTCCCCAACCCCCCTCAGCTCACGTACATCTCCTCAGCTCTTCGTCGTCTCCTCCTTGGGTGCCAGGGGCCTTCACCACTCTCCAACCAGACTGTCAGATTCCGGGCCGTCTTCCCTCCAAACCCCCAGCTCCCTTCCTCCTCCGTTATTTTTTCTAAGCCACGTATTTTCTCCATGGGACAATTTCTCTTTATCCAATAAGAATTTTCTTGGATATTTTAGCCTGGGGATCACTGAATCTGGATAGCAAAGAGGCGCTCTGTGTGATAAAAAAAAAATAACCTGAAGAGTGAGATGGAGGCATTGAGGCGTAAGCCAGTCATGGTCCATTGGCTAAATGGAGCAGCCTCTGTTCCTCCCCACACCCCTTTCGCTCCCCACCCCAAAGCCAGGGAAGACATGTGTGTTATATGCCCAGAGAGAAGCCCATTTTCATAGTCTATCTATTCTTCCTGCTTCTATAGAGGGGTGAATTGGGAAGCTTCTAGCAACTGAAGCTTTTTACCTAAAGATAGATGAGTTCCTGTAATGTACTGATCTTTCTGTTCACATTTCAGTCACACCTTGTCCCATCCCTGGACCTATTATAGCTGCTTAAGTGACTTCTGAGTCTACTGCAGAGTAGGCAGAAGAAAGCCAGGAGAGAATCCAGGGAGACTACCCATGTAGGCCGTTGTTACCGTAGCAGGCATGGCTTCTTCCATGATACTCAGAGTTTAACGAGGGACATGTGTCTGTATTTTTCTAAGTCATATTAGATCCAGACTGAGTCCCACAAGCCCAGTTCAGTGATAAGCCAATTAGGCTCCCTCCACTCATTTGGCTTATAAAAACACTTAACTCTCTTGTCCATTTCGAAGGCAGCCAACTGGTCCGTCCACTTCCAATAGACCAGCCTGTCCAGGAGGATCTGCAAAAGGACCCCCAGGTCCAAAACTGAGTGCTAGGTCCACCCAGGTACCAACACAGTTCCAGTGTGAGGTCCATCCACTCAGGGCCAGTGTTGGAGCAGATTCTGAGCTTCTGTATCTAGGTAGGATTTGGGGAAGGCAGCAGAGGGGGCTGGCACATTGGGTCTCCTTTCTATTCAAATATCAAGGCTGAAGCTTCTGTTTGCTCCCTGCTAGAACAGTCTACCGTATTTGCTGGCGTATAAGATGATTTTTTGGCCCTGAAAAATATGCCTCCAAGTGGGGGGTCGTCTTATACACCAGGTACACTTCAGATAGACTGCCCATAGTGCTTGCCCCGTGCCATAGTGGCCTCCCGGTGCCCGCCCACTTCATTCCACATACCGTTCAGGCATCAGCAGCGCTGCTGGGTGTATGCTCGGCTGTTATGCGATTTTGCTGTTATGCGATTTTACCACACTCGCAAAATCGCACACAGCCGACCATACACCCAGTATGATAGCGCAAAATCGCGAATTGCGATTTATGTATATGTTTGATTACATACAGCCTTGTGACAGTTTTCCTGCATGTCATAAGCATTTGAATATAAATATAAATGTTGAAATCAAATCTGATATTGTTTTACCTTTTATTTGGTGTGTGGAAGGTGTGCGGAAGAGGGGGTAGTCTTATACGGCGAGTATATAACAAACTCTGTATTTTGAGTGGAAATGTTAGGGGGTCGTCTTATACGCCCAGTCGTCTTATACGCCGGCAAATATGGTAGTTCATTTCCTTGTGAGCCTACATTGTCTAAACGCAAATGCTTTTGTAAAGTTTTTCTCCAGGGAAGCCCATACTGCTTTGCCAATTTTCCTCTTTTCTTCTGAATCTTATTTCTCTACTCAGTGTATTAGTTTTCTAGGGCTTCCATAACAAAATACCATTGACTGGGTGTCTTGAACAACAGAAATCTATTTTTTCGCAGTTCCTCTTTTCTTCTGAATCTTATTTCTCTACTCAGTGTATTTGTTTTCTAGGGCTTCCATAACAAAATACCATTGACTGGGTGTCTTGAACAACAGAAATCTATTTTTTCGCAGTTCTGGTAGTTAGAAATTGAAGACCAAGGTGTCGGCAGGGTTGGTTTCTCCTGAGGCCTCTTTCCTAGGCTTGCAGATGGCCTTCTTCTCACTGTGTTTTCACCTTGACCTTTCCTCTGTGGGCACAACCCTGGTTCATATGTCCTAATCTCTTCTGATAGGGACACCAGCCAGATTGGATTAGGGCCCACTGAATGGTCTTCATTTAACTTAATTAGCTCTTTAAAGACCTTATCTTCAAATAGCCACATTCTGAAATACTAGGGGATAGAGCTGCAACTTGGGAATTTCAAAGGAGCACAAGTCAGTCCATAATACTCAGTAAATATTTACTGAATTTCTGTGATGTCCCTGTGGTTTTTCTAAGCTGTAATGAGACACCGATGAAAAAGAAAAGGTTCTTGCTTTTGTGGCATTTATGTGTATTTGTGTGTACAGTGATGGGAGACAGACAATAAATAAGAATATATATAGTATTTATATTTATATTGGACAATGGTGATTAGGTGTTATTAAAATAGGATACAGTCATAATAGATGAGGCTGGTGACTGGGTCAACAAGTACTGTATTAGGTACGGTGGTCAGGAAAGATCTCTTTGGGGAGATGATATTTGAGTCGAGAGCTGAATAAGAAGGAACCAGCCATGTGAAGGTGAGGTAATAGGCTTTCGTTATTTCCTGCTGAGTCTATAACAGAAACAAATTGACACACACAACCAGTGCTTTTTAAATTAAATAACCTTGTCACCTGGTGTATGCATTTTTACCTTGCCATTCATTGGTTTTGACTGTAAGAACGGATATGTAAAGGATGGTCACCAATACATTGAAATATTCTTATAAAAATTAATGTAAAGTATATTGGACATGACGTAGTATTTATGAAATATTGTTGAATTAAGAGAATAAATTATAGAATAGTATGTATTGTGCGACCTAACGTTACTTAAATGGGTGACTTTTAATTTTCCTCTAATTAATAATCTGTGTATTTTACAATAACATGCATTATTTTATAATTAAAATCAGAAATTGATCTTGGCACTAGAAGGCAAATTACATTCAATTGTCTTTACTGAATATTTCTTTTTTTTTGCTTTTTGGGGAATTGGGGGAGGGGAATAGTGTTGGGGAATTGGGGAAGGGGACCATCCAAGTTGTTGTTCTTCAATCTTAGTTGTGGAGAGCGCCAGTCACCATCTGGCTGCCTGTGGGCAGCTCGTGGCCTCTAAGCTCAAGGTGCTGTGTTACAATCTTAGTTGTGGATGGCCATAGCCACCATCCCATGCAGGAGTCGAACCAGCAGCCTTGTTGTTAAGAGTGCATGCTGTATCCGCTGAGCTATCCGGGCGGCAGCTCAGCTCAAGTTTCCAAGTTCAGTCTTAGTTGCAGGTGGGCTATTGCAGGTGGGCATAGCCCACCATTGAACAGGCTTGTTAGGAGCACATGCTCTCACCAGTTGAGCCATCCTGCCACCTGATGACAGCTCAGTGGCAGCTTAGCTCAGGTACAGCATCATTGGCCCATTTGGGAATCGAACTGGCAGCCCTGTTGCTCAGAGCTTGCACTCTTAAGCTAACTCTTAACCAACTGAGCCACTCAGCCGGGCCCTGAGTATTTCTAAACAGCCTCCCAGTAGCCACTCTTCCTGTCTGTGGATGGAACCTTCCAGCTAGTCCTACAGACTCTCCTTCCATTCCCAATCTACCCATTCACGCTCATGCCCACCCACAAACACACAAACATCTGTCTCTGCCCCAGAGCTGTGGTTTCCTCCCTGCAGCCTGCCTCGACTGCCTTCAGGCTCATCAGGATGGGAGCTGGGGAGGAGGGAGCTGAAGTTCTTGCTCAGGTCTTTGATCTGTGCCCATCACTGTGTCTTCAGCGCTGCAGAAGTAAGAGCTGCTGTCTTCAGGGCTCACGTTGCTCACAGTCAGAATGGAGAACATTAGATTTGGGCGGCTGATGGGAAATTTGTCCTTGGTAAATCCACTTTCATAAGTGGCCTCGGAGCCCTGATTCGCAGTTGCAATCAATGCCAAGCCCTGTCCTGGGAGCTGACGGTACCAGAGCATTAAGGATACTTGGCTGTCAACTTGACATTGGATCGTCACGGAGGTCCCGCCTTGACAGATGTCTCTGCTTGGCTTTTGAGAGACGAGAACACCAAACACATAGCCTAGTTCCAGAGAAATAGAGAAACTCGTGAGGACCGAGCTGCTTGTCCCCAGGCAGAAAGGTCTTTTTTACTATTTGTTCCTGTAGCACACTGGTTCACAAAGAACCCTGTAGTACTGCCTCCATTTTGTTCTACCAACTGTTACTCTGTCAGAGTCCTCTAATCCAACATCTCCCCTGACCCATCATCCTCTGACGGGTGGCCTCAGAACCTCTACTCCTCTACTCAGCATTTTCAGTAACCCCCATCTTCCCCACCTAATAAGCCTCCTACCTCGTCCCAGGAGAAGCAGCAAGAAAGTCAGCATCTTTAGGTGATAGCCTCTCTTCCCTGAGAAAAGGCACTAAGAAGTCAACCTCAAGTTCATCTTTCCTCTCCACTGTGTAGGTCCTTCCCTACTGGCTCTCTGTTCCTCCCCTGTAGGAGGAAGTTGAGTTTCTGTAGAATGTGGACAAAATTATTCTGCCCCCTAGTGGAGCTGTGTGGCTCTTCACTTAGGATGGATCTTCATTCACAAGGGGTCCCAGCATGCATCTGCCATCCGTCCACCTTGTGTCCACCACCTCCCCGTCCATCATTTTTGAGCACCACGGATGTGCTGTACCCTTTGGGTATAAAGCAAGGTAAAATTTTAGAACATGAGGGAACCTTATAACTCAGAATTTCAACTGTCTGTTGAGTCCTCATTGTAGTTGTCCCAAACTGTACCCATTATTCCTCCCAAAACTCACACTCCAGTGAACTGGCTTTCACTCTTGAATTCCTCCATCCCGATAAATGGCATTCCCACTCTTCTTGTCTTCTAGGCTCAGAAATTCTCTTTTATTGCCTTTTTTTTTCTTCCTCCCTGCTTCATTTATCAATTTGCAACTTAAATACATTGTATTTATCTTGTCTCTCATATCTCTTCCTTCATTTTGGTCACCACAGTTGTAACTAGTTGGTTCCTCTTTACTTAATCCATGAACTTCAGTAATAGGGTTACTTCTATTCTAATTCAGCTCAATGTGGCCTAGGAAACAGATCATCCTATAAAATTTGACTATGGTGCTGTGACCGTTTTCCATCATCTGGTTTCCCCTATCATGTAACTACCTAAAAACACTTTATTTTTGCATAAACGCTGAGCTACTTTCTTTGAGCACTTACTCTGTGCTATACATGTATTATTTCAGTTTATGAATTACGCTATTATCCCATTTTTACAGATGAGAAAATTTTACAGATATGACATGAAGATCTTCAATAACCTATCCAAGTTCACATAATCCAAGAATAAGTGACAGAGGCAGGACTCAAGTACATGTCTGTGTGACCCCAAGCACAAATGTTAACATCCATACCATGAAGGATTGCCTCACGTTTGCAGTTGCCTGTGGCTTAGTAGAGTAGAATCTGGTGAATGACTGAGAATGACAGACCTAACACCCTAAAGGGAACAAGGGAACCCTAGAAAGAACTTGTTGCAAAACAAACCTTATTTCTTTGATTCTGAGATTCCATCTAGTATAAGATGCATTGTTACAAACACAATTGTTATTTTTGGGTGGTGATTCATACTTTTGCCTTAGAAATGAACATTGATTATAGGACTTACCCATATTCCAAAAAAATAAAAACTGAAAAACAATTTATCCTGTAATCGAGGAAATGTAGCAGGTTAGTCATAACAATATTCCAGTATTTGTGTGTGTGTGTGTGTGTGTGTGTGTGTGTGTGTGTGTGTGTGTGAGAGAGAGAGAGAGAGAGAGAGAGAGAGAGAGAGAGAGAGAGAGAGGAGAGAGAGAGAATGTAGCCTCTACATCGAGGGAAGGTGCCAGAGACAGTAGCTCAAGATAAACCCTGTTAAGTACTATATTGGTAAGAGGTGGAGAATACTCCAATATTTTCTTCACATCTAGGAACACATTAAAATTTTTAGTCAACTATATCAAACTTTCTGCCAAAATAACCGAAAATCTTTTTCTATTTCATTAACCTAAATCCTTCTAAAAATTAGCAAATGACCCCTATTCTTTATAAAATTGCAAATCTTTTCCCCCTTATTGATATTCTCTGTGTTGAAAACAACAGCAAAGATATTCTTCTCCCTTTTCATGTTCTTCAAGCAACAAAGGTATCTCTATATCTTTTAATTTTTCTTTCAGGGGCATCATGCGTACCAAATTATCATATAATTTTAATGTATTTATTTACTGAATTAATATGTGCACATGATTAAAATTTACAAAACAGAGAGAAAAAAGTAAGTTACCCTTTCCAGAAGCAACCACTCAGTGTTTCTTGTATATGTTACTAGAAATATTACTGGCTTGTTCAAGTTTACATGTATCTGATTAGTCCTTTTTTTTTTTTCCACACAGATAATAGCACACAGGTCAAATATTCCTGTACCTTGCTTCTTATTTTATTGACAATGTATTCTTCTCAATATATTTAAAAGTTTAGTTCATATTATACATGCAAATGTGCATTAGTATTATTTCCCATTTTATTATGAGAATTTTCAAACATCTATCGAAGTTGAATATATTATAACGAATGTACATGTGCCCACCACCTAAATTCTATCGCCTGGATAAAGCTGCTTATTGCTTTATCATATCCATCCAATTTTTTGATACTTTTAAGAGTTAATTGAAGGCATACCTCACCCATAAACACCTCAGCCTGCATGTAATTGACAAGAGTTCAATATTTATTTATGGGTTTTTTTTTAGGTAAAATTTGTTTTTTATTTTAATTTTTTATTTAGCTGAGGCCACTCAGCTCAGGCTGGGAATTGAACTGGCAACCCTGTTGCTCAGAGCTCGCACTCTTGAGCGAACTCTTAGCCAACTGAGCCACTCGGCCAGCTCAGGTAAAATTTGCATATAGTAAAATATACAACTCCAAAGTACCATTAAATGAGTTCTTACAAATGCATATACCTGTGAAATCTACCAAGATTTCTAATACTCTTTACATTTCTTTTGTATTCCCAAAGGGGAATAGGCTCAATTAATATTATTTTTACTAACAGGATAGTAGATGTTTTATTCTTTAAAGTAAATCAGATACATTCTTTGGGTGACTGTGAGTACAGATATAATATAACCTGACTAATTCTTACCACTTCTGCATAGTTTATTGCTTCCCCTATAAGAATTTTCCATTAGTGACCATTTAGAGAACCCGGAGAAAGATTTGTTTTTATCAGAGTGGTTTTTTGTTTGTTTGTTTGTTTGTTTTTTACATTGAATGAGCAGAATGCAATTTCCACCACCTTTCTCTGGCATCATCACGTGGACAATAAAATTTGTTGAAAGGAGTTTCGAATGTGTGAGCGCCCTCTAGTGGAATACCAATTAAGAGCACAGACACGGAGCTGAATGACTAAGAGGGACAAGGATAGAAAAGGGAAGAAAAAATGATTTAAAAAAACTGGTAGAACAGGGCTCCTTCAGTGTACATATGTGTGAGGACTTCACTTCCTGGTTGGGGTAGAGTCTCATGAATTTACAAATGGGGACAATACACAGGGCTGGGCAGGTTAATTTCAGAATGGTCCCCAACTTGGAAACGATGGTGAGAGGGGCCTGACAAATAACCTGTGGTCTCGTGGCCACCGTGTATGTTCATGGGCTTGCTTCCATTTAGTGGCCATCTTTATTCTAATTGGCACAAATGTGCCACAGGAGCCAGCGTAACTCAGCCCTGAGTCTGGGCCATTTTCCTCTCACATCTCCCCTTTTTGTGTGGAGAGGATGTGGCTGTGAAGTGCTGTGGATAAACTGCTGGCACAGAGGTACACAGATGTCTGGTTGGTGCTGGCAGACTTCAGGGTCAGGGAGAAGCCCTCCTTCTTCTTCCTAGAGACACTGTACCCATCAGGGAAATCTCCTTTCTCGTGATTGTCAACGCCATACGAGAAATGGAGCAGCCGCAGCCCGAGGCCTGGGTCTTGTCGATACCAGTACATCCTGTCGTGGCCCATATCCTGGGAACATTCCATCAGCACTTTCTCTCCCTTTCTTTTGACTAAATGTCTTGGGGTTTGCGTTACTCCTGCATTCGTGAGACCTGTGAGAGAAGGACGAAGGAGGTGGAAAAGGAGGTCCTCAAGAAGCCTGATGAGGGACAATTCTTGTATCCAGGGTCTTAAAATAATAGGACAGAGGTTTGTCATTAACTCCCCAGACTTACCTACTCCAAGGAAACAAAAGGCCATGCCACAGAAGATCCTGAGTCCCATGGCAGGTTCGAACCAAGAATGGGTTTCCCCAGGCCCAGGCTATAGGTTGGTTGTCTCTGATGTCATTGTCCCTGCACATGTGAAGGGGTGGAGACTTTTCCAATATGGGGCTCGTCTAGAGCAAAAATTGGCAGCATCTATGCTTGATAATAGCATCATCCCTGTAAAAAGCTCATTTCTTAGAGACGTTATTCATCAAGTTTGTTATCTAAGCTGCCTATCAAAAGGACTCTTAGGGCTGGCCAAGTGGCGTGATGGTTAAGAA